>NC_067475.1:165340194-165665194 GCF_947179515.1 Apodemus sylvaticus | reverse complement strand
TCTCCACCTCTGGATCTGGAACAGCCTGGCCCACAACACCCCATCTCCAGGCAGTGCAGGAGGCCAGCTGGGCACCCGGAGGCCAGCTGGGAAGAGGCAGCTTGCACTGGTGAGTCCATAATTGACAACAAGACCAACTAACACCAGTGAGGACTAGATGGAAAAAGGCAAATGTAGGAATATTACTAACAGAAATCAAGGCAATATGACAGCATCTGAACCCAATTCTCAATTAACAGCATGTCCTAGATACCCCAACACACCAGAAAAACAAGATTTGGATTTAAAATCACTGGTCATGATGCTGTTACAGGATCACATGAAGGACATAAATAAATCTCTTAAAGAAATTCAGGAGAAAATGGATCAAAAGTTAGAAGCCCTTACAAAGGAAACACAAAAAACTCTTAAATAATTACAGGAAAACACAAACAAGCAAGTGAAGGAGCTAAGCAAAACCATCCAGGATCTAAAATCAGAAGTAGAAACAACTAAGAAATCTCAAAGGGAGACAACTTTGGAGACAGAAAACCTTGGGAAGAAATCAGGGTCCACAGATGCAAATATCAACAACAGAATACAAGAGATAGAAGGAAGTATCTCAGATGCTGAAGATACCATAGAAACCATTGACTCAACAGTTAAAGAAAATGCAAAATAGAAAAAGCTTGCAAGCAAAAACATCCAGGAAATCCAGGACACAAAGAGAAGACCAAACCTAAGGATTATAGGCATAGATGGGAGTGAAGATTTACAACTTAAAGGGCCAGCAGTATCTTCAATAAAATTATGGAAGAGAACTTCCCTAACCTACAGAGAGAGATGCCCATGAATATTCAAGAAGTTGACAGAACTACAAAAAGATTGGACCAGAACAGAAATACCTCCCATCACATAATAATCAAAACCCCAAATGTACTAAACAAAGAAAGAATATTAAAGGCAGTAGGAGAAAACGGCCAGGTACCATATAAAGGAAGACCTATCAGAATCACACCAGACTTCTCACCAGAGACTATGAAAGCTAGAAGATCCTGGGCAGATCTCATGCAGACTCTAAGAGAACACAAATACCAGCCAAAACAACTATACCCAGGAAAACTCTCAAACATCATAGATGGAGAAGCTAAGATATTCCATGAAAAAACCAGTATTACCCAATATCTTTCCACAAACCCAGCCCTACAAAGGATAATAGGAGGAAAACACCAATACAAGGAGGGAAACCTCACCCTGGAAAAGCAAGATAGTAACCTTCTTTCATCAAACACAAAAGAAGATAACCATTCAAATTTTAAAAATAACATAAAAAATGACAGGAAGTAATAATCACTATTCCTTAATATCTCTTAATATCAATGGACTCAATTCCCCAATAAAAAGACATAGACTAACAGACTGGATACATAAACAGGACCTTACATTTTGCTGCATACAGGAAACACACCTCAGTGTCAAAGACAAACACTACCTTAGAGTCAAAGGCAGGAAGACAATTTTAAAAGCAAATGGTCTCAGTAAACAAGCAGGAGTAGCCATTCTAATATCAGATAAAATTAACTTTCAACCCAAAGTCATGAAAAAGAGACTCTGAGGGACAGTTCTTGCTGGTCAAAGGAAAAGTACACCAAGAAGAACTCTCAAGCCTGAACATCTGTGCTCCAAATGCAAGGGCACCCTCATTCATTAAAGAAACTTTACTAAAGCTCAAAGCACACATTGCACCTAAAACAATAATTGTGGGTAACTTCAACACTCCACTTTCTTCAATGTACCGATCAGGAACACAGAAACTGAACAGGGACACAGCGAAACTAATTGAAGCTCTGGACCAATTAGATTTAACAGATATATATAGAATATTTTATTCTAAAGCAAAAGAATATACCTTTTTCTCAGCACCTCATGGTACCTTCTCCAAAACTGATCATATAATTGGTCACAAGACAGACCTCAACAAATATAAAAAGATCAAAATAATACCATGCCTCCTATCAGATTACTATGGAGAAAAAGTGGTCTTCAATAGCAACAAAAACAACAGAAAGGCCATATGCATGTGGAAAATGAACAATATTCTATTCAATTTTACCTTGGTCAAGGAAGAAATAAAGAAGGAAATCAAAGACTTTTTAGAATTTAATGAAAATGAAGACACAACACACCCAAATCTATGGGACACAATGAAAGCAGTGTTAAGAGGAAAACTCACAGCCCTGAGTGCCTCCAAAAAGAAAATGGAGAGAGCATACACTAGGAGCTTAAGACACACCTGAAAGCCCTGGGACAAAAAGAAGCTCTTTCACCCAGGAGGAGTAGAAGGCAGGAAATCATCAAACTCAGGGCTGAAATCAATCAAGTAGAAACAAAGAGGACCATACAAAGAATCAACAAAACCAGGAGCTGGTTCTTTGAGAAAATCAACAAGATAGATAAACTCTTAGCCAGACTAACCAAGGAGCACATGGACAGTAACCAGATTAACAAAATTAGAAATGAAAAAAGAGATATAACAACAGAAACTGAGGAAATTAAAAAAATCATCAGATCCTACTACAAAAGCCTATACTCAACACAACTGGAGAATCTGGAGGAAATGCACAGTTTCCTAGACAGATATCAGACACCAAAATTAAATCAGGATCAAATAGATCATCTAAAGAGTCCCATAACCCCTAAAGAAATAAAAGGGGTCATAGAAAGTCACCCAACAAAAAAAAGCACGGGACCAAATGGCTTCAGTGCAGAATTCTATCAGACCTTCAAAGAAGACCTAACCCCAATACTCTTCAAACTATTCCACAAAATAGAAACAGAAGGAACACTACCCAACTTTTTCTATGAAACCCCAATTATGCTAATACCAAAACCACACAAAGATCCAACTAATAAAGAGAACTTCAGCCCAATTTCCCTTATGAATATCGATGCAAAAATACTTAATAAAATTCTTGCCAACCGAATCCAAGAACACATCAAAACGATCATCCACCATGATCAAGTGCAGGGATGGTTCAATATAAGGAACTCCATCAATGCAATCTACTATACAAACAAACTAAAAGAAAAAAAACCATATGGTCATTTCATTAAATGCTGAAAAAGCATTTGACAAAATTCAGCATCCTTTCATGCTAAAAGTCTTGGAAATAACAGGAATTCAAGGCCCATACCTAAACATAGTTAAAACAATATACAGCAAACCAGTAGCCAACATCAAACTAAATGGAAAGAAACTTGAAGCAAACCCAGTAAAATCAAGGACTAGACAAGGCTGTCCTCTCTCTCCATATCTTTTTCAATATAGTACTTGAAGTTCTAGCTAGAGCAATTAGACAACATAAGAAGGTCAAAGGGTTACAAATTGGAAAGGAAGAAGTCAAATTATCACTATTTGCAGATGACATGATAGTCTACTTAAGTGACCCAAAAACCTCCACCAGAGAACTCCTTCAGATGATAAACAACTTCAGCAAAGTGGCTGGCTATAAAATCAACTCAAAAAAAAAAAATCAGTTGCCTTCCTATACTCAAAGGATAAGCAGGCTGAGAAAGAAGTTATGGAAATGACACCCTTCACAATAGCCACAAACAATATAAAGTATCTTGGTGTGACTCTAACTCAACAAGTGAAAGATTTATACTACATGAACTTCAGGTCACTGAAGAAGGAAATCGAAAAAGACCTCAGAAAATGGAAAATTCTGCCATGCTCGTGGATTGGCGGGATTAATATAGTTAAAATGGCCATCTTGCTGAAAGCAATCTACAGATTCAATGCAATCCCCATCAAAATCCAAACTTAGTTCTTCACAGAGTTAGAAAAGCCAATTCTCAAATTTATCTGGAATAAAAAAAAAAAAAAAAACACCCAGGAAGCTAAAGCTATTCTTAAGAGTAAAAGAACTTCTGGGGGAGTCAGTATCCCAGACCTCAAGCAATACTACAGCACAATAGTGTTAAAAACTGCATGGTATTGGCACAGTGACAGGCAAGTGGACCAATGGAATAGAATTGAAGACCCAGAAATGAATCCACACACCTATGGTCACTTGATCTTCAACAAAGGAGCAGAAAACATCCAGTGGAAAAAAGATAGCCTTTTCAACAAATGTTGCTGGTTCAATTGGAGGTCAGCATGCAGAAGAATGCAAATTGATCCATTCTTATCTCCTTGTACTAAACTCAACTCCAAGTGGATCAAGGACCTCCACATAAAACCAGACACACTGAAACTAATAGAAAAGAAACTGGGGAATATCCTTGAGGACATGGGCATATGGGAAAAGTTCCTCAACAGAACACTAATAGTGTATGCTCTAAGATCAAGAATTGACAAATGGGGTCTCATAAAATTACAAAGTTTCTGTAAGGCAAAGGACACTGTCAAAAGAACAAAATGGCAAACAACAAATTGGGGGGAAAAAATCTTCACCAAGCCTACTTCTGACAGAGGGCTAATTTTCCAATATATACAAATAACTCAAGAAGGTAGAACCCAGGGAAACAAATAACCCTATTAAAAAATGGGGTACAGATCTAAACAAAAAATTTTCACCTGAAGAAATTCAGATGGCCGAGAAGCACCTTAATAAATGCTCAACATCATTAGTCATTAGGGAAATGCAAATCAAAACAACCCTGAGATTTCACCTCACAGCAGTCAGAATGACTAAGATTAAAAACTCAGGAGACAACAGGTGTTGGCGAGGATGTGGAGAAAGAGGAACACTCGTCCACTGCTGGTGGTATTGTAAGATGCTACAACCACTTTGGAAATCAGTCTGGCGGTTCCTCAGAAAACTGGACATGACACTTCCTGGAGGACCCTGCTATACCACTCCTGGGCATATACCCAAAGGATTCCCTGGCATGCAATAAAGACACATGCTCCATTATGTTCATAGCAGCCTTATTTATAATAGCGAGAAGCTGGAAAGAACCCAGATGTCCCTCAATGGAGGAATGGATACAGAAAATGTGGTATATTTACACAATGGAATACTACTCAGCAATTAAAAACAATGAATTCATGAAATTTTTAGGCAAGTGATTGGATCTGGAAAATATCATCCTAAGTGAGGTAACCCAATCACAAAAGAATACACATGGGATGCAATCTCTGATAAGTGGATATTAATTTGTCCAGAAGCTCTGAATACCCAAAGCACAATTAGCATAACAAAGGACTCCCATGAAGAAGTAAGGAGAGGGTCCTGATCCTTGAAAGGCTTGATCTAGCATTGGAGGGAAGTACCAGGACAGAGAAAAAGGAGAGAGGTAAATTGGAGAATGGCTAGAGAGAAGAAGGTTTATGGGACATATGGGGAGGGGGGAACTGGGAAAGGGGAAATCATTTGGAATGTAAGCAAAGAATATAGAAAATGAAACTATATAATAAAATATAAAAAAGGAATTAAATAAAATAAAATAAATGCATAATAGTTATATATTGTCAATTTCTATGTTAAGCTTAAATCATCTGAGACTGGAACTATAGGAAAATATAAATACATTGTCCTAGTGGTATCATCTACAACAGCAAAAAATTGTAGATATAATAGGTAGGAATAGTATTGACTTTGTAGATTGAGCCCATGAACAAAATTTTTATTCTCATTAATGGCATCATCTTGACCCAGAGTGCCATGAGTCTTTTTGAAGCCTCCTACAAAGGATGAATTGAAACAAATAACACCAAGTTATGGACTGCAAACAATAGATTATTGTAAAGATTTTGAAATAGTTTTAAACCAAAAGATATAAAAATTCCTAAGTGTTTATGGCATAAATATGAATTGTTCCTTACCTCCAAAGACTCATGTACTAAAAACTTGATCCCTAGATAATGGCACTATTTTGGGAAGGATATAGAAACTTTAGATATTGGTGATCAGTTGGAAAATGTAGGTCACTGTATCATGTTCCTGTAGAGTCTGTATATTACCTTGAGCTTCTCTTTGGAATTACTATTTTCCCAGCAATGACTACTAAGTACTATATTTTCCTACTACCTTAATATATCTTCTCATGAGCCCAGCAAAAATGGAGCTGATGTGTGTGCAAAAATGGAGAATGTGATGAAATAAGTGAAACTGTGAGCTAAAAGTAGTATTTCTCCCCTGTTGAAATCATGTTTTACTCAGTTATTTGAAATATTGATGAATATATGATCTCATTTGTCACAAAGATCAAGTCAAAGAGAGAGGATTATATGCAAAGTATGTCTTTAGTTCTGATGAAACTGGTATCTGCTGGAATCACATGAGAAGCAGAATCAATCTATATTCATAAAAGTTGTGAGAAGGTGCCAGGACTCAGAACAGGAAAGGACAGATCAATGTCATAGCATGTGTGGGAAGGACAGGTTTAGCATATCAAGTGAGAATTCACAGATTTGTAAAAACAAGAACAAATGATTCATATTTTCAGAAAGACAAAACAACTAGCGGTAATTATATTAGTTACTTTTCCTGTGACTCTGGCTAAATGCATGACAAGAAGAAAGTTCAGGGATGAAGGGTAAGCTTGACTCACAGTCTGAGGTTGAATTTCATTGTTACAAGGAAGGTGTAGCAGCAAAGTCATGAGTCACTGGTCACATTCTGTTCTCCTCAGGAAACAGGCAAAGATGAAGGGTGGTGTTCTTTCTATTTTTTATTCAGTTCAGAACTTCATTCAATGGAATTGTGCCACTTGCTTTCATAGTTAGTCTTTCTGCTCTCCGATCCTATTTTGAAACACCCTTACAGAAAGATAAAGCAGCTTATACTCCATGTGATTCCAAATACCATCAAGTTCACAAAATAACCACTACAGTAATTACTGGAATTTTTTTCAATGCTAAATATTTACATTGAAACTTTGACATAGGGGTTGGAGAGATAGACAAAACACATTCTGCTCTTGCAGAGGACCCAGGTTCAATGACCCTACCCTCCTCTGGCCATTCCAACTTATTTACTGCCAATCCACGGGTGTTGGCTTAGATTTTTCAAAACCTCCTTTAATAAGTGTTCTAAAATGCTTTTCCCATTTCTATTCCCCTAAGGTAGGGAAGAAAAGATGGTAAATAGGACAAGCAGATGTAGACCTATTCAGAAGTAGTTCTTTGGAGTGATTCCAATCTCTTGTCAGTATACCAGTAGTTCTGTTCAATAGTGTTAAGATACAAAACATGACTCAGCAGTGGTAGAAAGATCCAGCTGAAACAGGCAGGCCTCTGCCAAATTGGCAAGAGTTAGCAACAGTGACAAGAAACAGCTGAGAGGCCAGGACAAGTTCTCTGAAGTGCTTCTCCCAACCAAGCAAAGACTCAAGATATATTCTTAGCTATGCAACTGCCCCATCACTATCTGCATGCCCTCTCATGGGTCTTGCCTCAGAAAAACATTACATGAGTCTGCTTCAGCAAAACATTACTTGAGTCTGCATAACAGGACACAACCAGAACTGTCCATGTCACTCACATGGAAGCCAATAATAACCTCTCCTGTATCCACCAGCACCTGCATGCACATGGCTCATGCACACACACAGATGCAATGTACACAAACATGCACACACATATATGCATGCAAACAAACAAATAAAAAACACTGGGTAAGAAAACTTTCTGATAGGTAAATACAGACAGGAAATACAGAGTTTGGAAATGCCTCCTCTTTGAGGCATACACTAGCCACCATAGAAAACATCTTATCATGGATAAGGGGCAATATCTGTTGCTATAATTTAGAAATGAATTTCTGCTAACATGATTTCATAAATTGAAGAGGAAAGAAAACCATTTACTTATGCATATTTTTCACTAAAGGACAATTATCTGAGAAAACAGCCATAAGTATTAAGTCATTTGAAGCGTTAGCAACTGTTTAACAAACTGTTCATCACTGAGCTCTGGAACTTGGATTTGTCATGCTTGCTAATTTAATTGGTATTAGTAATCCTATTATTATCAATGTAAATTAATAACAAAGCCTCACTGATTCTTTCTCTAATGCTTTCTTTCTAAAAATATAAATCTCTATATTTGTCCATCATTTTTCATGTGTCCAAATAGCCTATAACATTTTATTCTGGGAGATTTTGGTTTCATTTTGTTTTATTTTAAGAGAGGTATGTGATTGACTAATCTGCTCTAATCTCCCCTGGAGTGGTGGTGCAAGTTCCCTGCTACCCAGCTTAATTATTTGGATTCCTGAATGAAAGACACACACATGCACCCTTATGTTTAATATGCCTTAACCAGCTCAATGACTGGGCCACTCCCAAACTTTCACATTGATAATACCAACCCTCCAATACTCCTGAATTATCATTTTCTAAAATCTATATTTCATCCTTGCTACCTTATACACAATTGGGGAGGGTGGTCGTAGCCACCCTTCCCTAATTCTTACATTATTGGTACTTGTCTTCTGCAGCTCTCAAACCTGTGTCTTATTCCTTTCCTACCACGGTGATTCTCACTTCTTCTTTGGTTCTCTTGCCCAGGAATTCTAATGTTCCACCTCTGTTTCCCCATCCCGTCATTGCCCCCCACCCCCCCATCAACTTTATTTAACAATGAGAACCAAATGGAGGCAGGAATGCTCAGCATTTTACATGCAGATTCTCAACCATTGGGTTATTGGGAACCCAATTAACATAATGCAACTATTTAACCAAATCCACAACAGGGAGGCACAGAGGCTGAGAAAAGGATCAGTCTATAAACTGACTATTTAAAAAAAATTATGGTTGTACAATGCTATGTTTACGAATAAATTTAGCAATCCATACAATACATCCAACTTCTTTTTTTATTACTTTCTATATTCTTTGTTTACATTCCAAATGATTTTCCCTTTCCTGGTTCCCCCTCTCCATAAGTCCCATAAGCCCTCTTCCCTCTGCCCATTCCCCAGTCAACCCCCTCCCACTTCTCTGTCCTGGAAATCCCCTACAATGCTGTATCAAGCCTTTCCAGGACCAGGGCCCTCTCCTTACTTCTTCTTAGGAATGATTTTATATGTGAGTTGTGTCTTGGGTAGATGCAAATATCAACAACAGAATACAAGAGATAGAAGAAAGAATCTCAGATGCCGAAGATACCTAGAAACCATGGACTCAACAGTCAAAGAAAATGCAAAAAGCTTGTAACCCAAAACATCCAGGAAATCCAGGACACAATGAAAAGACCAGACCTAAGGATTATAGGTATAGATGAGAGTGAAGATTTACAACTTAAATGTCCTCAACAAAATTCTGGAAGGAAACTTACCTAACCTAAAGAGAGAGATGCCCATGAACATACAAGAAGCCTACAGAACTCCAAACAGACTGGACCAGAACATAAATACCTTCCGTCACATAATAATCAAAATCCCAAATGTACTAAACAAAGAAAGAATACTAAAGGCAGTAAGAGAAAAAGGCCAAGTAACATATAAAGGAAGACCTATCAGAATCACACCAGACTTCTCACCAGAGACCATGAAAGCTAGAAGATCCTGGGCAGATCTCATGCAGACTCTAAGAGAACACAAATGCCAGTCAAGGCTACTATACCCAGCAAAAGTATCAATCACCATAGATGGAGAAAACAAGATATTCCATGACAAAGCCAAACAAACTGACTTTCATACACAAATAGGAGAGCCAGAGTTCATATTCATAGGATCCAAGTAAAATATGACCTCAAACCTCAGAACATATATGTAACTCCAACACTATATATCCATGGGCACGAAGAAGGGCAAATTTCTGCATTATGTCACTCAGCCTGTCTAGTTAACAAATGTTCGGGGAAGTATTAGCAAAGTAGAACCTGCACATCCTGTTCTTGTACCTCTTCCCTGGGGCCTGGCAGGCCATGAACTGGCAGACGATGGTCTGTTTTTATCTCATGGAGATTCTGACTCTGAACTCCACAATCTCTCCACCCAGTTCTCTAGGTTCCCACTGGTGAGTTGCTACCATGCCATCCCTGTGCTTCAAATCCCCCACAGCCTTTGTGGAGCACCTCAGGCAAACCTATGGTTGTCCGCCATACCTTTCTCTCTTGAACCCAGATGAGCTGATTGTGAAGGAAAATGCAAAACAAACTTAGTTCAGAAGGGTAACTTGGAAAAGGGTACAATTTGAAAGGTAAATAAAGAAAATATCTAATAAAAATAAAATATGACCCCTATGAGGTTGCAAACCTCTTCAATTCCTTCAGTCCTTTCTCTAACTCCTCCATTGGGGACCCTGCACTCAGTGCAATGGTTGGGTGCAAGAATCTGCCTCTGTATTTGTAAGGCTCTGCAGGGCTTCTCAGAAGACAGACATAGAAGGCTCCTTTCAGCAAGCATTTCTTAGCATTCCCAATAGTGCTGGGGTTTGGTGACTATCTATGGGAGGAATCCCTAGGTGGGACAGTCTCTGGATGACCTTCCTTCAGACTCTGCTCTACACTTTATCTCCACATTTACTCCGGTGAGTATTTTGTTCCCCTTCTCAGAAGAGCCAAAGTACCCACTCTTTGGAACTGAGGGTGGGGAGGAGGTAGTGGGGTGGGTGGAGGTACACCCTCATAGAAGCAGTGGGAAGGATAGAATAGGGGGGAGACCAGGAAAGGGGATAATATTTGAGATGTAAATAAAGAAAACATCCAAATAAAAAAAATGAAAACAACAACACAAAACGACTCCTCTGGTGGCAGATATTTGCGTATCTGCCATGATATTAGAAAACGCTAGCAGCTTCGACTTACCCTTCTGCTGTACCAGTTCCAAAATGAAGTAACTCAGTTCTGCTTCCTCTCTTCCTCTGTCCATCCTGGAAGTTCCTCCTACTCACCCAGTGATTGGCTCCTTTATTCATTAGGGGATTGGTTCACAAGAACAGCACCAGGCCCATCTACAACAAACAAATGGCTCCAGGTTCAGTGAGTGATCATGTCTCACAAAATTATGGTAGCGAGTGATTCAAGGAGATACTGCATATCCACTTGCAGTGCACACACATGCAAGCAAACCTACAAGCACATGTGCATACAATGACACGCATGTATACAAGTACTCACTGACTTGTCTCCAGGTCTATAATCTCTGTTTACTTCAAATTCCTTTTGGTATTCTGTGATATTTCTTAGACAATGTTTTAAAATTATCTGAACATGAAGTTTGCAATTAGTGATTCCCTATTTCAACACTAAATACTACCTGTCACTCATTTTTTGTGGACTGATTTCTAAAGATAAGCCAAACGTGATTCTTATCTTTGACAGTAAAAAGCAAGGATTGTCCTCCATGTTATTTCTAGACTTCCTTTAATAGCATAGCACTTGTTGAAGACATCCTTTGTCTAATATTTTTGGTTCTGGGCCTTTTTTCAGTTCTTTGAATTTCTTGTTTTTCCATTCTAATATCTAATGTTCATTTTGGAAAATGAATTTTGGAAAATTCACAATCATTATTATTTAAAACACTTTTTTTATTCGATATAATTTATTTACATTTCAAATGATTTCCCTTTTCTAGCCCCCCCACTCCCCGAAAGTCCCGTAAGCCCCCTTCTCTTCCCCTGTCCTCCCACCCACCCCTTCCCACTTCCCCGTTCTGGTTTTGCCGAATACTGTTTCACTGAGTCTTTCCAGAACCAGGGGCCACTCCTCCTTTCTTCTTGTACCTCATTTGATGTGTGGATTATGTTTTGGGTATTCCAGTTTTCTAGGTTAATATCCACTTATTAGTGAGTGCATTAAAACACTTTTAAAATTAAAAGTTTTGCTCCCCCTTTGGATTTTCTTTTTACATTTGTTTCATCCCTGTGTTTGCTTGTCACCCATTTTAAGGTATTCTAATGTTTTTCTTATTTTCTGTCTTTGCGTTTAAAACATGAAGTTGCTTTTGATATTTTTCATACTTATTCTTTCTTCAGCCATGTCCAATTTTCAAACAAAATCTTCAAGGCCATTCTTTCATTATGTTTTGTTTCTAGTACTTCAACTCAGTTGTTTCTTTGACTCTTTTATCTCTGATAGTTTTACATATCTATTCTTGCCTCTTCTAGTTTTCCATCACTGTATTCTACCCTGTGCTGTATTCACTTCTCAATCTAAGTTTTAATACCTCTGGCACATCAAGTATGCTTCTCATTACACTGCCCCCGCTTATCTTTCCCTTTTGCATTTTAGGTGGTTTCATAAATATTTCTGTGAGAAGCTGAAATAGTGTGCTAGCAAATAGAACTGAAGTAAGTAAGTCCATTGTGTGATTACCAGTGCTATTTTGTATTTTTTCAGTGAGTTATTTATATCCTACTTAAAGGACTCTATTACCTTCATGAGATAAGATTTTAGATCAGCTTCCTGATTTTTAGTGTGTTGGTGTATCTGGGACTTGCTGTGGTGGGAGAACTGGGTACTGATGATGCCATAGTATATTGGGTTATGTTGCTTATGATCTTACATGTGCCTCTTGCCATCTGGTTATCCCTGGTGTTAGCTGCTCTGGGTATCTCTGTCTGGTACCTTCCCCTTGTGTCCCTGGGTTGCTGCAGGTCTCCTGGTAGAACTGTGGCTCTAGCTATAGCAGACCTCCTGTGAGGCCTTCAGATTTTGGGTCCTTCAAAGGAAAAGACAACCTGTTGATTTCTTGCCCTGGCCACAGCAGATCTCCTGGAAGCCTTGAGATTATTATGTTTGCAATGCAGCAGACAAGCTGTGATCTGCCCCAGCAGAAGGCACCTGCTGCAAGTGAAATTATACATTCTTGAACTCATGTTTTCAAAGTTCTGTCCCATAGCCTTTAAGGTTGTCCTGAAGGCACAGAATTTACCATTTTGCTGAGAAACACATTCTAGTCTCTAGGTATCAGAACTCATGCTGTTTCTAATTATTATGGAATCATTAACCTTAACAGAGAGAGCATTCCCTAAAGGAAGAACCTGAAATGTTCACATTATTATACAAACAAGTTTGATGCCTAGCAACTGTCACCACTCTGGAGGCCCATACCCTGCTGCAGCCATGTAGCACTTGGCATGTATTTATATGCATACATTAGATACATTTTTAGCAGTCTTTGCCAACAATATCACCTGTATCCTATCACCCCCATAAAATTCACTACAGATATATAAAAGATCTCAAAGTGAAATACTAAAACTGCTACAAGAAAACATGAAGCATTCTGTAAGATATAGGTGTAGGTGTAGGGAAATGTTTTCTAAAAAGGACTCCATTTTCATAAGACTTAAGGCCAAAAGTTGATAGGTGGGACCACAGAAAGTTCAAAACTGTCTGTACCCCAAAGGAAATGATTAATCAAATAAAGAGAAACCCCACAGTGCAGGAGAGACTCTTTGCCAGCTATTCATCTAATGCAAGTTTAATATCTAGAGTATAAAAACTACAACTTAAAAAAGAGAAAAAAAAACAAATTTAAGGGTGGCCTATGTATCTGCATGAGATTTCTTGAAAGAAGAAATACAAATAAGTAAAACTATCTTCATAAAGTATTTTAGTCTTTAAGAAGAGGAGACTGGGAATACAGCACAGTTGTTAGGGTACCTGCCTAGCATTCACAAGGCCTTCAATTGGAGCCCCAACAACACATGGAACTGTGTTGTCATCAAGGTACCTATCTATAAAGTCAGTGGTCAGGAAGTAAACAGGGAACATCAAAATTAAAAGTCATCTTTAGCTACATAGTTTGAGGGCAGATTGAATTGATACCTTTTCTCACAAGAAAATAAAACAACCCCATCAATGAAAATTGAAATTATGATAGCTGCTTTTATTTACTATTTCTTATCATATGTAGACACAACATTCTTTATTCATTACATGTCTTATAATTTTATATTTAAAAATTTAAGTTTATCATTAAAATGATGCATTAAATATGAAGAGTGATTGTCCTTCATCATTTGGTTTTTTGATACAGTTTAGTGACTAAACCCTTTTCCTCTATATTCAGTGAAGGCACTGAACAACAGTGATCAAACAGGTTTCTATTAAATGCATTAAGGTGGCAAGCTTCTCAACCTCCAAGAAATATCTTGCATTGATATTTCTACATGCCTTTAATATTCAGGGAAATATTTTAACTCTGTCCTAGCTGTAACTTCCAGCCCCAGTAAGCTAAATATTTATGGTCTTTCTGACTCTTCTTTAGACCTGTTCGTGATAATAGGTGTATAAACTAAACTTTCTTGTTGGGCAAAAGTGTTTTGGAGACTTTCAGAGCCCCCTTGAACTCTCATGCCCCAGAGGTATTTTTTTGGGGTGGGGTACTGCTGGTGGTGATGATAGTTCTCCTTCTTCTTCTACTACTGCTTCTACATCTTTTTCTTCTTTTTTCTTCTTCTTTTCCTCTTCTTCTTCTTCTCTTCCTTCTTCTTTCTTCTTCTCCTCCTTCTCCTTCTCCTCCTCCTCCTCCTTCTCTTTCTTCTTCCTCTTCTTCTGTTTCTTTGTCCTCCTCCTTCTTTATAATTCTTGATTTGCTTCTTGTTAACTTAATATAGTCAATGCTTGGCACAGACTGATTGAAGGTAAACAATCATCACTGAGATTTATTTAAACACTGAGTAGGCTTTTCATTTAAAGTTTCTTTGAGGCTACCTGAGGACAAGCTTGAAAATAGACTTTAAAACATCTGTTAGGAATGTCAAGAAGTGACATTTTTATTCCACAAAATTTTGGAGCAATCCAAGCAAATACTATTCTTTCCAACTGCTTTTTCAGTGTACCATTAATATTTTCCATGTGTAGTTATAAGTCTATTGATGTTCAAGATCATCCATAGTGTTGGTAAAAACAGTGCAGGGCAGATCAAGTTAAAGCTTGTTGTCCTTATAATTTTTGAATAATCATTTATTGGATTATTGGAAGACTATCGATTAATTTCTAGTGTCTAAGAGTATTTATTTTTGACAGTTTTTGTATTGAAAACATCATGCAATTACTGAATTATTTACTATTGTAGAGTGTGTGCTATTGACTGTCCTATTATTCTTTCATCTTTCAAAAATTGCAATGAGTCTGATTTTTACTATAACATCTGCCTGTCAAGTAATTCTGTCACACTTTCAGACATGCTGTCAGAATACACACACAATAGGATGATTTGACAACAATGCATGCTTTTCTTTTAAACCTTAAGTCCCAGAGGACTTAAGTAACGAGGCAGAGTTTAGTTCATTTTATCTATTAGCTATTAATGACTTATCTATCTGCATATCTGTCTCTCACTGCTCACTTAACTATTATATATTTAAGTATCCCTGTTAGTGCTAGAGTTTGTCTACATTTATATTTGTGTACTCCCTAAGACTTTAGGAGCTAAAATTTAATCCCCACTATTAGGTATTAAGAAGATTGAAACCAAATTTGACTATGACTTTGAGAGATTGGATCTTTCAGAAACAGTAAAAATTACATAAATTCAATATGCTATACCCCTGTGATTGGCTGAAATAACAAGCATAATGTACACAAATCTTGTACATTATGTCTCCCTTGTTCTCTGCCACATAAGTCTCCATACTACCATGGAACTTTGATATCAAGAAGCACAGAGCTAAATGTGATCTCTCTTTCTTGAACCAGAAATTAGTCAAAATAAATCTCTTATCCTTAAAAGTTTTGTGCCCCATTGTCATCGCAACACAAAACAAATTAATGCTGTGAGTGTGTAAGAGATGAGGAATCTTAACATTAGGGCTTAAATCTTTTCATAATGGACTAGAATTAAACACACCCTTTTCATTATTAGACAATTATTTTAATTAAATATACATATATATAAGAAATATATATATTTCTTAAAGAAACAATTATCTGTCTTCACAAATGAATTATTTGATAGACATGCTTCAAAAGATTGTCTGGAACAAAAAGATTCCATTTTTCTGGTTATAAGACATGAAGAAATAAAAGAGATCCATAGAGAACCATTTTCAACATTACAGAGCAGAAAATTAGAACCTATGTATCATATGCATTCATTAGACATCTATAGAATAAAATCTCTATTTCTATCCTGAAAATATTTACTAGTAAGAGTACTATATTTTACAATTCTTTAATATCAGAGTTCTTGAATAAAAACGTAAAAATAAGTACTTAAGTTGGCATTGTCTACAGTTGTATGGTAAATTTTGATTGTGAAAATTAGATTGATTTTTAGCCATAAATTGAAATTACAAACCTCCATGCAGGCTTCTTAAAGAAACATAATGTTCTTGTCTTTGGTACCCTCTTGCCTCAGCTCTGTAAGAAATAGTGCTATATTTGATCAAGAGAGGAATATTAGTTTAAATCACAACTATACAGCTATGTTCTTATATATTTATCTTCTTTTTAAAATATTTTATTTTCTATATTCTTTATTTACATTCCAAATGATTTCCCCTTTCCCAGATCCCCTCTCCCCATATGTCCCATAAACCTTCTTCTCTCCATCCATTCTCCAATCACCTCCCTCCTTTTTCTCTGTCCTTATATTCCCTTCCCATGCTAGATCAATCCTTTCCAGGATCAGGACCCTTTCCATACTTCTTCATGGGAGTCATTTGTTATGCAATTTGTGCCTTGGGTATTCAGGGCTTCTGGGCTAATTAATATCCACGTATCAGAGATTGCATTCCATGTGTATTCTTTTGTGATTGGGTTACCTCACTTAGGATGATATTTTCCAGATCAAACCATTTGCCTAAAAATTTTGTGAATTCATTGTTTCTAATTGCTGAGTAGTATTCCATTGTGTAAATATACCACATTTTCTGTATCCATTGCTCCTTTGAGGGGCATCTGGGTTCTTTCCAGCTTCTGGCTATTATAAATAAGGCTTCTATGAACATAATTGAGCATGTGTCTTTATTGCATGCCGGGGAATCCTCTGGGTATATGCCCAGGAGAGGTATAGCAGGGTCCTCCTCATAGAAAAGTAGAGAATTAAAGAGAATATGTGTGCTCTGTAGCAAAGAGTCTAATATCTCACTAATTCTCTGTCCTGTTTCCTCCATGCCTTATGACCTCAGTTTGAAAAGAATCCTCTAAAATCATTTTTACTTCAGAAGTTGAAGTGGACAGAATTCGCCTCCTTTCTGTCTTTACTGAGAATTTCAGGACAGAATCCACTAAACAATGTGACCTACCCCATTCAATTACTACCATTCTGTCCCAGAACTTTGAACTAACATCTTAAATTAAATGTCAAACGTCTCTTGGTCCTACTTTGTCTTTCCCAAATGAGTTCAGGCTCTTGTATGTATAATCATCTACTCTTAGTGATGTTCTGTGTAATTCAAGCACATAACAGATTCGTAAACATTAAATAGCTACACAGGACACTGCTTCTCTGTCTTGCGTTTGCTCGGGTTATATATTCTGACTCATGTTTTTTTTAAACAAATAGAAAATGCTATAAATGCTATTTACATAATTTAGCATTAACAGATAAAAACAACATCCTTTGTATATCTGCACAGTTTTATGAACAAGAATATTATGCTGCGTTCAGAAACAAATTACTTCTTGTATTTCTGTTCTACTGCCTTCCCTTGCTTGTTTAAAATTTATATAATTTTAGTTGTTTCTTAATTTATTTTGTCATTGAAATGGATTTATTTTGTGTGTTCTGAGAAATGCGCTTAGCACTGTGAACCATTTATGTTTCCCATACCACCAGCTGAAGTTTATATTGTTCTTTTTCTCCACTAGTTATATTTTTACTATAAATATTTAAATTTCTTTATTTAACTCTTATTGAGATTTCTGATTTTTCCCTCAGGAATGGCTTTGCCAGATCAATAATATTATTTGGACTCTTTAAACTTTGTAACTGAAAATGTTATTTAGTCACAATTTCCATATTCTTTGCAAACCAAATATCTTGAACATTCATTCACACTTGAAATTACTTTTGAATTAGCTGCTTCTTGTTTAAAAGCTGTAGCAATCACTTTCAGTGCTCAGCAGACTACACTGAGCAGCCACTGTTCTTTACAAGCTTTTCCTAATCTGTAGCTTGGTTCCTTTGCCTAAACCTTGAACTGTGGGTATTTTTCATGATAAATAATTTTAAAAGGACAAGAAAGAAAGAGATTTTTGTCCAGTCATTGTTTGAGGTTGATATTTGTATATCATCCCAAGGTTGAGGGAACCATACTAATCTCATGGTTATTCTACTTAAACAATAATAAGACATGTAATAAGGTTATTTTCCTTACAGTTATGAGTGTAATGTATAATTTTAATATTCTAGCTTTAGCACAGAACTCAAATAATGGATCCTCTAAACTATTAAATGAAAATGTATGGGCTTGGTCAACTATGATAAATATCACATGAAGCTGATGTGATAATTGTCCTCATTTTTCATATGAAGATATTGGAATTCATTTCATACTAATCAGAATTCTTCCCTGTTACACCTATATTCTTTTGATGTGTTGTGCCTATTTTTATGTATCACAGCTGAAAGTCAAACCAAAACACACGTCAATATTTATTTTTCTATTACTAACCAAGTTGTATGTTTTATTTTAATAAATATTTCTATTATGTTATTCAGCGTCTGTCTCTTTATTCTTAAAATGCCCCCAAGGTATCCCATAGAAAATACTGAAAAATAAACATTAGTTTTAAAGTGCCCACTTATAAATTCATTATTTAGAACTTGCAAAGAATTTGAGGGGAAGCAGCAAACACCTCTAAGCATGCACAGTGTGCTTCCTGTTCAGTGTGACTTTCATCTGTATTCCACTCACGACTGAAACAACAACGGCACTGTGGTGGTGACACTGCCGTGAATATCCTCACTTTAGCCTCTGCATTTTTTTCAAAACATGTCATTAGGTGAGAGATATAACTTGAATATTAAAATCAAAAGACGGCTTAAAGGAGGCAATCTTCAATGGACTTTCCTGAAGACGAAAGCCCCTGTGGAACTTCTGTACCACTTTCATAGTGTCTATCTACACATTACCTTAAATTTCAATTTTTTTCTCAGAGCCTTTATACTTTATCTTCTGTCTCAAGAGTAGGTTTAAATGACAGGCCTCATGGAATTTCTTTTTTAAGATCTAAAGAAGGAATGTTTTCCAAAGGAATATAGTATTTACTTGGAAATGGAAACTCTCAGAAGGCCACATCTTCCTTGCACAACTTCTTACTTTCCCCTCAGCACTGCTGTACATTGTTAGCCACTTGAAATGGTGAAGAACGACTTTGGGAAGAGGCAAAGGATATTTTTTGACATAAAAGAAATGAAGAAACTTCGTGAAAGCTGTGTGGCATCACCATTAAGTATGAAAAGAAACCTCAAACCAATAGAGAGAATTCAGACTTTAGCAGTGGGGACTATGCTGGGTTAGCCCTGGGGCACCAAACCACCTACTAGAAAAAAAAATACCCTGAGAGCAAAGAATACTTCCTTAAGATGGGGAAAAAAAACTTCCAAAAAGTGCACTCTCACTAGAATATTGATTGAAAATATGAAGATCTGATAAAACCTTTAAATGCAGTACAAATCTTTTAGCTTTCCTAAAATCCTGAGTTTAAGCTTAGATGACTCTATTATAAGAACGTGCTGCTTTAGAACACTCAACTCCTACATTAATGATGTTAAGGAACCTAAAGTCTTTGTAGAGCCCAGAGACAATTTGGAAGTAAAATATGAGCAGAACTTTCAGAAAACCATGATAAATAGCCTATTTCAATATCATCCCTTTTGATTATATATCAAACACAGTGAGCAAGTAAAAAGTCTTCCAAACTATGGTTGCACATGTTGCAAATATAATAATGCCACTGTAATTTGGAAGTGATTTGCCTTCAAAATACCCAAATAACCAATGTTTTGGGAATATAAATGCTAAACTAAAAGGCATTGGTTCTGTTCCTCTTGTTGAAAGAGTCCCTATCAATGCATCTCCAGTCCAAGTCAGTTTTACAAGTTCTGCAAAGAAGAAAATTCACTCACAGAACTATTGTGCAACAGCTGCACCTTCTCTTGACGTGACACGCACAGGTGTGGATCCACGTATTGACTTGCCTTCATGCAAAGTATATCCCTGGTACATGGTCTCATCCATCCGTTCAGCTTACGTTAATGCCCATGAATGTCTGAATCTTCTCAGACTGCCTTAACAAAATAATAGAGGTTGAATGGATTAAACAACAGGAACTCATTTTATTATAGTTCTAGAGGCTAGAGATCCAAGACTAAAAAGTATTAAGGCACAATAACATTTGTTTTGGGGCAGTTTGCTTTAAACTTATAGTCATCTTTTCACAGGGGTAAAAAATGATCTTTCTTCCATAGACATAAAGGTAGAGGAAAACAGTGTGTGTGTGTGTGTGTGTGTGTGTGTGTGTGTGTGTGTGTGTGTGTGTCAGTGTGTGTGTGAGTGTGTGTATGTGTGTGAGTGTCTGTGTGTTTGTGAGTGTCTGTGTGTGAGTGTGTGTGTGTGTGTGTGTGTGCGCGCGCACGCATGCACGCGCAAACATGTGTGAGCATATGGTTGTGGTTAAGGGGCTGTGCCTTTCTTTCCACCTTTAATTCTCTTCTTACACTTTTTACTTTGTTTCCAGAATCCACCATTTTCTTAAAGTACCAATGAAAAAGTATTGTTTAGCCAAGGAGCTTCAGTATAATACAGGTCATTATCTGCTTTGTCAATCTCTTTTAAGATTAGGTATTCCTGACCACGTTGTTGGAATATGAGGCATTTGGTGTGTTAGTAGTGTCCAGATATATAGGAGTGATACGGTCTCTGACCAAGAACCATTATTCTATGTCCATTGGCAAGAATTAATGAAAGGACATTAGTTTACCTACAATGATCATTTTAAAAATTAAAAGATGGAGAGAAAAGCAGAGGACATACATGAGTTCACAGTTTCTTTGCAACACATTGTCCACGAACTCTGAATTCACAGAAATATCTTTTGTCAATGTACAAGGATAATCTATCTGTATGTCTTGAAAAAAATCCATTTTTTCTGAGAACCTTCATTTTTCTTCCTCATCTGCCGCTATAATAGATTCCCTTTTGTACATGGACCTGTGAATGCCACCACTTTTCTCTCTCCCATTTTACCATGCTCATGCCTGAAGCCAGTGAGTCTCAAGCCAACTCTTCAAGCCTGTAGTTTCATAGCAAACTCCCTAGCATTTAATTTATAGAAAATTTTCACATGCATGAAACTCTGGGCCTATAGTGATCATATTATGTTTTTATTTATCTCCATTAAAGTTACATTCACCACCAATTGCTTTATACCTACATTTCATGAATAGTGCTTCGTGAGCAGAAACTTTCTGTAACATTTGATGCTATTGATTAAAAATCACATTAATCTTGACATCTTAATCTACATTCCCATATTCTGCCTCTGGATAATCACATCAGTCTCTTTGGTTGAAAACTTTCTTTCTGTACTTAAGAAGAATATAAAAATTTTCCCAAGCTGTCTTCTCTGTGGCATCATCAACACACTTAGCTAATGCTGATTATAGCCCCCATTTCTATCAATGCTCATTCTTCATCAGGAATAACTCTATATCATTTACACTTACCGTTTATACAGCTGCAAAGACTGGATACTGAAGAAACACTAAACTCTGAAAGCTGCTACTTACTCCTTCTCTCCTACATACTTTCCACAAAAATATGCTGTTTACAGAGCTGCAGAAATAGCTCAGCAGTTCAAAGTGTTTTTTTTTTTTGACAGAAGACCTGATATCCTAACACCCATGCATGTCAGACAAGTCTGTCTTCTGTGGAAACACACACAGACACAGACACACACACACACACACACACACACACACACACAACATTCCCCACGGCATATTCATAGTAATCATAACCCACTGTGTGTCTACAGATCACAGAATCCAGGTTCTAAATTCAGCTGTATACTAAAATTATCTGATTATTCTACCCAACACACATATTCCCAAGGATTTTTGAGTACCTGCTGAATCACAATACATAAAGTATAAAATAATTGCTCAGGTGATTTTGTGAAAATGCCATAAAAGTGTCTCATGGTCATGAATATAAATATGATGCACCTGATCACATAATTCATCTAGTTCACAAGGTTGTAGAACACTGCCCTCTATTAGCTCCATTATGTCATAGTAACTCAGGTATCCAAACTTGATAATTATTAGATTTTACATTTTAGGTAGAAAAAAACCAGGGTAAACTTTCCAAAATAAGAGGCCTCACACAATTTCCCCATATGGTCTTACTTAGGTAAGAAATGCTAAATAATTGTAATTGTATCTAACCTGGAAATGAAACACAGGAGCTTGGGCCAACGTGCCACATGCTGAACGGAGCAACTCTTTCATATGTTTCTAAGACCTTCACAAGTGCCTCTCTTTAAAATGCTACATAACATATTTTTTTTATAAATCCTATCATTGTTTTCTTATAGGAAATATAAGATACTGTACTCTTAGTCAAACCTCTTTCCTCACCTTATTTTCCCATCAGTTGGTAAGGTATACCCTATGCTCTAGTAAAGTGGGAGAAAAAGATCTCTTTTCCATTGTTTTTAAACCTTCTCAATTGTTTAAAATTTTTACTCATATTCATTTCCTAATGCAATGAACTCCTCACTTTGGAAGTCTGATCCATAATCCTTCACAGGGCTGCCTCCCTCCTTTCCTGTTTGAAGTTCTGTTTTTATGACTATTAAATGGCACGCTCCACCTAGGTTACTATGGGGGTCTATGTTTACCCTTCACTGTTTTGGAGTTGCTCTGAGCTTCAGTGCTCTGGCTATGTCTATCATATGAATGAACACATCGCATGTCACTGCTGCTTTGAAAACATTGCATTTATAAAAATCCACTTTCTCGCTCTATTATTCTATAAGTGCTTAATTTTATGTAACTTCAGATTATTCTTTCCTAAAAAACTTCCAATAGTATAGCGTCTGTCCTCCAAACACAGACCTGAGGACCATCGTAACCCTGAAATCTCATTGGCCTCAGGAACACAGTTTCCTGGGATACCAGTCCTTCATTTTTTAACCTTTTCATCTTTCAATAATGCCCTATTTCTTACTCACCAAGTTCAAACTTTTCTCCTTGACTATTCTTAGCATCCTACTTAATTAGCCTACTCATAACTGCCTGTTGTCCTGTTGTTGTTAATGTTAATTATATCTTTACTGCTACTGTGTTTGTCTGCAGACCCTTGCTGATTCTCAGGGCTTGTGTTGATTTTCTCACAAAGAGTCGGAAGAGACTGTGATAGTGATGAACAAAGTTTGAGTGAACCCAATAACGATAGGTTTTTGTTCCATCAGAAAATTAGCCTTTGGAACAGAATAATTTTGAGAGCAGAGAGCAACATCAATGCCAACTATTCATCACAGATGCGAAACAACAGTTTGCCATTACCTGGCTTGGTGACAACCTGTCTTAAGGTCCTTAGTGTGTACCTGGAAGCACAGTAAGCACTGGTCATTGTTCGCTGATTGATGACCCATCGGTTGATTTAGTTAAGAACCACTGTCAAAAGTGTAGATTTTCAAATAGGATCCTGAAAATGTTCCTTTTCAAAAGAGAAACTAAAGCAAACCAGATGACAAGGATTTCAAATGCTACAATGTTCTGGTTGTCAGATTTAAATAGAGATTTCCTGTGCAGTGAGAGGCTAGCTGCTGCCAGTTTCACATTTTGTTCTTTCATATCGGGTCAAAGCATACTGTGCCAAAGCTGACAGGTCGACAGTGCTCCATGCTCTGTGGGCACAGGGAACATTTTGTTTTCCCTCATGTTTCTAAGTTTCTCAGGGTAGAGGCCCTATGCACAGCAGAAACTGCTGGCATTAATTATCAGGAAAGATTCTTCCATTTCCTGTGTACCCACATTGGGGTCTGGTTTAGCCCTACAGTGCCTACAAAATAGATGATATATTGAGATGAAAAATCTATCACCAATATGGCCAGCGGGACTGAGGGAGTTGGCCACTCTGACCACAGGAGATAGGTCTAATTCAGAACCTTAACTATAAACACAATGGCGACAGACGACCTTACAGCACATAAGGGAGTCAGAAAGCATATTAATCCACCTTCGGCAGGGCTGCCAGTTTAAAGGGTGTCAGCCCTCTTTCCACTTTATCCCACCTGGCACAGCTTTTATACCACTCCAAGTTCTAACAGCCCTCGTGCTTATGGCTTCCATTAAGTAGCATTTAGCATCCATGAAAACTTTCTTCATGAAGTACTTTTGAGACCAGATGGAAAAAGAGAACAGGACAGGAGGCACAAATAAAGGGAACAAGGAAAAAATAATAAAACATAAAAGGTAAAAGCAGCGTGATTCAAAAGGTACTTTAAAAGTACCTTTTTGAAAAATACTGGATTAATACTAATCCTCTTTGTTTTAAATAAGGCATTCTGCTCTAGGTTAAGAGTTGAAACTACTTACTATTTAATGACCCCCTAAAAGACTCTGAAAACACAAATATACCCATCTTCATTTCCAAACCACATAGCTCAACCAGCAGTATAAGGACAACATTCTCAGGATATAAAGACCCTGAAAACCTGAAGGGGACCCAACCCTGCCTCAGGACTTCAGAAGATTCTAGATATTGTAGATTATAGAAACAAAGACTAATCAGTGACTTGTTTTAGAAAATATAAAAAGTATATGTCATTTGCTCTGGGAATCCTGTACTTCTAAAGAAGAATTTAGATAGCAAAGGCTGATTTGTTTGTCACTGTTTTTTTCTTCACTGTTTTTTTCTTCACTTCATGAAGAAAGTTTTCGTGGATGCTAAATGCTACTTAATATCCACACAGGGTTTTTCTTCACCTGATCCGGCTTGCATTTCACACCTTCTTGGATAGATTACTTTCTGTTCTTCTTTTTCAACACATATAACTGGACACAGCATGATTCTTAAATAAAAGACAAGTGATTTCAGAGAAACCAAAGGAAAATATTGATCATTGCCAGTTCTGGTAGGGATCTGTCAGAGGATTAGCGAGTGACATCATCAGGACTAAGTAGACCAGCTTCATGATACACTAGGACTCAGACAAGGCAGGCAATAGAAAGGAGGCAGCAAAAGGAAAAACATTAACCATGGGGAGTGCATAATTATTTTTGTAATTATTAAGATAATGATGAGTTTGATCCTATTCTATGAAAATTCATAATACTAAAATTCCTTAAAGTGACACAGTATAGTAGAATCTCACTGAGCCCCAGCTCTTTCTAAGTTAGTCATATTCATTTTAAAATCAGACTTTGTGTTGCTGATCATTTATTCTCTGAAATGAAGTTAATACAAATAAATAATAGATTGTTTCTTCAAAGCTATTATTAGGGACTACTGAGATGGTCCAACGGGTTAAGAAATGGAGTGTCAACTGTGATGGCCTGATTTCCATTCCAAGAAGTCATATAGGGAAAGGAGGAATTGACTTCTAAATCTTTTACTCTGACTCCTCTACTTGTTTGTAGCTGTACTCATGTGCCCATATACACACTTACACTGCACATTGACTAAATAAATGTTACAAAAATTAAGAAATATTACAAAGTTTCTGTAAGGCAAAGGACACCATCAAAAGGACAAATTGGCAACCAACAAGTTGGGAAAAGATCTTCACCAACCCTACATCAGATAGAGGGCTAATATCCAATATATATAAAGAACTCAAGAAGTTAGACTCCAGAAAACCAAACAACCCTATTAAAAATAGGGTACAGAGTTAAACAAAGAATTCTCACCTGAAGAACTTCGGATGGCAGAGAAACATCTTAAAAAATGCTCAACTTCATTAGTCATTAGGGAAATGCAAATCAAAACAACCCTGAGATTTCACCTTACACCAGTCAGAATGGCTAAGATTAAAAATTCAGGAGACAGCAGATGTTGGCAAGAATGTGGAGAAAGAGGAACACTCATCCACTGCTGGTGGGGTTGCAAATTGGTACAACCACTCTGGAAATCAGTCTGGCGGTTCCTCTGAAAACTGGGCACCTCACTGCCAGAAGATCCTGCTATACCACTCCTGGGCATATACCCAGAAGATTCCCCAGCATGTAATAAGGATACATGTTCCACTATGTTCATAGCAACCCTATTTATAATTGCCAGAAGTTGGAAAGAACCCAGGTATCCCTCAACAGAAGAGTAGATGCAAAAATGTGGTATATATACACAATGGAGTACTATTCAGCCATTAGAAACAATCAATTCATGGTTAGGGTTAGGGTTAGGGTTAGGGTTAGGGTTAGGGTTAGGGTTAGGGTTAGGGGTTAGGGGTTAGGGTTAGGGTTAGGGTTAGGGTTAGGGTTAGGGTTAGGGTTAGGGGTTAGGGGTTAGGGTTAGGGTTAGGGTTAGGGTTAGGCAAATGGATGGAGCTGGAGAACATCATACTAAGTGAGGTAACCCAGACTCAAAAGATGAATCATGGTATGCACTCACTAATACGTGGATATTAACCTAGAAAACTGGAATACCCAATACATAATCCACACATCAAATGAGGTACAAGAAGAACGGAGGAGTGGCCCCTTGTTCTGGAAAGACTCAGTGAAGCAGTATAGGGCAAAACCAGAACAGGGAAGTGGGAAGGGTTGGATGGGAAAACAGGTGGAGGGAAGGGGGCTGATGGGACTTTCGGGGAGTGGGGGTCTAGAAAAGGGGATATCATTTGAAATGTAAATAAAAAATACATCAAATAAAAAAATCTAAAAAAGATTTATTTCATAAAGAAAAAAATATTAAGAAATATTTTTACAAAAGAACTAGCTACCCTCAATTTCGGTGATAAGTTTGCTCTGCAAAACATGTATTAACCAAAAAGAAAACTGACCAAGAGTAATTGTTCCCAGGACAAATTTCAACTTATGAGTATTTAGATGAATGGCTACAAAACCTTTCAGAATTTACTCACATACCCATATATTATGCCATCACTTTAAATTAAGAGGCGCATTAGCACAAGATGAGGGTACACCCAATAATACAAATCACCACAGTGGCACCACTGTGATTTTCTTCAGTAGACTGATTAGCAAAATGGTTTCTCTTTTTTCCAAATAACTTATTTTTATTTTTTTCTTTTTTAATTAATCATTCCACTCATTTACATTTCAAATTTTATCCCACTTCCCAGTTACCCCTCCACCAGCCACCCATCCCACATCCGCCCTCCCCTCTCCCTTTTGCCTTTATGACAGTAGGACTATGATGACATTTTCTGCAACTGAATCTTGTGATTCAAATGTGGAAGCTATTTTTTATAACTTGGGACGATCCTTTCACTTGAAATTTCTCATAGAACAAAGCATACAAATATCTCCTGTCTTGGATCAAGGAGATGGCTCAGCTGGAGTAAAGGTGTTTGTTCCCAAGCCTAATAACCTAAGTGTGATCTCTCAGTCCTGGAAGGTAGAAGAAAGGGTCTCATTGCTGCAAGTTTTCCTCTGACATCCACATAAGAGTTGTGCATTCCATAAATAAATAAATAAATAAATAAATAAATAAATAAATAAATAAATGTAATCTTTTTAAGCGTATTTTATTGGGCTCGGGTGAAGCTTAGTGTTAGGATATCTGAAGAACATGAGAAAGGACCAGGATTCAAATTCCAGCACTAAAAATTAACAAACTCTTCTCCATTTAATCCTCATTGTTAATACTCCATACATCAGAAAAGTAAACACTGGTTATTGACATACTGACATGCAGCTTAGAGTCACCTGGGAAGTGTGACTCTGACACATTCAGGTCAAAGCCATTGCTGAGGAAAGTCAGAGTGGAAACTCAAGTCGAAAACCGAGCGGAGACCGTGCTTACTTGCTTGTCAGCTCTTGCGCATGGTCAGTCAGTCAGCTGAGATGAACTGGGAGAGAACACACTTTGTGCCATAGTCTGTTACAAGGGGGAAAGGGCGTTTCTCAAAATTACCTTAATCCATGTTAGCGATGGAGAGAAATAGGAACAGTCACTTTACATTCAGTGGTGACAGATCTGTATTCTCCCATGTGCTGTGGTATGGAGAACACTGATTGTGGAGATTCTCACACAGTTTGGCAGGAAAAACCAGCAACGTCGCCTCATTAGCACTGCTTAGCTAGCACAGCTAATGGGCTTCCAGAGTTAACAATGAGAAGAAGTTAGAAAACAGCTTTAAATCTCATACATTCTTCATAAAGGATGAAAGACTGAAATGCCTCTACCCTGGTTTTATGATCCACAGAGTAACAAGTGTAATTGCTCCTTGTCAAAACAAAAATCAACCTCTTGCAGAAAATCAAATCTAATTAAGAAAAGTAGAGCAACCACATTATACTACATATGGTTGCTTCATTCCTGGGCGTTAACTGCACAGACTCTGAACATGGTTTCCAGAGTGACCACTGAGAATGTCTCCACAGCCAGCCAATTAGTGGCACAATGTCTACTCAAAAAAAAAATGGATATTTTGTGAGCTAGATGTGGGGAAATAAATGGATTGAGAACTTTTTTTCATTCAGGGCTTTTGCAAAGCCTTATCTTCTTATAGCTTCTCTGGTTCTTCCATGCCTTATATTTACTAATATGTATTTTAAAATTACCTAATAACATAAAATGGAAAATTCTCCAGAACAAATGATAAAAATAGTTCAAGGTAAAAACAAAAAAAGTCTTCCTGTTCTAGATGAAGAGCAACTGGACTTATCAGGAAATATAAACACTTTCAAGGTGTTCCCAAGTTCACACGGAATGGTCTATAAGTGATTTTCTTCACATTTTAAAAGGAGAAATTGAGTAAAATCTCAGTTGTAAACTGGTACATAACACAAGATCAGTTCATCATTGTAACTTAAGTATTTCTTGACGATGAAGGTCTCAGCTGATGATATAGCAGAGTTATCTGTTTCAAGATCTCTCTACAAGAGCATTTGTACAATCAGTGGGTGCTGTGACTGCAAATACCACCAAGCACTGCATACATTATGATCTTCCTGTAAGTATATGACCATGGTAAAATTGAATGCATGAATTAGGGTCAGTGAGAGAGCAACAAGAAATATAGGACAAATATATGCACATGCCTAGAATATCATATTGTGCCATTATCACTGTCCTTCTGACAATGGTTTGATATGACACAGTGGCCCACCTGATGAGACTGTGATGCATTGTGTAGACTTTATAAAAAAGGAGGATATTTTGGGAAAATTGCTTAAACATGAGATCACATCACAATGCTGTAACAGTCGATATAAAACCAAGCAGGTTACTTACTGATAAGAAAGTATGTGCAATGTAAATGCACTGCACAAAGGGCTGGGTAATGCTCAGGTAGAATGAAATAAGAGAAACTATGACATATAGGATAGATATATATAAACATTGGATCATATATATATATATACATATATATATATATAAACATTGGATCACCAATTAGTGATCTATTCACTCATATTTCCCATGTTTTCAGACCACTTGATTGCAGGAAGCTATGGGGGGTGAAACTACACATATCAAGTGACTTCAGTAACTGATATATACATCTTCAAAAAGTAGAACTCGAGCTGTAAAGCTGAAAAGATGACCCAAGAAAAGTTTCAGCATATTCATAAAGAAATCAACATATAATAAAAATGGTTTTTCTATGTATAAGTACCAAAACATATCCCTTTCGATGTATTTAGATATAACTCTGATGTCCTTAGCAACTTCTAAAGATAACAAAAGCTTTGCCACAATGAGTATTTTAATTGCTCACAAATTTTATACACACTTGCAGCATAGTGTTATGAATAGTAAAATTTTTCCTGAACTCAACACCAGTGTTTTTATGTTGCATAAACACAGAAATTACAGTGGAATATCTGGTAAACCTGATAGGAAATCCAGATGTCAGCAATTTGCTGTATAAGATTTAAAGTGGCCCACACAGTTAACCTTCATCAGAAACTGTACATGTGGGCCAAACCGCAGAACCTCTCCCATCCATCTCATTCAGTCAGCATAATGTGAGTGAGAATCTAAGGTCAGTGGGACATGGACCACTATACACAGATTTTTGTCACCAAGAAACAGCCTCCAGCAACTCTTGTCATTAAAAAGAAAGAATAACCCCTTAGAACCCAACAGGAATCCCAATTTTAGTTTTAAAGAAAGTGTTAGATGAGTAAAAGTTTCATTAAATGCAAGTCATGGTTGAGTATCACGAGGCTAGCATGTAATTTCAGGACCTTAAGTTTGAGGCAGAAGGACTGCAGCAAGTCCAAGGCCAGTCTGGTATACCTGGTGAGTTCAAAGCCAACTAGCAGTACACAGTGATGCTCTGTATAAAGTCAAAAGAAAGAAAAGACCACGAGATTTCATCAGTGTGAAAGGGGGACCAAAGAACTGTGAGAAACTAGGGAATGTGAACAATGGGAGAGTTGGTCTTTTCCAGGAAGAGTTCATTAATTGATGATCCAATGCAAGTGGTCATATATATGTTGTCCATATTACACAACTCACAAGGTTGTATTTATGTATTTAGGACAGAGAGAAAGACAGACAGACAGAGAGAGAGAGAGAGAGAGAGAGAGAGAGAGAGAGAGAAACTACAATTGAAGAAACACAGGTAACTGCAGAGAGAGCTAGAGCAAGGAAGTATGTGGGGAGGGTTGGAAGGGAGAAAATGAAAAAAAAGGTAATTGCAATTCCAAAAATAAAAATATTAAATAAAAGAAGTTTATAGATGTTAAGTCTTGAATAATTTTTAGAAATCAATGAATCAATAGAAAGTGGAGAACGAAGAAATAGAAAGATGGACACCTGATGCCCAGCTCAGCCTCTCTGCTCTTAGAACAAGATGGCATGAGTACAGAAACTAGTAGATTTTCCAAAGTAACAAAACAATTATTGTTTGGGAGTTTTACTGCCTCCGAACTCAATGCCAAGCCTCATGCACATTTATTTCTCATCTGTTGTCTTCAGAAATGTTGTACTCTGTATAGCTATGGTAGGAGTTTCTTAGATCAATGGCCAACCATGAAAGCATCCCACACCACCCTCTTCCTCCTATTTCCCATCCACTTCACCTTGCGTCCTGTGACTTGTTTTGCTAACAGCATATAAACAGATGTGGCAGGAAAGATCTTTAACCCCAAGTCTAATCTTGGGCTAGCCTACTGGAAGCAAATGCTCAGGCTGTAGCAGGTGAGCATGGACAGGTGTGACAGCAAACAGCCCCACTTGAACATCCATAGTCTCATAGGTAACCCCAAATGAAAGCAGAGCATTTCCACCCACCCAGAGTCTGAAAAGCAAAGTGCTAACTCACAGACTTTATGGAGATAAGGTGGCTACTGCCTCAAATCACTGAGATTAGCTTCTCTTGCTAACACCGCAGCAGATGACTTTATTCATCATTATCTTGCTTTCTTGTCCTAACCATCTGTCCCTTCATATGAGTGTTCCTCTTCCTCACATTCTAGAATTAAAAGTGATATATCCTCAATACTTTGTTATATGCATATATACATATGTGCCTTTAAAATAATCATATTTACTTGACTTGTGGGACAATTTTATTATTATTTGACATATTCAGAGCATGGCTTCCGACCATATCCTTTACTAGAGATGTATCCATATATATAAAATTATATATATATAAATTTTATATAATATATATAATTATATATATAATTATTACACATTATATATAATTTTACCAACATAACTTGCTCAAAAAGCAGAGACCAGAATCATCTGCATGGAACTGAGATTTCTTTGTCCATCCATCCATCCATCCATCCATACCAGTACTTTCAGAATGAATTTGGTATACATTTGACTATAAACAGATCCAGAAGCAAACTATTCAGACTAAAGAAAATAAATGACATTTGAAATCAACTATGACTAGTAGAATAGAGGAAGTTTGAAAATCCCTGACTATAAAAGGAATCCACACTCACCCCCCCCCCCCGCCGTTAATTTGCTGATGGTGAACACATGTTTGTGAACCAAATGTCTTTTTAATTTGTGATTGCAGGAAGTATTTAAACAAACATTGTTCCAAAAGGAAAGAAGGATTTTATGTCTAAAATGTTCAACATAATTAACATTTCTTTTGGGATGAAAGGTGTGAACCAAAGCATCAAACAGCTAAATGGTCGAGTTCTTATTTTTTGTATGAAATAATCAGATGAAGCTTATATTTTTCCCAGTTGATTTATTGCTACAGTCAGAATTCATCAGCCATTCCTTCATTATCTAAGGTTCTATATTAGTACAGAATTAAACTGTTCTTTATATAAAACTAAAGAACTTGAATATCTTTCATCGGGGTTACTTCATTAGGGTAAAGAAAGGATAAATCAAACATTGACCTATTGGGAAATGTTCCCTTTGTGACTTGCCTAAGGTGGACTCGATTTCAGACAAGACTGGAATTGGAATTTGGATTCTGATATGGACCATTAAACCACAGTTCTCCTACCTCTGTGCAAGCCACAGGAAATGAGTATGCCACCTGAGCTTTGAGGCTTTGCAATGAGGCCATATTTCAGTCCTCCTTGCCTTTCAATTCCCTCAGCCCTCTCTTCAGTTTCAACAGCGAGACAAAGAGTCCAGTGTGGTAGAACAGGCAGCTAGCATAATCTTGCAGGAAACATGTTCTGAGAATAAACAAGTTGTTTTGTGTGATTATTTGTTCTGAGGTCTTTGTTAAAGAGGGAACTCAACTAAGACAGCGTTGTCAGCAGCAGGACAAACTGCAAGTAGTAACCAAAGGTTGTATACACAAAGTCAAATTAAATCCCAAATGCAGAAGCATATTGCTTCTTTCAGACTGGAGAAATGTTCCAATAAAGAGAGAGGTGGAGGGAAACATACAGCTCATACTCTCACTATCCCACCACATTGTTGTTTTAGTGTCTCTTCAGAACATTACAGAATTTTTATATTATATGATCAGCTGCACTGATTTACTAAATAGATAAAGTTATAGAGATTAACCATTATATTCTATTAAATCCCATGCATGCTTTAGAGATATATAGAGCTACTTATTTCCAGACTAAACAGAACTTTCTTATGTTTCCTACTGATGTCTCTATGGCTGTTTCAGTCCATTCTTTGCTTTGAAGTTCTGAGGATGAATGTAAACATTTTCCCTTCTAGAAAATATCAAAATTGGATTTTACCATTACCCATCATCATCAGAAGCATGCTCGCCACTTAGTCACAACTGAAGTCTATTAGGAGAGTACTAAGATGGATGAATGGACTTTTCTGGCAAACTGTGGGATAATTTTATTATTATTTGACTTATATTCAGAGCATGGCTTCCAACCATATCCTTTGCTACAGATGTATCTACATCTATTGCTACAATCTACCAATATTCAGAGGTTCTCACTCTTGTTGCTGAGTTTGAATGTTGACTGCTTTGGCCATTTTTAGGTTTTGACTGGGACTCGGTGTTGATAAAGATTCATGGCAGCAGAAAGAAGGTAATGAGGAGAAGCTGCTATCCTGCAGATGCACAAGTGGGCCAAGAAGGTGTGTGATCTGGCAGCGGTGGCCACACCTCTCTTAGAAACCAGCATAGCGATCATTCCTATGACAGAATCCAGGATGTTTGGGGACATTTCTCACGTCAGTTGTTGAACACACTATGAAAAGGTTTGACCTAAGTGTCATCTGTTACTTTATGTTTCTTTAACAACTTTCTCTAAATGATACCCTCAGCTGTTCTCAAACAGAAGAATTACCATGGAACTGTAATTCATTTATAACCTTTTACATCATCATATACAATGCATGTCTCAATGTTTATTGTGAAATGAATGGATTATCTTAGCAGTATACTTCACTGGTCAATTTTCTGACAATGGAAAGGAACTTGAGATAAAACAAAACCAGTATTTTCATATTAAAATCCCATCTTCCACAAAAAGTAGTCATTATTTAAAAACAGCAGAAATAACGGCTTTCTGAAACTTGGAAACTAAGCTACCATTATCAACCATAGTAGTTTTTCTTCTACAATGCCAAGCTGTGTAGAAAAAATGCACATCTAGAATAATAGGATAAAATATCTGTGACATTTAAAGTCACTAATTTTTCAAAAGAAAATGGCATGGCATTTATAAGGCACTGGTATGGATATATGCATTTGGAATATGAGAAACTTAAAAATCACTTCTAGGAGGTAATTCTAGTTAGCAGAGATTAAACATAGGTAGTTTAAAAGGAAGATGATGTGGTGGTTTGAATAAGAATGAGTCCTAAGTGTGCATGTTTGAATATTTGGTCCATAGTTGGTGGAACTGCCTGGGAAGAGTTAGGAAGTATGACATTGTTGGAGGAGGTGTGGCACAGGAACCGTTCTGAGGCTAAAGGCCACTATGAAGCTCAGGGCTCTTCCTGCCTCCCATTTGTGGATTGGGATGAGAGTTCCCAATGGATAGTCCAGCTTCCAACAACATACCTGCTTCCTGCTGCCATGCTCACATGGTGATGGACTTTGGAAATGCAAGCCTCAAATAATTGCTTCCTTCACTAACTTGCCTAGATGGTATGTTATCACAGTAAGAGAAAAGTAATTAATACAGATGTCAATTTACATTTTATTTATTTCTTAATTTTTTTCATTTTTCAAATTTAAAGGAGCAGTGATTTTTGCACTTTTCTAAGCAAACAAAAAGATTGAGGATAACACTGTAGCTAAGCATACAATATTTTATTACTTTTATTAAATTATTATTTTTCACCTCCAATATTTATTGAGTAATTAGTCTATGTCTAGTGCTTTTCTATAAATTGTGTTCTCAACTTATTGATGGAACAGCTAAAATTCAGAAAAGTTACCTAACTTATTTAAAAACCAGACAGTAAGTGGCTTATCTAGAACATGGGCATTCTGGTTCACTCCATACAAAATGTGGTATATATACAAAATGGAGTACTATTCAGCCATTAGAAACAATGAATTCATGAAATGGATGGAGCTGGAGAACATCATACTAAGTGAGGTAACCCAGTCTCAAAAGATTAATCATGGTATGCACTCACGAATAAGTGGATATTAGCCTAGAAAACTGGAATACCCAAAACATAATCCACACGTCAAATGAGGTACAAGAAGAGTGGAGGAGTGGCCCCTGGTGATAGAAATACTCAGTGTAGCAGTATAGGGCAAAACCAGAACAGAGAAGTGGGAAGGGGTAGATGGGGAAACAAGCCAGAAAAGGGGAAATCATTTGAAATGTAAATGAAAAATATATCGAATAAAAAAAACAAATTCTCAACGATGATAGCTAGTCATAAGTGGGATTTAGTATATGAAGGTCTGTGCAAGAAATATTTTATCTCTAGAGTCATAGAATATGAGAATGAAAAGTACGCAGCCTAGAAGTCAGTTACACCTTGACCAGACAATGAGGATTTGGCCAGACCATGAAGGCAGCTGTTGCTGAAGAGTTGTTGCTTGCTTACTGACAACCACCTTCTGACCGCAGCTAAAGATTTCCAAGTTCTTAGATAAAACAAAGACCTTAGAGGTAACAACCAACAGGGAACTTTTTGGCAGCTCAAGTCAGCCAACATTTGAATGTGTAGTGACAATGCTGGAGCAGTTCAGTCAAGTGGTTTGAATTATCAGCATTGTTTCTGAGCACAATCATAAAACATCTATGTGAGAATCACACTGTGTGTCCTTCTGATGGACTAGTAACTTGACTCCTAAAGTCTAAATTAGCTGAAAAACTACCTTACCTTCCATCACTTGAAACATATCTACAAAGAGAAAATCTATGTAAGAACTTAGTGAATTATATAATTAATGCAAATATATGTTTGATACAATTATTATCTCCAGTCAAAAATGCAGTTACAAAACTTTTTTGGCAAGTCCTAAAATGCCATCTGAAGGAAAGCCTATTAGTTTCACAGACTTATAGGCAAACAGGGTTAGGTGATAATTTAAAGGACTATCTTAATGGCACATAGCAGTCAGCTTAAAAAATATATAGATTGTAATTACAAATCCCCTTCTCTATCCTCTCTCCAAACCCTTTCTGTATACAACTCTTTCCTTTGTTTGCAAATTCATGGCCTTCTTTTTCATTAACTGTTACACACACATGCACACACAGAAATACACTCACACAACACATACACAAAACACACACTCCTGAATACATAAGGCCAATTCTTTTAAAGAATAGAAGCTATTCACATAGCACTTCTGTCAAACAATACTTAAAACAAAACCTTAAACAGTATGCTAGCAAATCTTTTAAATGTTTTACATTGAATCATAATTGATTGAACTTTCTTTTAATATAAATCATATTTTAGAGGGTATTCGTGACTATTACTACATTAGGATAATAAGTTTATTGTGATCTACAGTATAAAATATAGTGTATAATTTCATTATACTGTGTATAAATGAAGTGTATAAAATTGTAATTTGTACATATGACTGAAAGACTATGCATAAGAGGGACATGCTCATTTATGAATTGAAATAAAATGTGACAGATTTCACATTTAATTATCACAAAATTATTTGAAGCTCATAAAATCATAATTTTAAGTAACTAATATACTATTGAAGATTCACCTATTACTTACAATAAAGATAGAAATCTTCACAGAAGTTTCAAGGCTCTGATTGCATTTTTAGTATTGATGAGGAAAATGCCCTAATAACAAAGGTTTTATTTATACTGTAATTCTAGCATGTTGACTTTATAACTTAAATTTCAACTTGATCATTAATTGAAAAACCTTTTAGGTTTTTTCTCTCCATTATTGCTGATTCTATTTCCTTCATATGTTTACTTTTAATTAATATAAACTAGTAGATTTGGAGATGATTCTGTTGGACAGAGGAAGAATAGTAAGAACCAAACAGGGGAGAGAACACTGTTCATGTGTCATGGTGAGAACATGTAAGATTGCTAATCTAGATCCCTCTGGGAGGGAGGTAATCTTGGGTTGATATAAACCTCAAATCTTTGATTCTAAGTCAAAACTCTAAGAGATTTATTTTCCCAGTAAAGGGGCATTTCTTTACCTTGAGTGCCATCAATCCTAAATTCTTTTTTATTAGATATTTTCTTTATTTACATTTCAAATGTTACCCCCTTTGCTAATTTCCATTCCAAAAAACCCCTATCCCATCTTGCCTCTCCCTGCTCACTAACCCACCCACTCCCACTTCCCTGTCCTGGCATTCCCCTACACTGGAGCAAGGAGCCTTCACAGCACCAAGGGCCTCTCCTCTCATTACTTTCTTATAAGGCCATCCTCTGCTATATATGCAGTTGGAGCCATAGGTCCCTCCATGTGTACTCTTTGGTTGGTGGTTTAGTCCCTGGGAGCACTGGCAGGTACTGGTTGGTTCATATTGTTGTTCCCACTACAAACCCCTACAAACCCCTACAGCTGCTTTAGTCCTTTCTCTAACTTCTTCATTGGGGACCCTGTGCTCAGTCCAATGGTTGGCTGAGAGCATCCACCTCTGTATTTGTCAGACGCTGGCACCTCCTCTCAGAAGACAGCTCTATTGCGCTCATGTCAGCAAGCACTTGTTGACATCCAGAATAGTGTCTGGCTTTGGTAACAGTATATGGGATATATCTCCAGGTGGGACAGTCTCTGGATGGCCTTTCCTTCAGTCTCTGCTCCACATGCTGTCCTTGTATCTCCTCCCATGGGTATTTTTCCCCCTTCTAAGAAAGACCAAAGTATCTACACTTTGGTCTTCCTTCTTCTTGAGTAGTCTGTGAATTATATCTTGGGTATTCCAAGCTTCTGGGCTAATATTCATTTATCAGTGAGTGCATACCATGTGTGTTCTTTTGTGATTGGGTTACCTCACTCAGGATGATTTTTTCTAGTTCCATCCATTTGCCAAAGAATTTCATGAATTCATTTATTTATTAGGTGAGTAGTACTCCATTGTGTAAATATACTACAATTTCTGTATCCATTCCTCTGTTGTCAGATATTTGAATCCTTTCTAGCTTCTGGATATTATAAATAAGGCTGCTATGAACATAGTATAGCATATGCTCTTACTACATGTTTGAGCATCTTCTGGGTAGGCGTAATATAGCTGGGACTTCAGGTAGGTAATATTATGTCCATTTTTTTGAGGAACTGCCAGATTCATTTCCAGAGTGATTGTACCAGCATGCAATCCCACTATCAATAGAAGAGTGTTCTTTTTTCTCCACGTCTTCACCAGCATCTGCTGTCATCTGAGTTCTTGACCTTAGCCATTCTGACTGGTACAAGGTGGAATCTTGGGGTTGTTTTCACTTGCATTTCCGTGATGACTGAAGATGTTTAACGTATCTTTAGGTGCTTCTTAGGCTCTTCACATCTTTCTTTTCTATTAGTTTCAGTGTATCTAGTTTTATGTGGAGGTCCTTGATCCACTTGGACTTGAGCTTTCTCCAAGGAGATAAGAATGGATTGATTTGCATTATTATACATGCTAACCTCCAATTGAACAAGCACCATTTGTTGAAAATGCTGTCTTTTTTCCACTGGATGGTTTTAGCTTCTTTGTCAAAGGTCAAGTGACCATAGGTGTGTGGGTTTATATCTAGATTTTCAATTCTATTCCATTGATTTACCTGCCTGTCACTATATCAATACCATGCAGTTTTTATCACAATTGCGCTGTAGTAGAGCTTGAGGTCAGAGATGGTGATTCCCCCAGAAGTTCTTTTGTTGTTGAGAACAGTTTTACCTATCCTGGGTTTTTTGTGTTTCCAGATGAATAAGAAAATTGCTAGCTGGGCAGTGGTGGCACACGCCTTTAATCCCAGCACTTGGGAGGCAGAGGCAGGCAGATTTCTGAGTTCAAGGCTAGACTGGTCTACAGAGTGAGTTCCAGGTCAGCCAGGGCTACACAGAGAGACCCTGTCTCAAAAAAACAAGAAGAAGAAGAAGAAGAAGAAGAAGAAGAAGAAGAAGAAGAAGAAGAAGAAGAAGAAGAAGAAGAAGAAGAAGAAGAAGAAGAAGAAGAAGAAAATTGGTTTTTCTAACTCAATAAAGTATTGAGTTGGAATTTTGATGGCAATTGCATTGAATGTATAGATTGCTTTTGGCGTGATGACCATTTTTACTAAATCCTGCCAATCCATGAGCATGGGAGATCTTTCCATCTTCTTATATCTTCTTCAATTTCTTTCTTTGGAGACTTGTTTTTGTCATACAGATCTTTCACTTGCTTGGCTAGAGCCACAACAAGGTATTTTATATTATTTATGACTATTGTACAGGGTTTTGTTTCCCTAATTTCTTTCTCAGCCTATTTATTCTTTGAGTAGAGGAAGGCCACTGATTTGTTTAAGTTAATTTTATATCTAGCCACAATGCTGAAGTTGTTTATCAGGTTTGGGAGTTCCCTGGTGGAATTTTTGGGGTCACTTAAGTATACTATCATATCATCTGCAAATAGTGATATTTTGACACCTTTCTTTCCAATTTGGCCACCTTTTCTTGTCTAATTGCTCTGGCTAGGACTTTGAATACTATATTGAACAGGTAGGGAGAGAGTGGACAGCCTTGTCAAGTCCCAGATTTTAGTGGGATTGTTTCAAGTTTCTCTCCATTTAGTTTGATGTTGGCTGTTGGTTTGCTGTATATTGCTTTCTTTATATTTATGTATGGGCCTTGAATTCCTGGCCTTCACAATACTTTTATTATGAAGGGGATATTGTCAAATGCTTTTACAGAATCTAATGAAATGATCATGTGGGTTTTTATTCATTGAGTTTGTTTATATAGTGGATTACTCTGATGGCTTTCCTTATATTGAACCATCCTTGCATCCCTAGGTAAAAGCCCACTTGATCATGATGAATGATCATTTTGATGTATTCTTGGATTCAGTTTGTGAGAATTTTATTGAGTATTTTTGCATTGATATTCATAAGGGGAATTGTTCTGAAGTTCTCCATCTTTTTGGTTCTTTGTGTTGTTGTTTACCTGTCAGAGTAATTATGGCTTCACAGTACAGGTTGGGTAATGTTCCTTCTGTTTGTATTTTGTGGAATAGTTTGAAGAGTATAGGTATTATGTCTTCCTAGAAGGTCTGATGGAACTCTACACTAAATCCATCTGGTACTGGTCTTTTTTTTTTTTTTTTTTTTTTTTTTTTTTTTTTTTTGATTTCCTCGGTTTCTGTTGTTATGTCTGTCTTTTCACTTCTGATTTTGGTAATTTGGATACTGCCTCTGTGCCGTCTGGTTAGTCTGCCTAAGGATTTATCTCTCTTGTTGATTTTCTCAAGCAACCAGCTCCTGGTTAATTCTTTGTACAGTTCTTTTTGTTTCTACTTGACTGATTTCATCCCTGAGTTTGATTATTTTCGGTCGTCTACTTCTCTTGGATGCATTTGCTTCTTTGTGCTCTAGAGATTTCACATGTGCTCTCAAGCTGCTAGTGTCTACTCTTTCCAGTTTCTTTTTGAAGACACTCAGAGATATGAGTTTTCCTCTTAGCACTGCTTTCATTGTGTCCCATAAGTTTCGGTATGTTTGGCTCTATTTTCATTAAATTCTAAAAGTCTTTAATTTCTTTATTTTTTCCTTTGCCAAGTTTTGATTGAATAGAGTATTGTTCAGCTTCTATGTGTATGTGGGCTTTCTACTGTTTTGTTATTGTTGTTTTGCTATTGTTGTTATTGAAGACAAGCCTTATTTTGTGGTGTTCTGATAGAATGCTAGGGATTGTTCCAGCCTTCTTGTATCTATTGAGGCCTGTTTTGTTACCGTTTATATGGTCAGTTTTAGAAATGGTACCATGAGATGCTGAGAAGGTATATTCTTTTAATCTAGGATAAAATGTTCTGTAGATATCTGTTAAATCCATTTGGTTCATAACTTTTTCACTGTCTCTCTGGTTAGTTTCTTTTTCCATGATCTGTCCATTGATGAGAGTGAGGTGCTGAAGTCTACCACTATTACTGTGTGAGGTTCAATGTGTGCCTTGAGCTTTAGTAAAGTTTCTTTTACAAATGTGGGTGCCCTTGCATTTGGAGCATGGATGTTCAGAATTGAGGGTTCTTTGTAGATTTTTCCTTTGATGAGTATGAAGTATCCTTCCTTATCATTTTGATAACATTAGGTTGATCAACAATTCTATTCAATATTAGAATGGCTACTCCAGCTTCTTTCTTGGGACCATTTGCTTGAAAAATTGTTAACCTGAATTCTTTACTTTTTTATTATTAGGTAGTTTTTTTATTTATATTTTAAATATTAAACCCTTTCCTCCCCCATCACCCTGCTCTCTAACCCCCCTTCCACTTTCCTGACCTGGCATTCCCCTACACTGGGGTGTTGATCCTTCACAGGACCAATGGCCTCTCCTCTCATTGATGTCTGAAAATCCATCCTCTGCTACATATGTAGCTGGAGCTATGGGTCCCTCCATGTGTACTCTTTGGTTGGTAGTTTAGTCTCTGGGAGCTCTGGGAGTACTGGCTGGTACATATTATTTTTCCTCCTATGGGGCTGCAAACTTCTTCAACTCCTTGGGTCTTTTCTCTAGCTCTTCTATTTGGGATCCTATGCTCAGTCACCCTGTTTTGATCAGGTGATTGAAACATGGGTCAGATGACACTGCCTCCTTAATGGACTTGGAAAGGTCTATATATGCCTAGATATTTATCTAGAGACTGATCTGACAGTTTAAAAATGAACCCACTTACCTTTTAAAATAATATTGCTAAAACTGTTCAGATAAGTAATTTGCATATACCACTTCCAAAATTTCATTTAGATGTTATATGATAATTTGGAACCTTTTTTGTTGAGTCAGTAACAAATATAACATGAAGAAAAAAGTCTATTGTTTAATACTGATAGGTTCTTGGGGGTCTGACTCCTAGAAGCATTTGAATATGGGAGCATATAAGTTCTATTCTTCTTTGTTAGGAGTTTGTGGGTTTAAAATTGTATATTTATGTCCTAACTATGTCTAAAATTGTATATTTGAGTCCTAACTCTGTGTCAGAATGTGATTGCATTTGGAAATAAGGTTCTTTGTAAATGTATTATATTAATATTATATAAAAGCTTGGAACTGTAAAATGATCACCAACTGTAAAAGAAACAGCATAAGGGATAGGCACTTAAAGAAAACAACATAATGGATGGAGAGAAGGGTGGGAGGAGACCATGAGCAAGAAACTTCAAGGATGACAAACATCAGCATCAGTTAGACAGAGAAGAATACTGTCCTCTCTTTCCCTCCCCTTCCTTCCCCTCTAAACTTGCCCTTTTTTCCTACACTTTTCAAGACTTCACAGAGAACATGGCCTTCCAAATAGTGTAATTTTTCTACTCCTTCCTCCCAGAGTTTGAAATAAAGTATTTTCATTTTTAGGCATCAAGTTTGCAGAACTTGGTAGATAATTCTGAAATCTGAATCATCCCTGTGATTGCAATATGTGATTATTGGGATAATATCTTCAGTTTAGCAGTGAATTTACTCTTGATGAACAACCTAGTGTTATTAAATTATAGGTGAACAACTGGAACTAAAGTCTGGGTCTTCTGTTCATAAAATAAGAATATGAAAAGTTAATGTTCATGGAATAAAGCAGTATTGATACAATGTTTATAGAGATACTTAATACAAAGTTTTTATGAAAAAACAAGATTTTGTGGCTGCAATCATCATAACTCTTGGTTTATTTAACCACAAAGATCTTCTTTTAACAAATTATATTTTCCGGTATTTCAAACAGTACACTTAAACCTATTACTCTTTATTTCTTTGTCCACTTTTGAATGTTACCAACTGTGTTCTTTTAAAACAATATTAAAATGTTCTGGAAAACAAAGTAAGATATAGAGGAGTTATCCCTCCCTGCTGTGAAAGTTATATATGTGTATGTATGTGTGTGAATCTGTGTGTGTGTGTGTGTGTGTGTGTGTGTGTGTGTGTGTGTGTGTAAGAAAGAGAGGAGAGAGAGAAAGAGAGAGAGAGAGAGAGAGAGAGAGAGAGAGAGAGAGAGAGAGAGAGAGAGAGAGAGAGAGAGTTTATACAAACCTTTATGCTGGTCTTAAAAGCTGTTGATTAATGAAGTTTTTGGAGATAAAATTTGAAATTGGGAAACATAAATTTTAAAAGTAGCTTTTCTCACCCAGATGTCATCATCATTTCTAGGGATCACTACTGAATAATCTCACCCTTTCCAGCTCTTTCTGAAGTTTGTCCAGCTGGCCTCAACTCATCTAGCCCAAAACTTGTCTCCAAGCTGACTGATTCTCTGACAATCTGTTCTAATCTGGCCCTTCTCATTCTGTGGCTCCATCTGTCTTTGCCTGCAACCTATCTCTGTAAAACTGTCCCAGTAAAAATACATATTCTTTCTGTCTCTGTCTTTCTGTGTGTGTGTGTGTGTGTGTGTGTATGTGTGTGTGTGTAGGTGTGTGTGTGTGTATGTGTGTGTATTTGTGTAGGTGTGTGTGTAGGTGTGTGTGTGTAGGTGAGTGTGTGTAGGTGTGTGTATGTGTAGGTGTGTGGAGGGTGGGGGTGGGGGTGTGTTTAGATGAGTGTGGATCGGTGTGGGTGTGCATGGGTGTGCATACAAGCAATACAACTTTCTAATACATATTTAAAAGGGGCTACATTTTCAAACATTAAAGTATTTAACCTATTTCAGTAAAAGTATCAGTTTCATGAGCATGCTTGGCAATGTTTTCTGTAGAAATTATTATCCACTGGATTTTTTTTATAGTTTGAGCCTGTTCAGTTATAGGTACATTCTAGTAAGAGTAGCTTCTCCATGCCTTTGTGCTGTACTTAATAAAAAAATCCTGAGGTTCTAGATTGTGTGCAATTGGTACCTCTTGATCAGAGGACACACAGTCCACCTGACTCCAGATTTTCTGTTTGTGTATCCTGTGTGTATCTTCTTTCTGCATTCTTTCACCATTTAAGTTTTCAGACCCAAAGTGCAATAGTTATTGCTTATTTATTGCTTTCTAGTGTGCTGTTGCAGTACTCTGAACTCTCAATGCCTGTTTGACCTGCTCCCTTCATGCCTTCCAGCTTATGCCGTCCAAGTCTCAGGAATTCCAGCATTTTTCTACCAGTGTGCAATACCATAGCTGATGGGCCTCTCACCGTCTTCTTCAGAACTATCACTAGCACACTCCATTTTTTGATGATATTCTCTGATTCTATCTTGTCACTTTATGTCATTCTTATTAGAGATGAGAAAAGAAATAAATAAATGTTTAAATACAAACAGCTTTGCTTTTTGAAATATTTTCTATATTTTTTACTAGTGCCTCTTACTTCCTTATAAAAATTTAGGCTGCTTTGAAGTGCTCTTCCATGCCAGTCTAGATGAGACATTTTAGTAGTGCTTAAACTATTTTACTGGAAACACATTTTCTCCTTTTTTTGTGTAATGTTACCGAGATCTTGACAAATCTTCAACTGTTGTGTTCCGTAGCTGCCTGCAGCTACTACAAACTGGGTTGCTGGAACAGAAGCAGAGGGACAAATGGGGAAGGGGCGAAAAGAAGGAGGCCAGGACGATAATTTACTGATCGAGGCCCCAACTTTAATGGCGGTCAGACCTTTTAACAGTTTGGGTAAGTCCCCCCCACCCCAGACTCCAGGCTGGGTTCCAAGGAAGCCATCTGGCCTTCCTTGGCTCCACTGTCCGGCAGCTGGGTAGGTCACCTGCTTAATTCAGGAATTCATAGACTTGGAGGAACAATGATCTTAACCTTCACTCAGAGCTTCTACACCCTAGGTGGAGCAGGATCCTGACTAGCACAGAATTCCCTGCTCAACAAAGGCTGGGAGAAGTTCACCTTGACCAATGTCAAGTACACTCTGAGCACTCCACCCTACAATAAAAATTCTGGAGGACCTTGCTATACCACTCCTGGACATATACCCAGAGGATTCCCCAGCATGCAATAAGGACACATGCTCCACTATGTTCGTAGCTGCCCTATTTGTAGTATCCAGAAGCTGGAAAGACTCCAGGTGTCTCTCAATGGAGGAACAGATACAAAAAATGTGGTATATTCACATAATGGAGTACTATTCAGCCATTAGAAACAATGAATTCATGAAATTCTTTGACAAATGGATGGAGCTGGAGAACATTATACTAAGTGAGGTAACCCAGTCTCAAAAGATCAATCATAGTATGCACTCACTGATAAGTGTATATTAGTCTAGAAACTTTGAATACCCAAGACATAACCCACATATTAAATGATGTCCAAGAGGAACGGAGGAGTGGCCCCTGGTTCTGGAAAGGCTCAGTGCAGCAGTATAGGGGAATACCAGAACAGGGAAGTGGGAAGGTGTAGATGGGGGAGCAGGGGGAGGGAAGAGGGCTTATGGGACTTTCAGGGAGTGGGGAGACAGAAAAGGGGAAATCATTTGAAATGTAAATAAAAATATATTGAATAAAAAGAAAAGAAAAAATTTCTCCTGTAACCTACTTCCCTATTATGCCCTAACATCAGATTCCTGCCCAAAGCCCTTGTCCTTGGCCAATGTCAAGTTCCTACCATGTGGCATAACACCCCAAGAAGTATATATATTCTTCAGAGATGCACAGAAGATGAACTTTAATATTATTTCATTACTAAAAATTAATTGACTATGAGACATGTGTGCTCCTGGCAGTATCCTCATTCCACTTCAAGAAAGCATCACTACCTCCAGGTGGAGTTGCTTCAATCATGACAATGTAGCCACTGGACAAGAATTTCCCTAATTCATCTGCAGACAAAAATGCTGTCCAAAAAGAACAAATAGATGTGGGATAGTCGACCCCTAAGCTATGCCAAAACAAGGTAAGCTAGTCCTTCATAATTCCTGTTTCACTTAAGGTATGTCAGATAGTTCTGGGCAGAAGGCTCCAAAGTTATAAGAAATTAGTAGACTATCCAGCAGCCAGCTGTTTCTACAAATTTTGTAGTTTTGGAAGCTATGATTTTGTGTTTCATACAAATCCAGGAAATATTTAATTCCTTCTCAGATCTCTGCCATGGTTGAAGATTGGTTATAATATCATAATTGAACTTATGTTGATTACCATTAAAGAAGATATTCCAGATTTAAAAGGATGAATTTCAAATGGTAATAAAAGTTAAAATCAATGTAATTCTGGTACTGAATATTAAACTCCTTAAGTTAGGATAGATGTAGAGTATATAAAGTGACAAATATGATGTACTAGATGTTAGGGGTATGTAATAGTTTATAATTTAAATAACTGTCACAGTTGTGCTCAATTTATATCTGAGAAAAATAACCCCTTTAACTGGACAAACATGAAGAAATGTTGTGGGTTGTCCTGATGCTGTTTGAATTCTGATATCAATTTTGTTCCCACAAGAGGAGTTGCCCCCGATGAGCAGTTGATCATATACTAAGATGATTTCATGTGAACTTTCTCCTCATTTTAATTGGTAAATAAAGGCTAGAGTCTGTGATTGGGCAGTGGAGGGGGAAAGTGGGATAAGAGGTCTTTGAGAGTGAGGACAGGTAGAAGAAGAGAGGAGTGGGGAAGGAGAGAGGATGGAAGAAGAGGGGGAGGAAGCCAAGATGGAGCAGAACCATGCTGCCAGGAGAAACTGCAAGTAGTGAAGAGTCTCATAGCTAGAGAATAATTTGTATAGTGCTATATCTTCCCAATCTAGGCATATAACTTATAAATATAATAACTGTACTGTGTAGTTTCTTTATATGGCTTTATTGGGGTTGGAAATTACTCCAAGATTCAGGCATCTGGGGACATGCTAGATCTAAATTACAGCACCTATGCTGGCTTTCTTTGCTAATCCAAAGCACTTCATATAGAAAGTTTTAAATTCATATGCAAAAATATCTATTATTTGATTCTAATATTCTAACATAACCATGACAGTAACTATCTGTCATTGAATGATACTAATTCTCTAACAAACATTGTGTCATCTTTCATAAACTAAAAGCATGCAAAATGAATATAGAAAATGAATGAATATAATATCTACTCATTGTCACCATTCTGATCTGGTCTTTGAGGGAAAGGTTGACAAGTGCTGAGCTTTCGAGCCATATGTATTCACACATTGGGAAACATGCTGGCAAATAGGATGGATATTAAAATAACCTCCACTCCACTCCACCTCCCTTTCTTTTTTTGTCTCAGTCCCATTCTGCTCTCCCTCCCCTCCTCCTACTCCCCCTCCACTTCCCACTTCCTCTTTGTGCCCCTTTCCCCTTCCAGCCCCCTTTTCCTCCCTCATTCCTCCTCCCTCTCCCTCTCTCCATCTTGCTCTTAGCTTTTATTTCAATTGGATATTTTATTTATTTACATTTCAAATGTTATCCCCTTTCCCAGTTTCCCCTCTGCAAACCTCCATCCCCCTCTCCCTACTTCTATGAGGGTGATCCCCCACCACCACCTATATCCACCTCACCTCCCTGGCATTCCCCTATGCTGGGGCATCGAGCCTTCAGAGGACCAAGGGCCTCTCCTCCCATTGATGCCAGATAACATCATCTTTTGCTACATATGTAGTTTGACCCATGGGTTCCTCCATGTGTACTCCTTGGTTGGTGGTTTAATCCTTGGGAGCTCTGGGGAATCTAGATGATTGATAATGTTCTTCCAGTGGGGCTGCAAACACCTTCATCTCCTTCAGTCCTTTCCTTAACTCCTCCATTGGGGTCCAATGATTGGCTGGCAGCATCTGCTTATGTGTTTGTCAAGCACTCTCAGAGCCTCTCAGGAGACAGCTATACCAGGATCCTGTCAGCAAGTGCTTCTTGACATCAGCAATAGTGTGTCTGGGTTTGGTGTCTGCAGATGGGATGGATCCCCAGGTGGGGCAGGCTCTGGATGGCTTATGCTTCAGTCTCTGCTCCACACTTTGTCCCCATATTTCCTTTAGACAGGAGTCATTCTGGGCTAAAAATTTGGAGATGAATGCTCTTAGCTTTTTCTTCCTTATTTGGAGTTTGCTACCTCATGTTCATGGGGCATAGCTTACAACTTAATCCTGAGAAATATCATATGAGAGATGCATGTTTTGGATTAAATACCTAAAGTTTCTTTATCGTCTATAATTGATTGAATAGTAGTTTGTACATGTATAGAATTATAGGCTATATATCATTTACCTTGAGAATATTTAATGTATCACTGCACCATTGGAATTGACAAAATTGGTATTGAGAGTTCTGCCACAATTCTGATTTACAGTAATATATAAATATAAATATATATATATATATATATATATATATATATATTACTATTTACTCTGTTTTGTGCAGAATTAAAATGTGTGTTTTCCTTTGTGGTCTTCTTAATGCCACAGAACTATGTTACATGTATGTGTTATTTAGTACCCAGATAGGGTTTTCATGTAGATAAATGTATTTCCTTTGTCTTGACAGGACCATGTTGACAATTTTTCTTTCTACCTTTCCCTTTCCATCCCTTGTACACATTATTCACATCCCAAATCTCATTATGTTTTTCATTTATCCTTTTGCTATATTTTTCTTCTTGTCCTTGATTAAAACTATTTAGCATTTTATTTTGTTTATATTTTCTTCTCTAACGTGTTTTAGAGTTTTTCTTGTTTAATGTGTTGTAGAGATTTTGTGGAGAAGGTAAAGGTCAAAAATAGAAATACCTAGAAGCTTCTCACATCAGAAAGAGGCTGGCCCTGCAATAAACATTAATGGCCTTTGTTTTAGATTCAATGAAAATAGATTAGCACATAACATACTAAATAAGTGACATAGGAATGAAGTAAATGATAAATAAAAAACAATGGGTTGTATCTGGCTTACATGTCTTCCTTCATCACTGTTATTGTTTATTGCTTGTCAGTGTCTATTTCCTGGAAGCAATTCCAAGCTATCTTCTTTCTATTCTTGACATTACAAAGTGTTTTATTCTGACAATAAAAATTAATCTTCATTTTTTTAACTAATCACTATAATTCTTTTGACTATTCCCAACCATATATATGCAAGTATATGTAGATGTTTGGTCATTAAAAATACTTTATCTCATGTAAAGCTAGAAAAATACTTTATCTCATGTAAAGCTAGAAAATTACTGGTAACTTTATAATGTGGAAAAGAACTCTGCTCCCTAGTTTTAACAAGTAAACATCATCCAAACATTTTATTTATATTTACATATCCTAAATGCCTTTCTGTAAACAAGCAAGAAGAAGCAATGATTCTCTACTTTAATAAAGTAAGTCCTTCCAGAATAAATTTTTGAACATGTATTTCTGGGAGTAAAGAAACTGTTTATGTATGTATATATATATATTACAGATTTAGGGGAAAGATTACATTATTAATAATCCATTTCATATTTCTATCCATGAAAATATCACATGGTTATGGCATCATTATTAGTGCTGTGTGCGTTAACTTAGATTCTCTTTGGAATTAGAATGTTTCTTCTTGGAGAAGAGAAAAGGAGACTAAGGAAGTTCACCAAACGCACCAGACCCAGGAAGCTTAGAACACTCATGAGATCTCTTCCCAGGTGATGTCAGCAGAAAACAACAGTAGTGATGGGGTATAATCCAGTGACACTGCCAGCCAGTCATCCAATGGATTTCCGTGATCCATGTTCTTTACTTGTCACATATGTTATTCTATGTGCAGCTGCCTTGAGTAATCCATGCTATTATTAAGTGCTGTGATTCACCAAACTAGACTTTGGAAGAATCATTCCTGTGTTCTGTCAATGGTACACTCTAGATTTCCCTATTTCTTCCCAGAAAAAGTCACACATCATTCAGAAAAGGGTTACAGAAAGATTTCTCAGTTTACATGTCTTTAATCTCAACACACAATGAAAAGATTGTTGTAAAATATCTGACTTGTTAATGCATGCTTTTCATTTCTCTTTTTAAGAAAAGGCATCTTGTTTTCTCTTTCCTCATCATCCCCTTTGGAAATGTTTATCTGACACATGTGAGAAAAGAGTGTGGAGTGGAAGCTCTGATATGTCTTCTGACAGTCTTCATGGGAAGGTAGTTTTCAAGTTGTCATTACATTTACCACAAGAAAATTGGAAATGATTTGTTTGGAGAAATGTAGCTATTTCTAGAAACAAGATGTTTGGACAACTTTAGAAAGAAGATTATTATCTAACCAATCTAAATACACTGTAATTACATAAAAGTCAGTGTAATTTTTGTTCCATGATTTGAAGTTATTAATACATACAACCCCTGCATCCATAATATGATCATTCTCCAAAATTATGTAATAAGTTTTTCCAGCCAAGTTTGTGAAAAGTGATGTTTGAAAATTAAGGTCAAGAACTGATTGGACAATAACAATATTTCAATCTGATTGCTTCCATCTTTCTTCAGGTCTCTGAAATGTGAGCCAAACTAGCATTTCCACACAGCACTGCTTCTTCATTTGGTAGCATTCATAACACTTGAACTCATCAGTTAAATAGATATTTGTATAATAAAAAAATACTGCCACTAGAACAAATAACTCACTTACTTTATTTGCCTCTGTATGTTTAATGATCTAAAGGACCATTTGAAAAATAATGTGTAAATAAATAAATGAGTCAATAAATGAACAGAAAACAAGAAACCTAATGTATCAGGATTATAAATGAAATATGTAATAATATTTCTAATATTAGTGATTTCAACTAATGATGTTGAGCATCTTAAGAAGTGCTCAACATCATTAGTCATTAGGGAAATGCAGATCAAAACAACCCTGAGATTTCACCTTACACCAGTCAGAATGGCTAAGGTTAAAAACTCAGGAGACAGCAGATGTTGGCGAGGATGTGGAGAAAGAGGAACACTCCTCCACTGCTGGTGAGGCTGTAAGGTGGTACAACCACTTTGGAAATCAGTCTGGAGGTTCCTCAGAAAATTGGACATGAGACTTCCAGAGGACCCTGCTATACCACTCCTGGGCATATACCCAAAGGATTCCCCGGCATGCAATAAAGACACATGCTCCATTATGTTCGTAGCAGCCTTATTTATAATAGCCAGAAGCTGGAATAAACGCAGATGCCCCTCAAAGGAGGAATGGATACAGAAAATGTGGTATATTTACACAATGGAATACTACTCAGCAATTAGAAACAATGAATTTACAAAATTTTTAGGCAAATGGTTTGATCTGGAAAATATCATCCTAAGTGAGGTAACCCAATCACAAAAGAATACACATGGAATGCAATCACTGATAAGTGGATATTAATTAACCCAGAAGCCCTGAATACCCAAGGCACAAATTGCATAACAAATGACTCCCATGAAGAAGTATGGAGAGGGTCCTGATCCTGGAAAGGATTTATCTAGCATTGGAAGGAAATATAAGGACAGAGAGAGGGAGGTGATTGGAGAAGGGATGGAGAGAAGAAGGTTTATGGGACATATAGGGAGGGGGGATCCGGGAAAAGGGAAATCATTTGGAATGTAAACAAAGAATATAGAAAATAAAAATATTATAAAAAATAAAAAATAAAAAAATAGGAAAAAAAGAAAAACAATGTGTAAATAAATAAATGAGTCAATAAATGAACAGAAAAGAAGAAACTTAATATATCAGGATTATAAGTGAAATACGTAACAATATTTAGAAAAATTGAAATAATCCTGTGTTTTACAAGATTTTTATACACAAGAGCTTATTTAATTTTATTATGCAAAGTGTTGTGTACTTAGAGCTAAAGAGGAATAATTTGAGTTATCAGAGGATTATCCAGATAGAGCATTTCAAAACAAAATAATAAGAAATAAGTTTTTCTTATTTCTTAAGTATTTAAGAAACAAGTATTTAAGAAACTTAAGTTTTTAAGAAACGAGATTTGACTATATTAAGTATTTAAGAAACAAGATTTGACTATATTAGCATCAAAATTATTATTACTATGATAATTATATCCTTATTCATTAAATGACCCATGAAATGTGAGCTTCTTATATGAGTTATCTTGTTCTTTTGGGTAAACAATCAAATAGAAATACTACACTTGTCTTTCTGGCACATCCCAATTCTATACCAAGAAGACAAAGATGATAGGAGTTCCATAAACTATGAGATGTTTTATAGAGATAATTGTTTAATTTAATATCCTCATTATTAAAGGAATATCCTAGCACTTTAGCTTTTGCATTTTAGGGGTATCTGGAGCATAAAATGTAAAATATCACTGTGAGCATGCAAACTGTCTTAGGGTTTTTATTGCTATGAAGAGACCAAGGTTTTTATTGCTATGACCAAGACAACTCTTATAAGGAAAGAATTTTATTGGAGCTGGCTTACAGTTTCAGACATTCAGTTCATTATCATCAAAGAGAGAGCATGGCACAGGAGGAACTAAGAGTTCTGTATCTTAATCTGACTGAAGCCATACTAGGCAGAGTCAGAATCCACCCCCACTGTGAACTTTTAAGGCCTTAAAAAAGGCCACACCTTCTCCACTTCCTATGAGTCAAACATATTCAAACCACCACACAAATACAACTAGAATATGTGCATAACAATAGTTAAAAGACAATCTGGACCATCTTGGCTCCTGTGACCAGGCAGCCAGCTCAGCCAGGTATGCAGGGAGGAACAGAGTGAGGAATCACTCATGACACTGTCTGCCTGGGTTCCTTCTGCATGTAGGAGCTGGGCAGCTCTGCAGCTGTCTGGGCACATATCCTGCAGGGGAGCATCTGACCTGCAAGGAGTCCCAGAGTTGGAGGGAGCCCTGCAATCTGAGGTCATCACCATCTTGGTTTCTGTGACCAGGAGGCCAGCTCAGCTGGGTACACAGGGAACAGCAGAGTGGAGGATCCCTCAGTACACAGTCCTCTGCCTGGGTTTCTTCTGCACATAGGAACTGGGTGGCTCTATAGCCGTCTAGGCATGTGTCCTGCAGGAGAGCGTTTAACCTGCAGGGAGGCCTGCTTTTAGAGGGAGGCCTGCTCTCAGAGACCTGTGCCACATGTGACACGGGGAAGATCCCACTTCCTGATATTAGAGAACTGGCAGGAGCAGGTTAATCACCACTGCCCCATCCATCAAATGTGGTAGATGTGTGCCACATCTGACATGAGGAAGATCCTGCTTCCTGATTCTTTCTGGAAAACTGGCAGGAGCAAGTTATTTGACCTGTGCCCCTTCTAACACAAAGAAGAGCCTACCTCCTCTACAGAACTCTCTAGAGAATGAGCAGAACACGTCATTCGAAAACTGGCAGAAGCAAGTCATTTGAGAACTGGCACCAGTAGGTGCATTTGAACTGGTAGAAGAGGGGCATTCGAGAACCAGTCAGAAGAGCATTTGAAATCTGGCAGCAGCAGAACATTTGAGAAATAGCAGCCTGTAGGGCATTCGACCCTTGCCAAGTCTGCCACAGGAAAGGCCCCATCACCTGATACTTCCTGGAGAACCAGCTGTTTACAGGGCATTGGTGAGAAAAGGAATCCCAGGAGTACAGAAACACAGGCCAGCAGGACAGAGAAGATAGAGACAGCAAGACCAGCTAACACCGGAGATAACAATATGACCAAAGCCAAACACAAGATTATTACCAACAGTAACCAGGTAGAAACACAAAAATCCCTTAAAGAAAGACCAGAGAATATGGATCAAAAAGGTAGAATCCCTTAAGGAGGAAACACAAAAATCTCTTAAAGAAATACGGGAGAACATGGGTCAGCAGATAGAAGGCCTTAAAGAGGGAATAAAAAAAAAATAGGGAATTATGGGAGAACATAGGTCAACATGCAGAAGCCCTTAAAGAGGAAACACAAAAATGCCTGAAAGAAACACAGGAGAACATGGGTCAACAGATAGAAGCCCTTAAAGAGGAATCACAAAAATTCCTTAAAGAATTTCAGGAAAAAACAAACAAGTGAAGGAACTGAACAAAACTATCCAGGATCTGAAACTGGAAATAGAATTAACAAAGAAATCACAAAGTGAGACATCTCTGAAGATAGAAAACTTTGGAAAGAATTCAGGAGTCATAGATGCAAGCATCAGCAACAGAATGCAAGAGATAGAAGAAAAAAATCTCAGATGCTGAAGATTCTATAGAAAACATTGACTCAACAGTCAAAGAAAATGCAAATGCAAAAAGCTTGTAACCCAAAGCATTCAGGAAATCCAGGACACAGTGAGAAGACTAAACCTAAGGATAATAGGTATAGAAGAAAGGGAGGATTTACATCTTAAAGGCCCAGTAAATATCTTCAACAAAATTATATGAAAACTTCCCTAACCTAAAGAAAGAGATGCCCATGAACATACAAGAAGCCTACAGAACTCCAAACAGAATTGACCAGAGTAGAAATACCTCCTGTCACATAATAATAAAAACACCAAATGCACTAAACAAAGAAAGAATATTAAAAGCAGTGAGAGAAAAAGGTCAAGGAACATATAAAGGCAGACCTATCAGAATTATACCACACTTCTCACCAGAGACTATAAAATATCCTGCCCAGAATATCCTGGGCAGATGTCATACAGACCCTAAGAGAACATAAATGTCAGCCCAGACTACTATATCCAGCAATACTTTCAATTACCATAGAGGGAGAAAACAAGAAATTTTATGACAAAAGCAAATTTACACAAGATCTTTCCACAAATGCAGCTCTGCAAAGGATGATGTGCGGAAAATACCAACACAAAGCAGGAAACCACACCATAGAAAAATCAACAAGGTAATCTTTCAAGAAACCCATTAGAAGATAGATATACAACCAGAATTTCACCTTTAAATAAGAAGATAATAGTAAGCAACAATCACTTTTCCTTAATATCTCTTAATACCAGTGGTCTCAATTCCCCTATAAAAAGACATAGACGAACAGACTAGATACATAAACAGGACCCAACATTTTGCTGCATACAAGAAACCCACCCCAGTGACAAAAGCAGTCACTATTTAATAATCAAAGGCTGGAAAACAATTTTCCAAGCAAATGGTACCAAGAAACAATCTGGAGTGGCCATTCTTATATCAGATAAAATTTCAACCAAAAGTTGTCAAAAAAGATAAGAAGGGACACTTCATACTGTTCAAAGGAAAAGTCTACCAAGATCAACTCTCAATTCTGAACATCTATGCTCCGAATGCAAGGGAACCCACATTCATTAAAGAAACTTTAATAAAGCTCAAACCATGTATTGCATCCCACACAATAATAGTGAGAGACTTCAACACCCCACTCTCAAAAATGTACAAATCATGGAATCAAAAGCTAAACAGAGATACAGTGAAACTAACTGAAGTTATGGACCAAGTGGATCTAACAGATATTTATAGAACATTTCACCCTAAAGCAAAGGAAAACACCTTCTCTTCAGCACCTCATGGAACCGTCTCAAAAATTGACTATATAATTATTCTCAAAACAGGCCTCAACAGATACAGAAATACTGAAATTATTCCATGTATTTTATCAGATCACCACAGCCTAAGGCTGGTCTTAAACTCAAACAAAAGCAATGGAAAACACACATATACATGGTACTTGAACAATGCTCTGCTCAATGATAGCTTGGTCAAGGAAGAAATAAAGAAAGAAATTAAAGACTTTTTAGAATTTAATAAAAATGAAGACACATCATGTCAAAATTTATGGGACACAATGAAAGCAGTGGTACTATGAAAACTCAAAGCTCTGAGTGCCTCCAAAAAGAGAATGTAGAGAGCTTACACTAACTGCTTAATAGTGCACTTGAAAGCTCTAGAACAAAAGGAAGCAAATACCTCCAAGAGAAATAAGAAATAATCAAACTTAGGGCTGAAATCAACCAAACAAAAACAAAAAGAACTATACAAAGAATCAACAAAACAGGGAGCTGGTTCTTTGAAAAAATCAACAAGATAGATAAACCCTTAGCCAGACTAACCAGAGGGCCCAGAGACAGTATCCAAATTAATAAAATCAGAAATGAAAAAGTAGACATAACAACAGAAACTGTGGAAATTCAAAAAATCCTCAGGTCCTACTACAAGAGTTTATACTCAACAAGGTTTGAAAACCTGAATGAAATGGACATCTTTCTAGATACATATCAGGTGCCAATGTTAAAACAGGTTCAGATAAATCATCTAAATAGTGCCATCATTCCTGAGGAAATAAAAGCAGTCTTTAATAGTCTCCCATCAAAAACAAAGCCCAGGACCAGATGGGTTTAGCAGGGAATTCTATCAGATCTTCAAGAAACAGTTAATACCAATACTCTTCAAACTTTTCCATGAAATAGAAACTCAAGGAACAGTACCCAACTCATTCTATGAAGCCATAATAATGCTTATACCTAAACCAAACAAAGACCAAACAAGGAAGGAGAACTTCAGACCAATATCCTTCATGAACATTGATGCAAAAATATTGAACAAAATACTGACCAACCAAATCCAAGAATGCATCAAAACTATAATTCACCATGATCAGGTAGGCTTCATCCCAGGGATGCAAGGATGGTTAAATATATGGAAATCTGTCAATGTAATCCACTACATAAGCAAACAAGGGAAAAAAAAACCAACATGGTCATTTCATTAGATGCTGAAAAGACTTTTGACAAAATCCAGCATCCCTTCATGGTAAAAGTCTTGGAGAGATTGGTAATCCAAGGCTCATACCTAAACATAGTGAAAGAAATACACTGCAAACCAGTAGTCAACATCAAGTTAAACCGAGAGAAACTTGAATCAATCACACTAAAATCAGGAACCAGACAAGACTGCCCACTCTCTCCCTATCTATTCAATATAATATTTGAAGTCCTAGTCAGAGCAATCAAGCAGCAAAAGGAGGCCAAAGGTATACACATTGGAAAGAAAGAAGTCAAAATATCACTATTTGCAGATGATATGATAGTATACTTAAGTGACCCCAAGACTTTGAACAGAGAACTCCTAAAGCTGATAAACAACTTCAGCAAAGTGGCTGAATATAAAATTAACTCAAGCAAATCAATAGTCTTCTTTTAGTCAAAGGATAAACAAGGGGAGAAAGAAATTAGGGAAATGACACCCTTCACAATAGTCCCAAACAATAGGTCATATCTAGGTGTGACCCTAACAAAGCAAGTGAAATATCTATATGACAAGAACTTTAAGTCTCTGAAAAAGGAAATCGAAGAAAGTCTCAGAAGGTGGAAAGATCTCCCATGTTCATGGATTGGTAGAATCAATATAGCAAAAAATGGCCATTGTGCTGAAAACAATCTACAGATTCAATGCAATCCCCATCAAAATCTCAAATCAGTTCTTCATAGATATAGAATTCATCAAATTCATCTGATATAACAAAAACCCAGGATAGCAAAAACTATTCTCCACAACAAAAGATCTTCTGTGGGAATCAACATCCCTGACCTCAAGCTCTACTACAGAGGAGTAGTGATAAAAACTGTTTGATATTGGTATACAGACAGGCAGGAAGATCAATAAAATAGAATTGAAGACCCAGAAATGAACTCACACACATATGATCACTTGATATTTGACAAGGGAGCTAAAAACATTCAGTGGGGAAAAAGATAGCATTTTTTAACAAATCATGCTGGATCAACTGGAGATCTGCATGCAGAAAACTGTAAATTGACCCATTCTTATTTCCTTGTACAAAACTCAAGTCCAAGTGGATCAAGGATCTGCACATAAAACCAGACACACTGACGCTTATAGAGGAGAAAGTGGGGACAAATCTTGAACACGTGGGCACAGGGGAAAAGTTCCTGAACAGAACACCAATGGCTTATGCTCTAAGAACAAGAATCAAAAAATGGGACCTCGTAAAACTGCAAAGCTTCTGTAAAACAAAGGACACAGTCAATAGGACAAAACAGCAACCAACAAATTGGGAAAAGATCTTTACCAACCCTATATCTGATAGAGAGCTAATATCCACTGCATACAAAGAACTCAAGAAGTTAAGTCTCCAGAGAGTCAAATAACCCTATTAAAAATGGGGTACAGAGGTAAACAGGAAACTCTCAACTGAGAAAACTCAAATGGCTCTAAAGCACATAAAGAAATGTTCAGCATCCTTAGTTATTAGGGAAATGTAAGTCAAAACAACACTGAGATTCCACCTTACAGCAGTCAGAATGGCTAAAATGAAAAACTCAGAGGAGAGCAGTTGCTGGAGAGGATGTGGGGGAAAAGGAACACTTCTCCATTGTTGGTGTGATTGCAAGCTGGTAAAACCACTCTGGAAATCAGTTTGGTGATTCCTCAGAAAATTAGACATAGTACTACTAGCAGAGCCAGCTATACCACTCCTGGACAAATACCCAGAAGATGCTCCTACATGTAATAAGGACACATGCTCCACTATGTTCATAGCTGCCTTATTTATAGTAACCAGAAGATGGAAAGAACCCAGATGCCCCTCAACAGAGGAATGGATACATAAACTATAATATATATTCACAATGGAGTACTATTCAGCTACTAAAAACAATGAATTCATGAAATTCTTAGGCAAATGGATGGAATTAGAAATTGTCATCCTGAGTGAGGCAACCCAATCACAAAAGAACAAACATGGTATGCACTCACTAATAAGTGGATGCTAGTCCAAAAGCGCAAAATAAACAAGCTACAATTCACCAAGCTCAAGAAGGAGGACTTAAGTGAGGGTGCTTTGGTTCCTTTGAGAAAGGGAACAAAGTAGTCACAGGAGCAATAAGGGGCACAATGTGTGGAGCAGAGACTAAAGTAAAGGCCACCCAGAGACTGCCCTACATGGGGATTCATCCTATAAACAGTCAACAAACCCTGACACTACTATGGATGACAAGAAGTATATACCAAAAGGAGCATGCCATGGTTGTCTCCAGAGGGGCTCTGCCAGAGCCTTACAAATACAGAGGCAGATGCCAACAACCAACTAATGGACTGGGTATGGGGTCCCCAATGGAGGAGCTGGAGAATGGTCCAGAGGAGTTGAAGGGGTTTAAAGCCCCATGAGAAGAACAGTGATTTCTGCCACCTAGATGCCCCAAGACTCCCCAGGGACTGAATTATCAACCAAGGGGCACACATGGTTCCAGCCAAAAATGTGCCAGAGGAAGGCCTTGTTGGGCATCAGTAGGAGGAATGGTCCTTGGTCAGGTAAAGGCTCAACAGAGGCTTGAACAAAGGAAAACGGGGCAGCGGTGGGAGGGAGGAGGGAATGTGTTGGGTGGAGAGGCATATACGTGGAGGCAGGGGGAAGGAGGAAGGGGAGGGGTTGGACGTCTTATGGGAGGGGGGGATATTGGGAAAGGTTTTACCATTGACACTGTAAATGAAGATAATATTCAATAAAAATAAATACATTAAAAAAGAATATAATAAAAAAGGCTTAAAAAAGAAAATATCAGACAACCAAGCTGTGGGCTGCTGCCTGCACCTAGGAACTGGAAGAGCAGCAGTTCCTCTGAGGGCCAGCCTGACTTGGGTACTCTGCCCTGTGAAGAAGGCGGAGCTGCCATCTTTGTTCCCAGCCAGTGGAGACAGGCCACCCCAGGTACTGAGCTATCCTGAGTATAAGACCTCAGGGGATGCAGACAACTGAGCTGCGGGATGCCGCCTGCACCTAGGAACTGAGAAAACAGCAGTACTTCTATGGGCCACCAGACAAGGCTACTCTGCCCTGCAGAGAAGGCAGAGTCCCCATATTTGTTCCCAGCCAGTGGAGACAGGCCACCCCAGGTACTGAGCTACCCCAAGTGTAAAACTTCGGGGGACTCAGGAAACTGAGCTGCTGGCTGCCACCTGCACCCAGGAACTGGGAGAGCAGTGGTTCCTCTGTGTGCAAGCCAGAAGTGGGGCCAGTGCCCTGAGGGCTCCCTGCTGCCATACTCACTCTCTGACAGAGCAGACAGGCAGTACCAGGTTCAGTTCACAGAGACACCCCAAGCATAACATTGCTTGGGGCAGGACACACCAGGGCTCCAACAGCACCCAAGAGGTGGGCAACACATCAGCAATCTGTGACAGGGGAAACCCAGCCATCCAATGTTGTAGAATTAGCCTTATAGGCTCAAAGAAGGTTGAAGCACCAGCCAGTGACTAGACCAACACCAGTGAGAACTAGATGGCAAAAGGCAAATGTAGGAATGGTACTAACAGAAATCAAGGCAATATGGCAGCATCTGAAGCCAATTCTCCATTAACAGCAAGTCCAGGATAACCCAAAACACCAGAAAAACAAGATTTGGATGTAAAAGCACTGGTCATGATGCTGTTATAGGAACACATGAAGGACATGAATAAATCTCTTGGAGAAATTCAGGAGGAAATGGAACAAAAGTTAGAAGCCCTTACAAGGGAAACACAAAAATCATTAAAAGAAATTCAGGAGACTATGGGTCAAAAGATAGAAGCCAAAAAGGAGAAAGTGCAAAAATCATTTAAAGAAATACAGGAGAAGTTTGGTCAACAGGCTGAGATCATGAAAGAGGAAACACAAAAATCTCTTAAAGAATTACAGGAAAACACAAATAAGCAAGTGAAGGAGCTGAGCAAAACCATCCAGGATCTAAAAACAGAAGTAGAAACAACTAAGAAATCACAAAGGGAGACAACTATGGAGATAGAAAACCTTGGGAAGAAATCAGGGGCCATAGATGCAAATATCAACAACGGAATACAAAAGATAGAAGAAAGAATCTCAGATACCGAAGATACCATAGAAACCATGTACTCAACAGTCAAAGAAAATGCAAAATGCAAAAAGCTTGTAACCCAAAACATCCAGGAAATCCAGGACACAATGAGAAGGCCAAACCTATGGATCATAGGCATAGATCAGAATGAAGATATACAACTTAAAGGGTCAGAAAATATCTTCAATAAAATTATGGAAGAAAACTTCCCTAACCTAAAGAGAGAGATGCCTATGAATATACAAGAAGCCTACAGAACTCCAAACAGACTGGACCAGAACAGAAATACCTCCCGTCACATAATAATCAAAGCCCAAAATATACTAAACAAAGAAAATATTAAAGGCAGTAAGAGAAAAAGGCCAAGTAACATATAAAGGAAGACCTATTAGAATCACACCAGACTTCTCACCAGAGACTATGAAAGCTAGAAGATCCTGGGCAGACCTCATGCAGACTCTAAGAGAACACAAATGCCAGCCAAAACTACTATATACAGCAAAACTCTCAATCACCATAGATGGAGAAACCAAGATATTCCATGACAAAACCAAGTTTACCCATTATCTTTCCATAAACCCAGCCCAACAAAGAATAGTAGGAGAAAAACACCAATACAAGGAGGGAAATTTCACCCTGGAAAAAGCAAAATACTAACCTTCTTTCATCAAACCCAAAAGAAGATAACCAATCAAATATAAAAAACAACATCAAAAATAACAGAAGTAATAATCACTATTCCTTAATATCTCTTAAAATCAATGGACTCAATTCCCCAATAAAAAGACATAGACTAACAGACTGGATACATAAACAGGACCCTACATTTTGCTGCATACAGGAAACACACCTCAGTGTCAAAGGCAAACACTATTTTAGAGTAAAAGGCTGGAAGACGATTTTACAAGCAAATGGTCTCAGGAAACACACCGGAGTAGCCACTCTAATATCAGATAAAATTGACTTTCAACCTAAAGTCATCAAAAGAGACACTGAGGGATACTTGCTGGTCAAAGGAAAAATACACCAAAAAGAACTCTCAAACCTGAACATCTATGCTCCAAATGCAAAAGTACCCTCATTCATAAAAGAAACTTTACTAAAGCCCAAAGCACACATTGCACCTAACACAATAATTGTGAGGGACTTCAACACTCCACTCTCCTCAATGGACAGATCAAGAAAACAGAAACTAAACAGGGACACAGTGAAACTAATTGAAGCTTTGGACCAATTAGAGTTAACAGATATATATGGAACATTTCATCCTAAAGCAAAAGAATATATCTTTTTCTCAGTACCTCATGGGACCTTCTCTAAAATCGATCATATAATTGGTCACAAGACAGACCTCAACAAATATAAGAGGATCAAAATAATCCCATGCCTCCTATCAGATCACTATGGAGTAAAAGTGGTCTTCAATAGCAACAAAATCAACAGAAAGCCCACATACACATGGAAACTGAACAATACTCTACTCAATGATAGCTTGTTCAAGGAAGAAATACAGAAGAAATCAAAGACTTTTTAGAATTTAATGAAAATGAAGACACAACATACCAAAATCTATTGGACACAATGAAAGCAGTGCTAAGAGAAAAACTCATAGCCCCGAGTGCCTCCAAAAAGAAAATAGAGAGAGAATACACTAACAGCTTAACGACACACCTGAAAGCCCTGAAACAAGAAGAAGCTAATTCACCCAGGAGGAGTAGAAGACAGGAAATCATCAAACTCAGGGCTGATATCAATCAAGTAGAAACAAAGACAACCATATAAAGAATCAACAAAACCAGGAGCTGGTTCTTTGAAAAAATCAACAAGATAGATAAGCCCTTAGCCAGACTAACCAAGGGGAACAGAGACAGTATCCAGATTAACAAAATTAGCAATGAAAAGGGAGATATAACAACAGAAACGGAGGAAATTTAAAAAATCATCAGATCCTACTACAAAAGCCTATATTCAACACAACTGGAGAATCTGGAAGAAATGGATAGTTTTCTGGACAGATATCAAACACCAAAATTAAATCAGGATCAAATAGATCATCTAAACTGTCCCATAACCCTTAAAGAGATAAAAGGGGTCATAGAAAGTCTCCCAACCAAAAAAAGCATGGGACCAGATGGCTTTAGTGCAGAATTCTATCAGACCTTCAAAGAAGACCTAACATCAATACTCTTCAAACTGTTCCACAAAATAGAAACAGAAGGAACACTACCCAACTCGTTCTATGAAGCCACAATTATGCTGATACCAAAGCCACACAAAGATCCAACAAAGAAAGAGAACTTCAGGCCAATTTCCCTTATGAATATCGATGCAAAAATACTAAATAAAATTCTTGCCAACCGAATCCAAGAACACATCAAAAATATCATCCACCATGATCAAGTAGGCTTCATCCCAGGGATGCAGGCATGGTTCAATATAAGGAAATCCATCAATGCAATCCACTACATAAACAAACTCAAAGAAAAAAAAAACACATGATCATTTCATTAGATGCTGAAAAGGCATTTGACAAAATTCAGCATCTGATAGAGGGCTAATATCCAATATATACAAAGAACTCAAGAAGTTAGACGCCAAGGAACCAAATAGCCCTATTAAAAAATGGGGTACGGATCTAAACAAAGAATTTTCACCTGAAGAAATTCGGATGGCCGAGAGGCACCTTAAGAAGTGCTCAACATCATTAGTCATTAGGGAAATGCAAATCAAAACAACCCTGAGATTTCACCTTAAACCAGTCAGAATGCCTAAGGTCAAAATCTCAGGAGACAGCAGGTGTTGGCAAGGATGTGGAGAAAAAGGAACACTCCTCCACTGCTGATGGGGCTGTAAGATGGTACAACCACTTTGGAAATCAGTCTGGCAGTTCCTCAGAAAACTGGACATAACACTTCCAGAGGACCCTGCTATACCTCTACTGGGCATATACCCAAAGGATTCCCCAGCATTCAATAAAGACACATGCTCCATTATGTTCATAGAAGCCTTATTTATAATAGCCAGAAGCTGGAAAGAACCCAGATGCCCCTCAAAGGAGGAATGGATACAGAAAATGTGGTATATTGCACAATGGAATACTACTCAGCAATTAGAAACAATGAATTCACAAAATTTTTAGGCAAATGATTTGATCTGGAAAATATCATCCTAAGTGAGGTAACGCAATCACAAAAGAATACACATGGAATGCAATCTCTGATAAGTGGATATTAATTAGCCCAGAAGCCCTGAATACCCAAGGCACAAATCGCATAACAAATGACTCCCATGAAGAAGTATGGAGAGGGTCCTGATCCTGGAAAAGATTGATCTAGCATTGGAGGGGAATATAAGGACAGAGAAAAAGGAGGGAGGTGAATGGAGAATAGATGGAGAGAAGAAAGTTTATGGGACATATGGGGAGGGGAGATCTGGGAAAGGGGAAATCATTTGGAATGTAAACAAAGAATATAGAAAATAAAAATATTTTTAAAAAAGAAAAAGCATTTGACAAAAATTCAGCATCCTTTCATGCTGAAAGTCTTGGAAAGAACAGGAATTTAAAACCCATACCTAAACATAGTTAAAGCAATATACAGCAAACAGGTAGCCAACATCAAACTAAATGGAGAGAAACTTAAAGCAATCCCACTAAAATCAGGGACTAGACAAAGCTACCCTCTCTCTTCATATCTTTTCAATATAGTACTTGAAATTCTCACTAGAGCAATTAGACAACATAAGGAGCACAAATGGATGCAAATTGGAAAGGAAGAAATCAAATTATCACTATTTGCAGATGATATGATAGTATACTTAAGTGACCCAAAAAATCCACCAGAGAACTTCTACAGCTGATAAACAACTTCAGCAAAGTGGCAGGTTATAAAATCAACTCAAGCAAATCAGTAGCCTTCCTATACTCAAAGGATAAACAGACTGAAAAAGAAGTTAGGGAAATGACACCCTTCACAATAGCCACAAACAATATAAAGTATCTTGGTGTGACTCTAACTAAACATATAAAAGATGTGTATGAGAAGAACTTTAGGTCTCTGAAGAAGGAAATCGAAGAAGACATCAGAAAGTGGAAAAATCTGCCATGCTCTTCAATTGGCAGGGTTAATTTAGTTAAAATGGCCATCTTGCCAAAAAGCAATATACAGATTCAACAAAATCCCCATCAAAATCCCAACTCAGTTCTTCATAGAGTTAGAAAAAGCAATTCTCAAATTCATCTGGAATAACAAAAAAAAACAAGATAGCTATAACTATTCTCAACAGTAAAAGAGCTTCTGGGGGAGTCAATATCCCAGACCTCAAGCAATACTACAGAGCAATAGTGTTTAAACTGCATGGTATTGGCACAGCAACAGACAAGTGGATCAATGGAATAGAATTGAAGACCCAGAAATGAATCTTGACAAAGGAGCAGAAAACATCCAGTGGAAAAAAGATAGCCTTTTCAACAAATGGTGCTGGTTCAACTGGAGGTCAGCATGCAGAAGAATGCGAATTGATCCATTCTTATCTCCTTGTACTAAGCTCAACTCCAAGTGGATCAAGGACCTGCACATAAAACCAGACACACTGAAACTAATAGAAAAGAAACTGGGGAAAATCCTTGAGGACATGGGCACAGGGGAAAAGTTCCTGAACAGAACACCAATAGCTTATGCTCTAAGATCAAGAATTGACAAAGGGGACCTCATAAAATTACAAAGTTTCTGTAAGACAAAGGACATTGTCAAAAGGACAAAACGGCAACCAATAAACTGGGAAAAGATCGTCACCAACCCTACATCCGATAGAGGGCTACTATCCAATATATACAAGGAACTTAAGAAGTTAGAGCCCAGGTAACCAAATAACCCTATTAAAAAATAGGGTACAGATCTAAACAAAGAATTTTCACCTGAAGAAATTAGGATGTCTGAGAAGCACCTTAAGAAATACTCATCATCATTAGTCATTAAGGAAATGCAAATCAAAACAACCCTGAGATTTCACTTCACACCAGTCAGAATGGCTAACTTTAAAAACTCAGGAAACAACAGTTGTTGGCAAGGATGTGAAGAAAGAGGAACATTCCTCCACTGCTGGTTGGATTGCAAGAAGGTACAACCACTCTGGAAATCAGTCTGGAGGTTCCTCAGAAAACTGAATGTGACACTACAGGAGGACCCTGCTATACCACTCCTGGGCAAATACCCAGAGGATTCCCTGGCATGTAATAAGGACACATGCTCGACTATGTTCATAGCTGCCTTATTTATAATAGCCAGAAGCTGGAAAGAACCCAGATGTCCCTCAATGGAGTAATGGATACAGAAAATGTGGTATATTTACACAATGGAATACTACTCAGCAATTAAAAACAATGAATTCATGAAATTTGTAGGCCAATGGTTGGAACTGGAAAATATCATCCTAAGTGAGGTAACTCAATCACAAAAGAATATACATGGAATGCAATCACTGATAAGTGGATATTAACTAGCCCAGAAGCTCTGAATACCCAAGACACAAGTAGCATATCAAATGACTCCCATGAAGAAGTAAGGAGAGGGCCCTGATCCTGGAAAGGCCTGATCCAGCATTGTAGGGGAGTACCAGGACAGAGAAAAAGAAGAGAGGTGATTGGAGTATGGGTGTAGAGAAGGCTTATGGGGCGTATGGGGAGGGGGGGGAACTGGGTAAGGGGAGTTTTGGAATGTAAACAAAGAATTTAGAAAATAAAAAAAATTCAAAAAAGAAATTAATAAATATTTGACTTAACCTCAAAAAAAATCTGAACAAATGTGAACCTAATGTGCAACAATATACACTAATGATCACAAAACTACTCTGGGTATGGGAATATTCCTTCTTACAGAATTGGTAGTTTGTTCAAGAAATTTATTTCTTTAAATTTTACAAAAAGTTAAACTCTACCCATTATGCCATCATTTACACTGACTGAATTTCTTTTTTGATATTTTTATTGATTATTTATTTGCATTTCAAATGTTATCCCCTAATTTCTTGTTTCCCCTCCAAAACCCCCTATCCCATCCTGCCTCCCTCTGCTTCTATGAGGGTGCTCTCCTCCCACCAACCCACTCCCACTTCACCAGCCTAGCATTCCCCCACACTAGAGCATCAAGACTCCACAGGACCAATGGCCTCTCCTCCCATTGATGCCAGATAAGTCTGTCTTCTGCTACATTTGCAGCTAGAGCCATGGTTCCCTCCATGTGTACTGTGGTGGTTTAGTCCCTGAGAGGTCTGGGTGGGGCAGAAAACCAAATAACTCTATTAAAAATGGGGTACAGCGCTAAACAAAGAATTCTCAGTTGAGGAATACCAAATGGCTGAGAAGCACCTAAAGAAATGTTCAACATCCTTAGTCATCAAGGAAATACAAATCAAAACAACCCTGAGATTCCACCTCATACCAATCAAAATGACTAAGCTCAAAAACTCAGGTGACAGCAGATCCTGGTGAGGTTGTGGAGAAAGAGGAATACTCCTTCGCTGCTTGTGGGATTTCAAGCTGGTACAACCACTCTGGAAATTAGTCTGGTGGTTCCTCAGAAAATTGGACATGAGGATCCAGCTATACTACTCCTGGAGATGTTATAGACAATGCTCCAACATGGAATAAGGACACATACTCCACTATGTTCTTAGCAGCCTTATTTATAATAGCCATAATACCCAGATGTCCCTCAAAAGAGGAATGGATACTGAAAATGTGTTACTGTTACACAATAAAGTACTGCTCAACTATTAAAAGAATGACTTCATGGAATTGTTAGGCAAAAGGATGGAACTAGAAAAAAAATCATCCTGTGTTAGGTAACCCAGATACAAAAGAGTACACATGGCATGTACTCACTGATAAGTGGATATTAAGAAAAAAATTTCAGAATACCCATGATACAATTCAAAGACCATATGAAGCTTAAGAAGAAGGAAGACCAAATTATAGATGCTTCAATCCTATTTAGAAGGGGGAGTGAAATGATCATGTGAATGAATTCCTTATGAATGAGAAATACTTTAGGAGTGGTTGGAAATTTGAAGAGTCAGCAGCATAGTATGGTATACAGCTCAGAAGTTTATTTTAATAACTGTGAAGTAATTTACTATAAACTATTTGAATAACTTTCTTAAAAATGTGTCTTTTATGTCAAATTTGTTCCTTGTATACTTCAAGATCTATAAATGTCAATTTGCCCACCAACTACGGACTTCACAGTGGTCAAAGACAAGGCCGATAGAGCTATGCCAGAGTGAACCTCCCTCACTTCTACTAATTCAATCATTAATGGTTCAAACATGATCTGCTAACCTCAGTGGCAGGACACATGGACAGAGCAACCTGTTCAAAATGGATTTCCTGCTGTGAAAACTCACAAAAGTATGCGTGAGAGTATTCAATTGGACAAGAAAAGCAAGGAGCAAGAATAATGCAATTTCAAATTAGAGCAACCCTATTCCCAGATTGATTGGCAATTGTTTGTACACGGCATTGATGAGAAATCTGTAATAAAAGAGTTCAGAAAATTTGTTATGTCCCTACTAGTTTCTTTACCAGTAATAGTGAGAGAAGGAGAGATGATAGATGATGGATAGATAGATAGATAGATAGATAGATAGATAGATAGATGATAGAAGATAGATAGATAGATGATAGATAGATAGATAGATAGATAGATAGATAGATAGATGATAGATAGATAGATGATAGATAGATATATGGATAGATAGATAGATAGATAGATAGATAGATAGATAGATAGATGGAAGGAAGGAAGATAGATAGAGAGATAGAAGGAAGGAAGATAGATAGATAGATAGATAGATAGATAGATAGATAGATAGATAGAAGATAGATAGATAGAAGATAGATAGATAGAAGATAGATAGATAGATAGATAGATAGATAGATAGAAGGAAGATAGATAGATAGATAGATAGATAGATAGATAGAAGATAGATAGATAGACAATAGATATATAGATGATAGATAGATAGATAGATAGATAGATAGATAGATAGATAGATAGATAGATAGAAGGAAGATAGATAGATAGATAGATAGATAGAAGATAGATAGATGATAGATAGATAGATAGATAGATAGATAGATAGATAGATAGATAGATAGAAGATAGATAGATAGATAGATAGATAGATAGATAGATAGATAGATGATAGATAGATAGATAGAAGTAAGATAGATAGATAGATAGATAGATAGATAGATAGATAGATAGAAGATAGACAATAGATATATAGATGATAGATAGATAGATAGATAGATAGATAGATAGATAGAAGATAGATAGATAGATAGATAGATAGATAGAAGATAGATAGAGAGATGATAGATAGATGGATAGATAGATAAATTGTTTAAAAGTTAAATCTTAGAAAAATATTTACTGATATAGATATCCCTTTGTGTTTCACTATCCTTTTAATTATTACATTATCAAACAGTGTGGGTAAAACATCAGAGAAAATCTATACTGGAATCCAAGAGGTTGGATGTGAGATATTTTAGTAAGATCCTTTCCTTTTGTGTGACAGAGTACCTGGTGATTTCTTATGTCACCATGTCACCTGCCCAGGATAATTCTATCCTGCAGTCTGCTACTTTCCTTGAAGACTGAATTTCCACAACATAACACATTGTAAAATTAATGAGGTCGCATCTAAAACCATCATGACAATCTCCAGCATGCCTTTATAGAATTTCACACCTACTTGCCCAGGAGCCTCGTGAGGACGGAAATGGAAACAATTGGCCTTGCTCATTATCTCTTCTCCATTGTCTAATACAATGTACTGAGTACTGGGAAGGTGCTAAATAAGTATTTGTTGCACGAAACAAAGTAATTCATAAGAACTACCGTACAAATGCAACATTTCTTTCTTTCACACATTTACAGTATTTTTCAAAGACACAAAACAAATAATTTAAAGAGCAATTAAACATTTCTCCTAAATGTCTGAATCAAACAGCAGCAAGTCTTTATGTGTCATTTCTATGGCAACTTCTGTGCATACAGTGAGACTTCTGATATTACTAATGAGGTAGATATAATTATTTTCTTCTTATAAATGGAAAGATAAGACTTCAAGTTCAAGATTTCCACTCACAGCTATTAAGTGCAAAGCCAACTTTCTAACAGAAATTATGGAAACATAATACAAAGTTAAATTAAGTTTGCTGAAAGTAAAATAGTTACAGCACTCCTCACACCTTATAGACAAGCATGCTGTGGCAGGCATTGTCCTAATGCACTGCGGGACTCAGGCCACGCCCCACTCACGGTTCTCTGTGCTGTTTATCCTTTGTCCGATTCTAGGGAAATCATTCCAGTTGAGGTACTTTGTTTGGTCAACCCTAGAAAGCAAATGCAAGAAATTTTAGGGTAAAATGGTCCTGTGCTTGCACAAATTGATAAGAAAAGAAAGCAACTAGCATTAGACAACAATTGGTAGCCATGGCCAAACCATGCTTCAGTCCAAAATGAACAACAGAGACCCAGAAGCAATTTTGAAGGATGCGTTTGTATCAGTATATTTAATCATCATATGCCACCTATTCTAAGATGCATCTTTATTATAAAAAATTTAAAATTCACAAGAGTGGCATCTTAGAACCAATAAATTAGTGCAAACAACCTACAAATGATGTATCTATAAGAGAAAGAAAGAAGAGAATTTATTACAAAGGCAATGACTCTGTGATTTATACTTTAACATGTAAAAACTCATACAAAGATTTATCTTACCACAGGATTGGAATAGGTGGATATAAAATTATCAGATACAGAGGATATAAATGTGTCAGTATAACTGTGGTAGATATATACTACCTAATCTTATTACTCTCATACAAAATGGTTTAGTGCATTAGTGGAATACAGTGTCAGTATCACATATTTCTTGGAAATGTAATAGTTTGTGAATACACCAAAAGAATTCTTATTCTATAAAATTAAAATAGCATGTTATTTGTTCTAAGAAGTTTTTCATGATTAAGTATACCCTTTGATAAACGTATGCATTGTGTAATGCATGCAGTGTACCCACACCTTCATCCTCATTAGTGTCCCCCATCCCTGTCAATCTCAGTTCCTCTGAATGGGTGTCTTTCCCATCTTCTCATCTTCTTGTTTTGTTTTGTAACTGACTGAATTCAACTATCTTGATAAAGCTTCTAAAATTGGTAAATTGTGGGATCATAGCAGCATACTTCTTGATCATTCACTATGACTCTGATCAGTCACTGTGTGACTATCACTGTGAAGCTACTCAGTGGATCCTGATTGGTTCACCAATGAGTACACACCCTAAAGATAATGACTCAGCCTCTCCTAGAATCCTTAAGAAGCCCAGTGTTCATCAGAGTGGGGTAGGTCTCCATTCGCTCCTCTTTCATCCAAGACTGTCTCTGTGTGTCCAACCATACCTGCTATTACAGGCCCAACCAACCTGTATGGCGCCTTAAGTAATATGATAGTATTTAGTTCTGGTGTTGTTTATGGGCCTCAGAAACCTTTCTGACCACCAGCCAATAAGAAGGTGTCTTAAATATGGGTATGAGGATTTGTCCTGAGGTTTGAGGAGCAGCATAATCCAACCAAAAAAATATTGCACTTATTTTTTTTAGAGTACTTTCAATTGATTTACTAAATAATAATGCTCTATCTGTAACCTAAGGCTGTTCCATTTCTGGATTTCTAGAAATTCTGAATTGACTGGTTACACCAGTTACATTCTGACCAACAATGAAGGAGGGTTCCTCTCTCACCACATCCTCATCAGTATTTGCTGTTATATAATTTGCTTGTTTGTTGTCTTATTTATTATATTATTTTCTCTCACATGGGGGCATTTTGCTTACATATATGTATATATGGGCACTGAATTCATCTCTGATGCCTACAGAGGCCAGAAAGAAATGTGAGATCCCTGGAAGTAGAATGGAGTTACAGATGATTGTGAGATGCAAATGAATTCAGGTCCTCTGGAAGAACAGATTCTTCCTTTGAGTGATCCTTCTAACTCCTCATCTGATTTCTTGATAATAGTTATCTTCATGGGGATAAGATGGAATCTCAAAGAAGTTTTAATCTGCACTTTGGGAAAGATATTTAATGTCCCTTTCCATTCCAAATAAAATTATTGTTCTAATTGGGAATAATAAGAGAGGATACCGTACAAGGTCAGAAAAACAGCAGTGTCTTCAAACATGCAATTATTAACTTTCTTGTTAGAATTTAACTTTATTTCTTTACAAAACTCAGTCCCACGTAGATAAAGTATATCTCTTCTTATACATCAAGACTTTAGGAACAGCAGGAATTCCTCTTTCCCAGTCCTCGGGAAAAACGTTAATTGGTGAATGATCAAGAAGTATGTTGCTATGATCCCACAATTGACCAATTTTTAGAGGCTTTATCAAGATATCCAATTTATTTTAATGTGTCTGAGACTATTACTTAAAAAGGAAAAGCTTCCATGACACAATACAAAGGGAATGATGTGACACAGGGCTCAAACAGCTTCTCAGCCAGGCCTCCCACCGTGGAACATTGATGATTTTATGTTTATGGGACCATAAATGCAGCTTGATTCAGCAACTGACCTGTGAAGCATGGCCAGTTACTTGTATTAATATATTATTAATTAGTAAATCCTTTACTATGTATCTCCATTATATTATGTAGCATAATGAAATCATTCCAAAATTCAATTCTATCAATAAACAGCTAAACAATCATAAAGATTTTTTGCAAAACTAAGCAAAGAAATAGGACGTTGTAATGAATCTGTGTCACAAAAGGCTGGGCTGCTTGTGGACACTCTCCTAATCTGTAGCTTTAAGCAAGGCATCCTCTGAGCACATTTGGGGAGCAGGTGGTGGGGGTCAGTGACAATGGTAATTTCTGCAAGACTAGCAGGAAAGAGGAACAGTGAGGAAAGACACTTAAAGTGGCAGTTACTGGAATTTCATTCATTTAAGCTAATCAATATCATCATAGAAGGCAACTTAAAATACTACGGAAGGACATCTCTCTACTCCAAGTAGAGAAATTCTTAAGATCTCAAGTGAGTATCTCATTTATCTTTAGCAGAAATAAGTATCTGAGAAAAAAACTTTCAAATTCTAAACTTCTCAACAAATGTTGTTTTGAGATTTTATCCTTAGATTTTAAAGCACTGAGAAAAGTGAAATACATATGAGGTACAGTGTGGGACAGTGGGGGGAGACAGACAGGCAGATAAAAAGAGACAAAGAGACACTCAATTGTTTTGCAGCTAAAATCTGTTTTTAAAATTCTACCAATGAACACATTCCTAAAATGTTCTGCTGCATATGACTATTATTGAAACTTTTCCTACATTCTGAGCTACAGTTGCATGCATATATATATATGCATGTACGAATGTATGCATCTATCCATGTACACCCACACATATGTATATATGTATGTATTCCCATGCATGTGTATTAGGAGTAAAATAAACCTGCTCAGTCGGTATGACAGGTGTTGCACACCGTCTAAAGATCCCTTATGTGCTCAACTTACCTGTATTGTTTATCCGTGATTCACACCCCTTCTCTATTAAGAGTAGGCATGATTTGGTCTGTAGACTATCTCCCAAACCTTTATTCTAGACTGTGAGTAAAACTGAGGCATCACATAAAATCAGCTCTTCTCCTTCTACAGTACACAAGGACTGGTGACCTTTGCTCTAACTGTGTGAGGAAGAGCACACATGCTTCTTCCCCAAATAAGCAGTGTCTCAAAATTAGTGTGCACTTCCATTATCAAAAGAAATGATGGAAGGGGAGGAGAAGCTGCAAAAAATGAAGATGAAATAAGCAAGCCTTGCCTTTTTATCTGCTTTCTTTAGATGTCTTTAACGCACCCCTCCTTCCTATGTTCCTTCATATTGTTCTGTTTGGGAGGCTTCAGTTTTTGCTCTGTTTTGTTTGTTTCATGTTGTTTGTTGATTGTAATTTTTAGTTGCCATAAAAGTTATTTGTGGACTCATTTGAGTGTTCTCAGGTTTATTACTAAAATAATTTCTACTGAAGATATAAAAGTCACATAAGCTTACAGGCTTAAAACCGATCATATGTATTGTCGCAAAGTTTCCTTTGGTCACTTTCCATAGTTGTCAGAGAAGACAGGCTAGCCCAGGGACCCCTATGGAAGAGTTAGGGGACAGAATGAATGAAGGAGCTGAAGGGGATGCTGGCCCACAGGAAGAACAACAATATCAACGAATCAGAGCCTCAGAGCTCCCAGAGACTGAGCCACTGACCAAAGAGCACACATGGGCTGGTAGTGACCCTCAACACACACACACACACACACACACATCAAAGGACTGCCTTGTCTGGCCTCAGTAGGAAGTGATGGACTTGGTCTTATGGAGGCTTGATGTCCCAACCAAAGAAGGGGGATGCTAGAATGGTGAGGCGAGAGTGGGAGGGGGTGAATCACCCTTTTAGAAGTTAAGGAGAGATGGGATGGCTTGGGGGGGGGCTAGTAGAGGGGGTATTAGGAAGGGGGGACAACATTTGGAATAAATAAAATAATTAATAGAAAATTTTAAAAAGGATAAAAAAACCAACAACATTGAACAAGGCCAAAGTCAAGGCTCAGGTCAGGCTATCCTTCTTTTGTAAAGGGAAAATCTACTGTTTCTGCCATCAGCACATGGGGTGGTAGGAACTACATTCACAATGGTTAGCCTGCTGAGCACAGTACTTGAGCTCTCCTATTAAGGGTTTCTAAATCCTTGAAGGCTGGTCCTGGGTTTTCCCCCTGTGTCTGAGCAAAGTTCCAAAATAAGAAAATAAATAACGAGTCAAAATTCAGAGAGTAAAAGACTGTTTGCTGTTCAATAACAGAAACTATTACTTATAATTCTGTGGAATGCCTTAAGTAAGGGCAAATGAACATCTAAAGACATCAGGATAGTCTGCTTTCCCATTCTCAGGAAAGAAACCATAATTTATAGGTTCTGAATTAACATGCAGGCATTGATATATGAAAGAGTGTGTGTGTGTGTTGTGTGTGTGTGTGTGTGTGTGTGTGTGTTTGAAGTATTAAAGATTTTTATACTTCAAAACATCCCCTAAACCCAGAGCAAACTTCTGCTGCAGGTCAATAGAGCTGTAATATTGGAAGCAATAATTGAGAATTGAAAAGTGGCATTAGATTTCTGTTACATATTGGAACTTATACAAACTACATCTGGAATTCAGAAAAGCATTTTCTATAGTTCCTGGAGAGAAAAATAAAGCTAAAATTTTAAATGTTTTTCTTAGGTCTCTCCCGTTTCCCTTTATTTTTCAAGAGCTATTGGTCTTTTAGATAGCCACCTCATACACTTCTCATCAATATAGGAAGCCTACACTTTCTATAAGCTTCTACCCACAAGGAATGTCTGAACAAAGCAATTATCACATTTCTTTGAATAGCAATATAGCTCAAGGACATATAATTAAGTGTGCTATGTGCAAAGCTAGGCATTTTTTTCATTTAGTTTAAGGAGCACATTAGTAAGAACACTCCACACCTCTTAATGAACCTTCCCTCCACCCCATACATTTCAGTGTTATAATCTCCCACCTCTGTAATTTCAGTAACTAAAAACAAATAATATTTAGGTTTATATGTTACTGGAATGTTTAATATATCTAAATATAATTGTATAAATTATGTAACTTTCTCTCAAAAGACATTTAGATGCTAATTCTATGCCTAGTTTTTATTTATATAGAATGCATTTATTTATTTCTAATGGAATCATGTTAATAATTTCTGAAAGGATTATAACTAATAAATAATGTTTAAATTTTGAATTTAATAATACTATAACAACTTGCTTTACAATGTAGTTTAGTAGAACCAAACTCTCCTCAAAATTGTAGAAGATTTGCATTTGTTCCAGCAATACGGTGTTATTACATTTGCAAAATATTTCCAAAGGACTAAGTATGAAATTGTACCTTACTAGAGTTTTAATATGGTTCTCTGGTTACTAGCAAAGTTAAAAATACTTTATATTTTCATTCATTACTAGGCTTTTACATTTTATAATTTATAGATTTATTGGCATCATGCTAATTTTCTATGTTTTTTCTATCCTCTTTGGGAACATTTTCCCCTAAAATATAAAATGGATTTATTAAGGTAAAAGCTTTAATAACACCTTTAAAAGAAAAGAAAAATAAAATACATGCATTCCTTAACAATGAAGCAATCTAAACAATATTTTGTGGAAAAAGCAAACAAGTTTGAGAGAGTTTTAAAATGCCCGCATGTCACTCTTGAAAACAAGAGTCCACATTTTGGTCTTCCTTCTTCTTGACCTTCTTATGGCTTGTGAATTGTATCTTGGGTATTCCTAGCTTTTGGGCTAATATCCATTTATCAGTGAGTACATACCATGTGTGGCTGTGTTACCTTACTCAGGATGATATTGATACAATTCACAGATCATATTAAGCTCAAGAAGAAGGAAGAGCAAAGTGTGGATGCTTCAGTCTTTCTTAGAAGAGGGAACAAAATACGCATGAATGGTAAAGGGTAAGAGGTACTTGGGAGAAAGAGTGGAGATGGAGGGGGAAAGGGTATGGGAAGAGACTAGGATGATATACAGAGGGTCAGGAATTTTAACAGAAGTGTGTAGCAATGGGAGATGAAAAATAGGGGTAAGCACCAGCAAGTCCCAGATGCCAGGAAAGCAAGATGCTCCCAGGACATAACAAGGATGAAATTAGTGGCTAGGCACTTCCTCTCCCACTGAGCCCAGACAAGGCATCCGAGCTAGAAAAACATATCCCACTTACAGGCAACAGCTTTTGGAATAGCCCCTGCTCCAGGTGTTCAGGACCCACATCAAGACCAAGATAACCATCTGCTATATATGTGAAGGGAGGCTTAGGTCCATCCCAGTGTATGTTATTTGGTTGCTGGATCAGACTCTGGGAGCCCCACGGGTCCAGGTTAGTTGATTCTGTTGGTCCTTCTGTCGAGTTCCTATCTGCAATCTTTCCTCCTATTCTTCCACAAGACTCTCTAAGCTCCACTGTTTGGCTGTGGGTATCTGAATCTGTCTCAGTCAGCTGATGGGTGGAGCGTTTCAGAGGATAGCCATGCTCCTGGCTTCAAGCATAAGAGCTTGTCAAGACTACTGTTGGGGATTGGGAATTGTCCATAGGATGGACCTCAAGCTGGGCTGGTTATTGGTTGGCCATTCCCTCAGTCTCTGCTCCATTCTGTGTGCCTGCATGTCTTGTGGACAGGATAACTTTGAGGTTGAAAGTTTTGTGGGTAGGATGGTGCCTCTGTCACTCTGCTCAGGTTGCATATCCTCAGTGTTGTGAGTCACAGCTAAGGTCATCCACATTTATTCTTGGTGCCTTCCTCCTCCCCAGTCTCTATTTTTTCCTGGAGATACCTCCTATCTCCCCACTCCTATTAGTCAAAGATTTCTATTCATTCACATGGCCATCTGGCCATCTCTCCTCTTCCTCCCCACATCTGATCCTAACTCTTTCCCCCATTCTCTTTCCTTCTCCCCTCTCTGTCTAAAGGAAATATGGGGACAAAATGTAGAGGAGAGACTGAAGGAAAGGACATCCAGAGACTGCCCCCCTAGGGATATATCCCATATATGGACACCAAATCCAGACACTATTGCTGATGTCAAGAAATGCTTGCTGACAAGAGCCTGATATAGCTGTCTCCTGCAAGGCTCTGCCAGAGACTGCCAAATATAGAGCCAACCATTACACTGAGCACAGAGACCCCAACGTAGGAGTTAGAGAAAGGACTAAAGGAGCTGAAGTGTTTGCAACCCCATAGGAAGAACAATAATATCAACCAAACAGACCTTCCCCTTACCCCCACAAGAGCTCCCAACCAAAGAGTATGCATGGAGGGACCCATGGCTCCAACTGCATATGTGGCAGAAGATGGCCTTGTCTGGCATCAATGGAAGGAGAGGCCCTTGGTCATGTGAAGGCTCGATGATCCAGTGTGGGGGAATGCCTGGGTGGTGAGTTGGGCATAGATGGGTGGGAGGAACACCCTCATAGAAGCAGGGGGGATGGGATAGGGGAGTTTTGGAGGAAAACCAAGAAAGGGGATAACATTTGAAATGTAAATAAATAAAATATGCAATAAAAAAAAGAAAAGAAAAAAAGAAAAACAAGCATTCACATATATGCTCATTGTTTATCATCACCATATTTTACACATTATTTTAGCAATCATCACTCTCTAAAATTTGCATAACTAAGATTGCTGCTTAAATAATAAAATTCACTAAGTTTAGGAGTACATAAGAAAAAAATGTAGAAGAATAATCAATGAAAAACACAATTTAAGATTCAGGCTTCCTGTGTTCTAGAGAGAAGGCACAGTTGTTAAGAGCATGGGCTTCTCTTCCAAGGAAACCTGGTTCAATTCCCAGCACCCACATGGCAGCTCATAACTGTCTGTAACTTGAGTTCCAGAGAATACACACAGACATACATACAAGCAAAACAGCAGTGCAATAAGATAGAAGAAGAAGAAGAAGAAGAAGAAGAAGAAGAAGAAGAAGAAGAAGAAGAAGAAGAAGAAGAAGAAGAAGAAGAAGAAGAAGAAGAAGAAGTTCAGTTCAGGCTTCCCAGCAAGGGGATGACCTTTTGTGAGTCATTTGTAGACACTGCCCTGTTAGGTACATTAATTTACAAAGAAAATTTTGAGGAATAAGTGAGTGTGCCTCATATTTTATTGCCAGGGTGTCTCTCTTCTTTGTTTAGGTATACTCTTTTTTTTTATTGAGTATCTTCTTCATTTACATTGCCAATGGTAAAACCTTTCCCAATTTCCCCCTCCCAAAAGCCCCCCTCCCCAATGATTTCCTACCCCTCCGCCCTCCCCCTGCCTCCATGTATATGCCCCTCTACCCAACACAGTCCCACCTCTCCCCCAACTTTCTCCCCATCTATTTCCCTTTGTTGTGGCCTCTATTGAGCCTTTACCTGACCAAAGACCATTCTTCCCACTAATGCCCAACAAGGCCTTCCTCTGCCACATTTTTGGCTGGAACCATGTATACACACAGATGGTTGATGATTCAGTCCCTGGGAGTCTTGGGGTGTCTGGGTGTCCGAAGTCATTGTTTTTCCCATGAGGCTATATATGTTGGTTTTTCTGCACAAAGGTCCGCCTGCCTACTCCTACAGCACAGGTTACCTGTCTGCTCGCTGCGCACAGTCCATGTGGGCACGGGGATGCAGTGGAGATGTGGGCCGCAATGAGATACACCAGGCCAAACAGTTCCACATGGGACTTTATTTAAGATGGGGAAGGAGTAGCGGGCAGGAAGAAGGAAGGAATGAAAGAGAGAAAAGAGAGCAGGGGAGAAATGCTGCCTGGTTAGATATGGGTGATGATGTAATTACAGGTAACGGTGGGCCATTTAATTCTGGGTATATGGCGGCTGTTGCCTTGGCAACAGACCTATACATTGTCCTAATTGTTGCCTGTATGACATCATAAGCCTCACAGGTCTCTATACCTACATTCCTGCATTTCTTCCATTAAAAAGAAAAGGAAAAGAAAAAGGTGGGGGGGACCCGATGATGAAAAGGAGTGAGGGTGCTGTGTCTCTTAAACTACTTCCTGCTGTTTAGGGGCGTTGTCAATTTCAGGGTGTAGCTGACTTTCATCATCCGGGTCCACCTGGTGCATGTTGGAATCAGGTACATCTGGGGACAGGGGCTCTTCCGTGGGCAGCGGCTGGTAATTCTGTAACAGAAGCTGATTAATAGTTTGGTAAGAAATTTTTTGCATTTGCCATTGGAGGAATGTAGAAATAAGATTAATTAGGCAGGGAGCAAACAATAACACCAGGAAGATGACTAGAAAAGGCGTTACAAAAGGGAGTATCCATTTCCATATAGGGTTTTCGAAAATGCCAGAACTGGAGGTCTCACGATCTCTGAAGTTCTTTATGTCTGTCTGAAGCTCCTGGATTTTGTTTCTCACTATCCCGGATTGGTTGACATAGAAACAGCATTCTTCTTGGAGGAACAGGCAAAAGCCACCTTCTTTAGCTGTCAGGACATCTAGGCCCCATCGGTTCTGAAGCACCACAGCTGCCAAAGAATCGATCTGCTTCTGGATAGTAAGCACAGTTTCAGTCATTCCCTGGAGATTGCTTTTAAACTGGGAAGTGAATGTATTGTATTGGGCCAGAGAAGTTGTTATTCCTGCCACACCAGTACCAACACCTATGGCTATTCCTGTAGCGACCAAGAGTGGCACGATCTGAACTGGGCTCTCGTGTTGAGCAGCTATCATATCTACAACTGGGATAGGCAGGGGCTCATTTCCCTAGATTACTCCCAGCTCAGGGAAAAGGAGTACCAATGTGTAAACTCCTGACCAGCTGGCAGGTAGGTGATGACATACCTGAGTGCCACAAAGAATTGACGTGTTCTGGATTGCAGGGTATTGTGGCAGAGATGATATATCAAGGCTTATGGTTTTATTACAGTCTAGGGAGCTTAATGTTCCTACAGAACGTGTCCCAGAGTTCTTAAAACAGTTTGCCATGCCAAAGAGAGGGACAGAGGTAAGGTATGGAGTCACGGTGACATCGGAGTCAGGACAGCTAACAAAAGGTCAGGTAAGGTTATTTGGCAGTATCATTGGAGAAGCTGTAACTGACAGTTTTGAGTCAATTCCTGGGGGTACACATAACCAACAATCTTTAAAGTGACCAGGCCTGGTGACATTAAGGAGCTGGTATGCCGAGGTCAAGGTTTGAAGCAACAGGTGAAATGACAAGTTAGTGCCATTTATGAGGGGTGCTGTCAAAGAATCAAGGACCTCAGAGGAGTGCTTAATTATACTTTTCCAATATCTAGGGGTTGGGCAATTGACATATATTTTCTTTGAATATGGATGTTACTTACTGTGGAACTAAGCTGGTTTTTATGATAGAGCTTACCAACAACTCCTGTTTCCCACCTGGAATCCCACGGGTCTTGTATGTAGAAGAAAAGTGTCTTGCAGTGTTGTTAGAAGAAGTGATTGACCCAGGATCCTAGCATATGTATCTGACAAGACCAATATGGGCAGCTCCCATATTCATCTGGCCATTTTTTACAATAATCTTCTGTCTGTCAAAGAGAAAGCAAGTATAGAGATCATAATATTTAGATGGGATAACAGATACAGGGACGATCACGATTTGGATCGGTTCCTGGCATCCGGCTATGGAGCAGTTTCCTGATCCTATTTGGAAAGACTGTTTGTTATCTGTGGGGGTTTCTTGAACCTCGAATCTCCAGATGTAAGGACTGCCCTGGATGGAAATGAAAAACAGCAGGGGTAGGACAAGAAACCCATGTCTAATCCAATGAAGTCGAGCTCGGCTGCCGGAGTGGAGTCTCATGTTCTGGAATTGGGGACAAGGTGGATGGTCTCGATGTCCTCCAGAGCTTAATAGAGCACAGTCCTGTTAGGGTTGATATGTATGAAGAAGAGTAATTTTTAGGTGGAGGGATTAAAGGTTTAAGGTGAGATAGATGGACCCAATGAGGAAATCCTTCGAGTTTAGAGTCTAGGGTCACGAGAATCACGTTCTTTCCAGATAACAGCGTGGGACAGGAGGATATGGAAAGCATATTTAGAATCTGTATAGACATTGAGGGATTGTCCCTGTGCCAGTTAAAAGGCACAGGTGAGAGCTATCAACTCAGCCTGTTGGTTAGTGGTGTGTACAGGAAGGGCCTGTGCCTCTACCACCTCAGTGTCTGACACGATGGCATAGCCAGCTTTTCTAGTCCCTTCATATAGAAAGGAGCTTCCATCTGTGTACCAAGTATAAATGGCTTGAGGCAATGTGCCCTCCTGTATGTGTGAAGGATGAGGTAATAGTTGCTCTAAAGTCTCAGTGCAGGAATGAGACGGGGAGTGGTTAGTATTAGGTCGGGGAAGAAGAGTAGAAATATTAAGAGGAGGACATGATTGGAAGGTGAGCGTGGAATCTTCTATTAGCGCTACCTGGAGAGAAAGAACTCTGGAGGGAGGTAGAGTCTGCAACTCTTTGTAAATTAGGAGCTGTGACAGGTTATGAGAAGAGAGCACAGTTATAGGAGACCCCAAGGTTAATTTCTCTGATTCTCAAATAAGGAGTTCAGCAGCTGCTAAGGCATGAATACAAGGTGCCCATCTCTGGATGGTTAAATCCAGTCTTTTTGACAAGTATGCTACAGGTGCAAAGGAAGGTCCCAGTTGATGATCTAAGACTCCAAGGGCAAAGCCCTCCTTTTCAGTTACATAGAGGGAAAAAGGGCGAGTCAGGTCAGGGAGATGTAAGGCTGGGGCCTTAAGGAGAGCCTGTTGGAGCCTCTGAAAGGGCTTGGCACAGATTTGAGAAGAGGTTCATAGGTGAGGCCTAACGCTGCCTCATATAAGGGTCGAGAAAGGAGGGAAAAGGAAGGAACCCAGGAACATAAAAAGCTAGCCATTCCTAGGAATGATAAAATCTCTTCCTTTGTAGAAGGAGCAGTTAAAGACTGAATCAGATTCTTTCTACCTAAGGTAATAGCCTTGTGGGTTGGGGTAATTGTTAATCCCAAATAGGTAATCAATCTGAGGGGTGGACAGTTGAACTTTAGAAGGTGAGACCCTGTAGCCTCGAATGGAAAGGAAATTTAGAAGAGCAGAGGTGTCTGCTTGGCTAATCTCTAGAGATGGGCTACAGACAAGGACGTCATCTACCTAAAGAAAAATTTTAGATCTAGGGAGAGATAAAGAGAATAAGTCAGAAGCTAGAGCCTGGCCAAATAGGTGTGGGCTGTCTCAGAATCCCTGAGGTAGAACAGTCCAAGTAAGTTGGGTAGAAAAGTGGGTGTCAGGATCCATACAGGTAAAGGCAAATATGTTCTGTGACTGGGTGTCAAGAGGGATAGAGAAAAATGCATCCGTTAGATCTAGAACTGAGAAATGAGAAGTTCCTGAGGGGGTAGTAGAAAGAAGTATGTAAGGATTAGCTATGACGGGATGGAGAGGAACCACTGCAGCATTAATGCGCCTGAGGTCTTGAACCAGGCGATAGGTACCATTAGGTTTCTTAACTGCTAGTATAGGGGTATTGAAAGGAGAAGAAGTGGGACGAAGGAGTTTTTTTCTTAAGAGGTCAGAAATGATAGGCTTAAGTCCCCTGAGGCTCTGGAGAGAGAGGGGGTATTGAACTTGGATGATATCCCTGGTAGGGTCCAGTAACTGGATGACAACAGGAGAATGATGTCTAGCAACAGAGGGGTTCTGGATGTTCCAAACTCTGGGGTTCACCTGAGAAGCTGTAGAGGAAATAACATGTTAGTGTTAGTAGGTTGACTGGCTAGAAGGAGAAGTAGGAGCTGGCGAGCTTGGGTTCAGGCGAGTGGGCGTAGCAAAAGAAATGGAAGCCCCCAGCTTAACTAAAAGATCTCTTCCTAATAAGGGAACGGGAATGGGAGAAGTTGGCACTACCAAAAAGGAATGGGTGAAGAGTATATTTCTAAAAGTGCATCTAAGTGGTGGGGTCTGATCTTCCTGTTGTGGCTCGCCAAAATGTTGGTTTTTCTGCGCAAAGGTCTGCCTGCCTACTTCTGCAGCACAGGTTACCTGTCTGCCTGCTGTGAACAGTCCGTGCGGGCTGCGGGGATGCGGTGGAGACTTGGGCCACAATGAGATACACCAGGCCAAACAGTTCCACGTGGGACTTTATTTAAGATGGGGCAGGAAGAAGGAAGGAAAGAAAGAGAGAAAAAAGAGCAGGGGAGAGAAGCTGCCTGGTTATATACAGGTGATGACATAATTACAGGTAAAGGTGGGCCATTGATTTCTGGGTATATGGCAGCTGTTGCCTTAGCAACAGACCTATACATTGTCCTAATTGTCACCTGTATGATGTCACAAGCCTTACAAGTCTCAGTACCTACAATATACCCCTGCAGCTCCTCCAGACAACCCTCCAGATCCTCCGTTGGGGACGCCAAGCTCAGACCAAGCTTGGTTGTTAGTTTCTGCTTCTGAATTCATAAGACTCTGGCAGGGCCCCTCTGGAGACAGTCATGGCATGCTCCTTTTGGTACATGCTTCTCATAGTAGTGTCAGGGTTTGCTGACTATTTATAGGATGAATCCCCAGGTAGGGCACTCGCTGGGTGGCCTTTACTTCAGACTCTGCTCCACACATTGCCTCCCTTGTTGCTCCTGTGAGCATTTTGTTCCGTTTCTCAGAGGAACCATAGCTCCCTCACTTAAGTCATTCTTCTGGAGCTTCCTGTGCTGGGTGAATTGCAACTTGTTTATTTTGAGCTTTTGAACTAGCATCCGCTTATTAGTGAGTGCATACCATGTGCTTTCTTTTGTGACTAGGATACCTGGCTCAGGATGACACTTGCTAGTTCCATCCATTTGCCTAAGTACACTTAAATATCATATTCTCAGCTAGAAATACCACAGTTACTCCTCTTTGGGTGGGGTTTAAACTCATAATTCTTTGTCAATAAATATCATTTACTAATCATTTGTAGTCACTATCTTTAAGGTAGCAAAATTGAATTCTATTCTCATAGATGACACTTCCTTAAGCTTTAGGTTAGTTCAGTTTGACTTGTAGACGCTTCATTCCCATCTGGTCATCTATAAGTGATGAGTTAAGTACCGGAACCTGAAACTGCTATTTGCTGTGTTTCTGCTTGGTATTTTCTTCAGCTACACATTCAAATATATAACTAAGCTAGAAATGAATGTGAAAAGCTAAGCTAAAAATGGTCCCTACCAAGGCAGCTTGTCTAAGATTCTGCTACAGTTAGATCATTCCAAAAGACTGGGACTACTAAAATTGAACTTTGGGGTTTTCAATTTCCCTGGGGTCACACATATAAAATTTAGAATCCTGGAACAATGTGAAGCAAGGAATCATAAGGAATACATTGTGAGAAGCTACTCCCCACCTTCACAGGTGTCACCAGGATGGGTGGGATGTTAGATGGCTGGTCGGTTAGTTAGTGCTGTGTTGTTTTTGCTGATGCTGTGATCCTCAACCTGGGGTCTTCTGTAAACAAGTAAACAAAGTTCATTGCCACTTAGTTTCATCTTCAAACTCTTGTTTTGTTGAAACCAGCCAAGGTTTTCTGTATAGCCTAGGTATCTTTATTTGAGTTTCTATTGCTGTGAAGATACTATATCCACCAATTCTTATATTTTTATGCTTTTTAAAAATGTTTTTATTGGTTATATTATTTATTTTCATTTCAAACATTATCCCCCTTCCCAATTTCCCCTCCACAATCCCAGAGAATACACACTGTGATTTCCAGAAAATATCCCCTCCCTTTGCCCCTGCCTGTATGAAGGTGTCTGCCCACTCACTTCTGCCTCAGCACCCTAGCATTCCCCTACCCTGTGTCTTCAAGCTTCCACCGGACCAGAGGCTCCCCTGCCAGTGATGCCAGATAAAGCAATCCTATCCTACACATCCAGCTGGAGCTATGTGTACTCTGGTTGGTGGTTTAGTCCCTGGGAGCTCTGGGAGCCTTGTTGGTTGATATTGTGGTTCTTCCTATGGAGTTGCCTCTGTCAGTCCTTGGTCTAACTTCCCCATTTTAGTCCCAGCCCTCAGTCAGATGTTTGGCTGTGTGCATCTGCATCTTTATTGGTCAGGTTCTATGAGAACCTCTCAGGGGACAATTATACCAGTTTCCTGTCAGCAAGCACTTGTTGGCATCAGCAATAGTGTCTGGGTTTGGTGTCTGCAGATGGCTTGAATCCCCTCATGGTACAGTCTCTGGATGGCCTTTCCTTCAGTCTCTGCTCCACTCTTTGTCCCTTCATTTCCATTTGACAGGAGGAATACTGGATTGATATTTTTGAGGTGGGTGTGTGGCCCCATCCATTTGAAAGGAGGTGTGTAGCAGTGAGGGAGGGGGATCTGGGAGTATCCACTAGAAAATCCCAGATGCCATGGATGCAAGATGTTCCTAGGACCCAATAGGGAGGACATTAGCCAAAATTAGCCAAAATACCCACTGCAACTCTTATAAAGGAAAACGTTTAATCAGGGGTGGCTTACAGATTCAGAGGTTTGCTTCAGTATCATTATGACAGGAAGCATGGCATGTACAGGCAGACATGGTAGGAGAAAGGGAGTCAACAGTTCATCAGCTCTACAACTGGAACATCAGGCACCAGAGATGGGGAGGAAGAGGGAAAGGGAGAAGGAGAGGGAAAGAGGAAAAGGGTGAGGGAGAGAGGGAGAGAGACAGGGAGAGGGAGAGAGGGAGAGGGAGAGGAAGAGGGAGAGGGAGAGAGGGAGAGGGAGGGAAGGAGAGGGAGAGAAAGAGAGGGAGAGATGGAGAGAGGGAGAGAGAGAGGGAAAGGGAGAGCGAGGGAGATGGAGAGGGAGAGGGCACACTGGGCTGGGCTTGAGTATCTGAAACCTCAAAACCCAACCCCCTTGACACATTTTCTCCAACAAATCCACACATACTCAATAAGGCCACATCTCCTATAGTGTCACTTCCTGGTGAGCTGGCATTTGAAACTATAAGTCTAGGGTATCATTCTTATTCAGGCTCCCACAGCTAGCTTCAAGCTATATCTTTTTGCTTCTCCCTTCCAAATCCAAGTATTATAGTATTCTTTCTACATTAGGCTATGACTGATTTCTGACCACATTTACAGCCTTCAGATTAAGAGATATTTTTTAGATATAGTTTCTCTTATTTCCACAAACCAAAGACTTCACATACAATTCCTGTTCTGCTTCAGCATGCTTTTCCCCCACAGAGCTGAAAGAAGAGTCTTAGACTGCATGCCAACACACAGTGACGTCCTTCTGAATTACTGATGCAAATAAGCTAGTCTGTGATTGTGAGGGTTCTACAAAAATGTTTATGTTATTGAAATTCAGACTAAAGGTAAAGAAAAACCACAAAAATAAACAACTTTTTAAATTTCTCACTACATCAAGTATAAAGGAACTACACAGATATTATAATATATTTTTCTAGATGTGCCTTAATTTTGGAATTAAAACATGTTAGCAAAGTTAATAAATTTGAACCACAGCTAATTGAAAAGTAGAAAATTATTCATGCATTTTTCACTTATAATAAACTGACTCAAATATTATATTCCATGCTTTATACTAGAGATTCAAAGATAAATTATATGATTTAAAACATAAATATTAAGGTCGATACTGGAACTATGCCTTTTTAAATAATACTTTACTATGACTATGTTATTGATGATGCAATCTAGTTCTATAAACATTTATTGAGCACCAAGTAAAAATACTGTAGTGAGAATAAAGGAGCAAAATGGAATAATTATGAGAAACCTGTTTTATTACCTACCAACAATGTATATCTAAAAAGAATTGACTTATCTGGGTATATTATCTCTGACTTTCATCTCAATTTTGATTATTTATTAATCCTTAACAAAAAGATCAATATATTGTGAATTCATTTATATACACTCAATATTGTGAGATAAAAGATCATTATGGAAGTACTATTATATAAAGAAGTACCAGATGAAACTATGATATTTAGAGATGAACTATGTCTCTCTCATTTCCTGAACTACACTGAGCAAGAAGATATAATAGTATTTCTTTCCATATGAATAGAAATATTTTTAAATTTGTTGAAGATTCTCAATAAAGCCAATGAAAAGAATTATTATTCCCCTTGTCTAGCCTTGGAAAGTGCATGGTAATTGGTATCCTTCATATCAGTGTTCCTGGAATTTCTCCAACTGCATTAGCAATTGATCATCTTAATTGTGTAGTCCATTAGCTGACATCTACATCACAAAGCTATCATGCAAAATTTTTGCCAATTCTAATCCATTCATTGTATGGTCGAAGATTCCCTACTTATTGTGAAACAAAACTAAATATATTATGTCAAAATATTTCGTTTCATTAAATAAGCAAGCTCAAGTTAGTTTTTGTACTACATACAAAAAATAATTCCACAGACAATGCCTCTAGTGCTTTCAGATAATTTTATAATGCAAAAGCAGTTTGGAAAAATAAGATCTGGAACCTTAAAAAAGTTGGAAAAGCCTATAACAATCATTGATTCTATTTTCTGTGATGTATGTGTTGGCCCACAGTGTTTGACACATGTCTCAGTCTAACTGATAATAATCATTAGTATATTTCTAAATAAAAAGTAGAGTCAAAGCCAACTTCATGGTTAAAGAGAATCATCAGGACTGAAGCATCCTAGTACATTAACAAAAGCTACAGGGCCATATTTGCTTAAGCACAGTTCCTTTGCAGATGTGTTTAGGTGACCAAATATTTAGTAGATCAATTCCATATTCATTCCTTTATTCAATCAAATTTCAATATTTTCGAGTACCCTACTATCATTTCCATGTTGTTACACCCAGACAAGAAAAATGTTAAGATTTTTATGACCTCATCTATTCTAATACTTTTTTTCACCTAATTTAATGAAAATTTATCAAATGCTGTTGCTTATCTGAGGCCTTATTTTCCCATTTTCATCAAGATGGTATAGCAAGTAACTACTCAGAATCCCTGACAAAATATAAAACTACATGTACCTATATCTCAAATTGTATTTACTTAGCCAAAATATTGAATTAATGTAAAATATGGATATGTCAGTGCAGCATTGTTCTAAATCATACATATTTCACAAATTACCCAGGTAAATATTGAGTACACATTAGAAGATTTAAAAACTATAGCAGCTAGCTCTCTCTTTCAATAAAATGTTAAGTTTATGCATGTTTCATATCTTTGTATATTCCTGTTTCAGATCCTTCCCCTCATATCCCAAGCCTTACAAATCACCAAAAATAAAAGTCTAAATATATAGCCAAATTCTTGCAAATATTGCTAAGCTTCTCCTTTTTGTGAAGGGATAGCTTCTAGTTTTTCTCTAAATGATGTTTTACTCAACCTAAGAGTTTTAGTTTTCCTTTTTCCCCACTGGAACCATCAAATGCCATGAGAAAAACAAGTATAGGAAAATAAAACACTGAATTTGCTCAAGATTTTAAGAGATTCTTTATCATAGAATACCAGAGGAACTCTGATGACAGGAACTCAAAGTATCTTATCACTTTACATCCACAATAAAACTAAAAAAAAGCAATAAATGCGTGCATGCTAGCGCTCAGCTTGCCCTCTCCATACATACAGTCAAAGATCCTTGATAAGGGTCCTTCTTCAATAAATATGACTCTTCCCAAATCATTGAACTTAATAATTACAATCTCTGACAGATGGTGTCTTGGTTAGGATTTCTATTACTCCAGTAAAACACCATGACCAAAACGCAAGTAGGGAAGGAAAGGTTCTTTTGGCATGCACATCCAGATTATAGTCCAACACTGGAAAGAAATCAGAACATGAATTAGAGTAGGGCTGGAATCCAGAGGCAGGAGCTGATACAGTGGGTGCTGCTTACTGGCTCGCTTCACATAGCTTGCTCAGCTTGCTAGGTTATAGGATTCAGGACACCAGCCCAGGGCTGGCACCACCAAATAAGCTTGGCCCTCCCCCCCTTGATCTCTAACTGAGAAAATGCCTAAAAGCTGATTCTCAAGGAGGCGTTTCCTCAACTGAGGCTTCTTCCTCTTTGATAACCACATTTGTCTCAAGTAGACACACAAAACCAGCCAATACAGACTGCAACCTTAATCTTGACAATCCCTTATCTGTGTGCCCAGAAGGCTACCTCTTAGGTGTCATCTTGACAATTAATCCATCTGTTGTTAATGTGATAATCAACTGCTTCGCATTTTAGGCAAAGTTTTCAACTGCTTGTCCCGTAAGTTCTTGACTATTTTGCATTATAGCATACATTCAGTATAACTTTAAACATTGCCAGAGTAATTTACAGTTACAACACTTTAAAAGTCCACTCAAAACTGTAACACCTATTCAAACAAAAATAAGATTTCTTATTTCCAGCACAGTAATGGCACAGTAAAAATTGTTATTCTGAAAGAAATGAATTATGACACAAGAAACAGTTCCACAGAACAAAAATCAAGGAGGTTTCAAAAACACAAAATCTTCCATCCTCTCCTGATATCCAGAGCTCATACTAGAATTATATAGTGCCCAAAAAGGCCTTGGTAGCACTCTCCAGCAAGCTCTGCTTGGTTAGCTCTACTAAAACCCTACATCTTTCTTCAGGGTACATTCCATGACCCTAAAATTCCCAGTATACCCTGGTCTTCATTGTAACTGAGGCTTTACCTTCATAGCTTTATACAATGACATCTCCTGACCCCTTGCAGAGACGCTGATTTTCCCTCATATTACCTGGCTTCAGCTGCTCTCTGTTCCACTCAATCATGCATCCTCTCAGCCTTCAAAACCAATAGCAGGTAGAAATTGCCATGTTCTGTCCCAAGCTTGAGATGTAGCATGGTGCCATTGAAACACAGCTGTATTAGCCTGTATATGCTAACACTGAAGAAACACTTTTCTATGCCACTGCTTTCCAGGCATAGGAAGCCCTTCAGCCTAGATTTTCTTTCTTCAAATGAGCCTAAATTGTCACATGGTACAGTCATCAGTGTATGGGATTGACCTCCAACAGTTCTCATATTAGATCAGCATATCACAGGAGGCTTCTCTTCAGGCTTAGTGACAATCCCTTTAACAGTTACAGAAGGTTTCTAAGCACAGGTCTGAATGCCTGGAATGCTGGAAGTTCGCCTTCACGATGAAACCAATCCATTATCTCTCAAATCAGCTTTACTCAAGGTCTCAGGACACAGGGAGAATACAGCCATGTGCTTTGCCAAAATAAGCCACTAGTAGGCCTTATCAAAGATGCTGATAGAACCCTTGTTCCAATCTAAAATCTCATGAGCTGGGCCTCCAGTGTCAGTATTTCTCTCAGCCTGCTTGTCTGTCATGTTCTTTCCCACAACCTAGAATAGCCAGTGAAGCTCTGCTCATAGCATTTAATGACTATTCTATCCAACGTTCCAAAATCCCATTTCTCCTGCAAATATTTCTAAACCCCTAGAATGTTAATCACAGGAACAAATCAACTTCTTGGCATCAATTTCTGTCTTGGTTTCTTGTCCTATTGGTACAATAAAATGTCCCTAAACACAAACTTAAGAGAGGAGGGGCTGATTTGAATCAGAATCCCATGTTAGAATCCATCATTGGAGAGAAGTCAATCAGCTTGAACATGAAACAGGGGGTCACATTACAGCCACGGTCAAGAGCAAAGACAGAAACGAGTGAATGCATGGAAACTGTCTTGTTCTCTCCATTTACAGCCCAGAGTCTCCTGCTCAGGAAATGGCCCTTCCCAGAATCAAGACGGCATCACATGTGCTTTCTTATCAGCTTTTATTCTGAACCTCTCATCTGAATGTTATATCCTTTGGATAAATGGTAGTGGACATAATGAGTTATCCTACTTTTCTTCAATTCTATGTAACACCCGTAATCTGAATATGTAATTGTATCTTAATTGTCTCTGTGTCTTGAATAAAATAAGAAAATAAATAATTTAAAACGTTTAATATTTCACATACATCTGCCACAGCACATCTCACATTGTTCTATGTTATTTTACTTTATATCTTTGATTAAATATGAAGACTATCTTATGTCTCAATTTCTTTAAAAACTGACACTGGATTCATTCTGCCTTACTGTACCTACTGCACTTATAATATGTAATATATACTATATATATATATATATATATATATATATATATATATATATATATATATATTCTTCCTCATTAGAATCAGTTGCATTTGTAGTCTGTTACTCATTTCAAGAGACTCTCAGCCTCTTAGCTCATCCTCCCTTTTAGTGGGTCAAGGCTTGGAATCAAATCTCTTGTGTTGGAAGCTTTAGAGATGATACGACTTAAGTCAAATCATTTAATGCAACTCTGGCTGGCTGGACAGAGAAATGAAGCAGTTTCCTGGAATGAGCTGTTTAGATAGGATAAGCTCTATGGCGTTCAATCTACTTCCTAATCCTATTAGTCCTGGCGAAAAGAGATAAAAGGGCCATTAGAGTGGTGTGGCTGTGTCCTGGCCTGGTTATTGAAAGCCAAGCTCTGTGAGTGGTGACTTCTTTGTGATCTGCAGAAAAGCTGCTGGTGAGGAGGTTGTCCAACAAGAATGTGCTGCCACAGAGACAAAGCAATAGGGATCCTGTTTCTATACTTCTTAAACAGGAATCAAAGAGCTACTCTGTGAAAAATGTTAGAAAGAATTGAAAGTAACTTCTACGACCCTAAAAATTGGTGAGAACTTGAGAGTGGTGAAAGTTTTAATGATCAATATTTTCAAATGAAAAAGATAGGATTACTATAAATTATGTCATCCTGATTGTTTTGTTCTAAGGTCATATCTCTGGCTTTCTAAAGTGAGGAATTACATGTATTCAAACAATTTGAGTTTTATTCCAACAATATATTGGGCAAGTGACTGGCAATAAGCAACCCTGAGATTCTAAGATAGAACCTTTTCACAAGGTTCCTATAATTCTCTTGATGAAATGAATTTCTTGATTCAAATTGTGGTGTAGGGCCCACAGTATGTTCTATTTTATTCTTATTTGAACTTTGACAAAAAGTTGAAAGCTAAAGTGTTTGTGATCAGAGGAAAATTTCTTACTCAAATGAATGTGTGCTGTGTTCTATGCACCTAGATTGTTATTTTCACTGGTGTTATATTGAGCCTTTTAACATCCCAGGTTTTATACTTTGAAAACATACATACTCTAAAACTTTTAAATTTATAATCAGATGATCATGACTCCATATACAAAAGAGCACCTTCTCTATCCTTCATCACTGAGGTATCTCCAGTTATTCTGCCTTCCCAGTATACTGATATATCACAATATTCAGAAAGCCTCCATTAGCTTCCTTCTCAAGGTTTGATGTTTGGATTTTTATTGTATGTAGGTATGGGGAGGAAATGGGTATGCACATATGAATACACATACTCTCAGAGGGCACAGGTGTCAACTCTGTAGGAGCTGGAGTAACAGAAAGTTGAGAACTGACTAAGGAGAGTGCTAGGAACTGAACCTGGCTACTCTGCAAGGACAATATGTTCTCTCAACCACTATTAACTTAATTTACTTCAATCCCAGCTGACTACTGACTATTGGGATGAATGAGCTTATCTCCCTAGAAAAGCTTTCTGTTTTAATTAGATATCCTCGTCCTTTCCTAATTGTGTGTGTGTGTGTTTGTGTGTGTGTGTGTGTGTGTGTTGGTGCCTTCCACAATTGCTTCTGCTGTATTGTAAAAATAGTTCTAATTTATTCTTTGAGAATAAAAAGAAAAACTTGTTCCCCCCACACACCCTTCCACAGAAAACAGAAAGCCACAAATAAGTATATAATCACTGATAGAGGGTGGAAATGCATATATATATATATACAGGAAATTAGAAATTAAAGATGGAGAATAAAAGAAAGTGAGTAAGATACCAGCTAAGCTGATATATAAGCAGAAGATGTGTTCTTCATATCATTCCATTTGTAGTTGCAAGAATTCTGAAATTTTAAACCCAGAGATTCATTCATGGACACAATGCTGAGTCTGGTTTCATCAAGTTCATATTGATTCATGTAGGGTTTCGGTAGCCTATAGTCATGGTATACAACAGCATCTCTCTTGGATTCCAATACACAGTTCACATTCCCATATTGAGTCTAAACCTTCTGTACCTGACTGATTAATTTGGGCCCAACTTCCTCTAACTTTAGTTTTTCTTCTGGTGTCTATCACCTTCCCATCACTGTGAACCCTATTCCTGATTAAAAGTTGCATTCTAAAGGGAACAATGTATTTGAACTGAAGGTTTCAGAAGTCAGTGTTCTCTTGATCTCTTTGCTCTGGGTGTGTGGAGAGGGAAGACATCATGATAAGGACTTTATAGCATAGCAATGTTGTTCACTTACTGCTGGCCAGGAAGCAGAGGACAGATTGCCCCAGAGGCCCTGAGTAGTGATCAATCTGTCCAACTGTCTCTACCCTCTTTAATTTCAATGTCATCCCAGTGATGCCACCAACTTAAGGAAAAGCCTTGGATATACGCACTGTGCGAAGATAATAAAGATCAAACACATAATATATTAAATATCTATGGTTGTTCAAAAACATTTTTTAAAATGTTTTAAATTAGCCAAATTGCTTTTCACAAACTAGCCACTGAGTTTCTATACTAAATGCATCTTAGTAGCATGAGTAATCTCTTAATAATTATAAAAGATGCAATTGATCCCCAAGAATTGATTATGTACTCTACAGTTTTGAGCTATGACCCAGACACAAATGCTACCTCTAGTAGAATATATGTAGCAAGTAATCTTTCTGGATAGTCTTTGCAGTATAATATTGGGTATAAATCCTATGAGTGAGCTCATACCTTTAGGGGAAATCCTTTCAATTTCACCATTGAGTATGCTGGTAACTATATTCTTGTCACATGTCAATTATTATGTGAATTCTCCTGTTAATTAATTACAACACAAATTGATTTGCATTTTAAAATAGCCTTGCCTGCAAAATATAAATACAATTTAATAGTGGTATATAACATTCTTAATGTGATTGTGAACTCAATTTATTACTATGTTATTAATAGAATCAAATCAAAGACCCAGAAATAAACCCACACACCTATGGACACTTGATATTTGATAATGAATCCAAACCCATATAATGGAAAAAAGAAAGCATCTTCAACAAACGATGCTGTTCTAAGAATCCAAATAGATCCATATTTATCACCCTACATAAAACTCAAGTACAAGTGGAACAAATGCCTCAAAATACTACTTGATACACTAATCTCGTAGAGGAGAAAGTGGGAAATACCCTTGAATGCATAGGAGAAAATGTCTTGAACATAGCACCAATAGCTCAGGCTAAAATCAACAATTGGTAAATGGGACCTCATGAAACCAAAGAGCTTCTGTAAAGCAAAGGACACTGTCAATGGTACAAAACAGAAACCTACAGATTGGGAAAAGATCTTCACTAACTGATATCGAACTAATTCGATAGATAGCTAATATCCAAACTATATAAAGAACTCAAGAAGTTAGAATTAAAAAAAAAAGATCCAAATAATCCAATTAAAAAATGGGTTACAGAACTAAACAGGGAATTCTCAACAAAGGATTCTTGAATTGCCAAGAAACACTTAAAGAACTGTTCAAAGCTCTTAATCATCAGGGAAATGCAAAACTGGACTCTGAGGTTCTATATTATACCTATCAGAATGGCTAAAATCAAAAACTAAAGAGAGCACATGCTGGCAAGGATGTGGAGTAAGGGGAACACTCCTCCGTGGCTCGTAGGAGTACAAATGTACTGATAATTTATAAAATGTGATTTTTTGTGCTTTTGGTTGTCTTATATAAAGCCTCTTAAGTGAAAATATGTATATTAAGCTGACAATAACTGAACATCAGCTATACATGAAACTTTGCCTTTAAGTTTTCCTCACACTACATTTTATGTCTCTTGAATTCACAGTTTACCTATTCTATATTATGCTCTTGTGAATACATGATTTAGGCATAGGCATTTTTATGATTTTTGTCATATCATTATATTTTGGGGGGAAAAGCTGATCTTAACAGTACATTTGAAAGAGTAGAAATTTTAATCCAGGCAGGAGGATTATCATTAAAATGATCTCTAGAATACCCAAAAATATTAACAGTACTTCTTAAAAGATACTCATTTCTGTTTCTATACAGTTTCTGTACCTCATTCACGATTACCTCAAGTATTCATGGGTAACAACTAATAGGTTGGCTTCTACAAACTAAACCTTCAAAGTTAAATAAATATTAAGTAAGGACCATAGAAAATGCAAAGTCAAAGTCAACAATTCTACGATTTTTTTCCCTGTGAATAGAGAAGGAAAACATAATTTGGGGAACCAATTTATCTTCCTTAAAGAGAATGCCAGTGTGTTCCATGTCTTTAATCCTGGTAGTTCACATTATTTTACAGTGAACACTCAACAACACAAAACAAAAGCCCTAATGAGCACCGTATTGTTCATAGAGAAATCTGAAAGAAAGAAAATGTGAGGATTAATGTCCTTAATCTTTATTTCTGACAGGCACTGTTCACGTTTGGATTGTCTGGTCAACATTTGGGTCCGATTCCTAGTTTCCAAATCATGGTGTGTAGTGTTCTAAGTCAGTTCCCTGGGAGAGCTTTAGGGGCAACTTTTCCACAGGTTTTCTCAATTAGGGATGCATCTCTCTCTTTACTCACATCCCCCACATCTGCTCATAAGAAATGAGTAATGGGACGCACATGTGCTGACTTGCGATCCATTTCAGCCTTTGCAGGTGCAAATGCAAGCTTTAAGGTGCAAAGTGGAGCCACAAACATTGCAGGCTGTCCAGCTGAAGCTCGGGCCTCAGTCACGTCTAAGGAACTCTTCAGCACAACAATCACATGATGTTTTTCATGTGTCATAAATGGAGATTGAACTGGTACATATTAGCATATGAGACATTATTTACAGATAATAAAATGTAAATGATTTTCTTCATACCTGCTATTCACTAAAGCAGTATTCTCATGTGTAATACAAACTTTATATTAGTGATTTTCAACTTTTACCAAACAAGATAGAAAATAAGATACTTTTATTAGTTTAAATAATCAATTTAGAGAATCTGTGCTGATACTTCTACCATAGTCAGGATATATTCTTGCAGCTGTATTATATTTCTATCAGAAAAGCTGAGTGAATGCTTGATTATAAGGAGTATTAGAGTCCCTTATGTCGCAATAATCCCCTATTTCTTATATTTGGTTTGAGTATACATTTAGAGGTCCCCTTTTCAGCAGATGTGCATTCTTCATTTCATTTTCAATTATACACATTAATAGTGATTAAGTCACTATATCCCTTTTCTAGTTAGGGTAAGTATGTGCAAGTGTCCTATGCTGGTTAGGTTGCTAGTGGTCCTGAAGTTCTGGGATGCTGGATTGTGAGCTTTGTTTCCATGGAGACACATCTCCACAATGACCTATTGAACCAGACTCCTTCCATGAAGTTGATTAAACACAATAGTCTTTTTGTCTTCTGATGCCTAACTGTATTTCAATTTTGTTTCTTTTCTTGCAAAGGAAAATAGTTTTTTCTCTATGCTGATAGAAAAGAATACATAGCCTCCTGGTTGATTATCTGGGGAAACCTGGTTGTACCAAACAACACAACGCCCACATTACAGAATACTGCACTTGATTTCTTTTTACAAAGCAGAAAGGAAAGTTGCCCAATTATGGAGATTTATTATGTTCAAAGTGGTAGAAATGAATATAGCTTTAGCTGAGAATTCGTTTAAAAAAAATGAGAGTTGTCCCTGAAGTCTTATGTAGAAGATCATTGTGTGATGATGGGGGAGTACCAAGGCCAAAGAAAACTAAGAAGGATGTTTCTCTTTATGTTTCATGTTTGGATATGTTCATTTCTGCTCATCAAGCCCAAGCAGAAGAAGTATGTGCTAAGCCTTCTTTACACTTCCCTCCTGAGACAGTGCCTCATGCCCCACCTTCCCTGCTCTCATTAACAAATCCTGCCGACTTTTCAAAGTGCAGTTCAAATCCTGCTTTCTTGTAAACATTCTTTGACCGTTTCATCTGGAAACAATCTTTCCTTCTTTAAACTTCCACAAGCCTGATTTTCCATACCATTCATTTACTATATATTATTTGCTGTCCAGTATATGTAATGTTTTCAGAAATATTGAAACCATAGTAGAAATTTTTATTACTTTGTACACAAAATAAATTTTTATTTTTAAAGCAAAAGAGGCCTATGACTTTTTATTGTCCTTTATGGATTCCAAATCGAGTTTGTTAGATTAAACACTACATCATTATAACAAAATGAAACTCTGAGGTAATGCTTACTGTAGACCAGATATTGCTTTGAAGGCATTAAGTAAAAGTCTAAGTACTTTATACATGTAATATTTTAATAATAGAGGTTTCATATATGCATGTAAATTTTTGCATTTTTCTAAGGATACATATGTACTGCATATACACACATATTTAAGTATAACTAAACTTACTTGATGAGTTGAATTAAATGATATTTATTGAACATATAATATAAATACATACAGGAACTGCTAAGAATTATATATATATATATATATATATATATATATATATATATATATATGTTACTGAATTTATGTTATACTTTTATCCTTGTAAAAGATTAAGGGGCTACTTCATAAAAATGAAACACAATATTTTAATGCTTTCCATCTTTGAATAAGAAAGGAAATCTAAGACAGTTAAAAAGAATCTATTCACTTAGCAGACCACACAAATAAATTATGTCTTTAAATGTTGGACACTCTTCTTTTTAACCCAGTATACACAAACCAGCCTAATTTTTTTTGAAAATCATAACTGTGTATGCCAGAAAACAAAACCAAAATCCATATTTGACAGTTATATGTAGATTCTAGTCCACACCAATCACCAGTTTCTGTAACAAGCAATCTCCCTTGAAATTCAGTTTCTTCATCAGGAGATTAAGATTTCCTACTTGATGGATAGCAGTATTTCATTTGATTTTCAAAGTGTTTTTTTATGATCTTGCTCATTTACAAGCTAACCTACTTAAGTGTACGTGAGGAAACACATGTGTTATCAGCTTCCAAAATAGTATGATTTGATTTTAATGAAATCTTGGAAATTTTTCCACTCACCAGTACTTGAAAAAGATAAAAAGAGTAAAACTATATCATAGGACTAAATAATGATAAATGTGTCATCCTTGTGTAGGTATAGATTTTTCTTCAATTGCTATCATTATAAACTTGCAAACATATTAGAGTCTAGCCATGGAAATGAAAATATAAATCAATACATCCAAATTTTTGCAGTTTTATGACATTCCTCATATGGAAAATACAAGAATATAGTTCCACTCCTGTATCACTAGCAACAACAACAATAAAAAGACCTACTTAAATTTCATTTTTTGCAAGGAAAGTTGACCTAACAAACTGAGTTTTACTTTCATTTGTAAATTTCTCTGATATCTCATGTTTCGAGTCTTCTAAAAGTTCTTATTTCTAACTAATCAAAAACTTTGCAACCTAAGTCTAAACATGATGACAATACCAGAACCAGTGCATTGGTGTAACCACCTGTCTATCTCTCTGGGCGCCCATCTACCAGGCCATCTGTCACATGGAAATGCTGGTCCAGCTACGGATTGACAGTAAAGAGAATTCCAAGATGCCTCATATATGATTTTTAATATTTATGTACCTATTTATTTACGGTATTTGGCTGTTTTGTCTGAAAACACCTATGTCAACCACATTGATGCAATGTCTGAAAAGGCCAGAAGCAGTCATTGTGTCCCCTGGAACTAGAGTTATAGATGGTTTTTTGAGCCATAATATGAGTTTTGGGAAGATACTTCAGGTCCTGAATGAGATCATAGATTGCTCCTCATCACTGAGCCACTTCTCCAGTCCCATGTATATTGATTTAGAAGAGTAAAAGCTAATACACACAATATCTAGAAACTGTGATAGCCAATCATCAGGAGACAAACCCCATGTCTTAAAGAGCTAAGCACTGTGCTCACTAGAAAACTTTACTTAAAATAAAAGGGGGAAAAGCTAGTTGATAACAAAACAGATCTCTGTAAATTAGTGAGATTTGAAAGTGGGAAAAATTATAATTCCCAAATTGACCTCCAATTTTAGAGATAATAGAGGAAAGAGAACAGTTAAACTGACAAGCTCAGGATGCCGTACGGGGCTTGGGGCATTCATTCCACTTTTCACAAGGTTTGGTGATGGGCATTTCTTTGTGGTGCTGACTCCAGAAGCACAGCATGGAGGAGTGATACACAATACCATGAAGTACAAATATTCTTCTAAATTCATACATAGGCTGAACTGCCATCACTAGGGACATTGAGGGACATCAGCTCATTTGGTTGATAATAGTAGAAAGAGAGAGGGAAAGGAGGCAGACAGGAAAGAGGGAGCTTGGCAGCACCGGCTTCACTCGGCACCAGGTGGAGGTCCAGAAACCATGACAACCAGAGAGAAACGACTCAATGATGCATTTCAAATACTTTATGATGCTGTATATCAGCATGCAGGGTTAGAAAACTAAACAAAACAATCAAAAGAATCTTTATATTTCACAAACTGAATAACTCAAATGCATATTATAAAGACTATTTAGCCAAACATGTTCTGTTCCTGATCTTATAGAGAAACATTTGTGTTGTGTTTAGATTTTTTTCTATCGCAAAGTAAATTTAACATTTCTCTTCACTAATATTTAAGTCCTTTAAATGGTCCCCTGTTTGTTATTAACTGTTTCTATATATGTAAAGATTTTCTCAATCTGAATTATAAATACTTCTCAAAAAGGGCATTTTACATTGATTTAATTCCCTCTAAATGTGCCACAGACATATAGGCACTTGATGCTTGGTTTTTCCTCCATAGCAGTGGATTCATTTGATCTGAAGCATTATATCTCATTTACCAATGAGAAATACCGGACTACAGCTGAGCTGGATGCCCCTGACCTTAAACAAGATTAATTATGTTGTCAAATTAGATTCCAAAATGTATACTCTATAAGAGATGAGAAAATTTTTTAAGATTTGACATCAAAGGACATTTTTTAAGTATTTCTATTTTATTTTCCTTTCATAATAGTGTTCTTATTAAGCAACTGCTAAACCTATGTCTTTCAAAGTTATTTAGAGGCAATTTAATTGTTACAGTTAGATATTTTTCTTGCTGTAAAACAGAGAGATGAATTAGTTGGATAATGGAAAGGTGACACAATAATTGAATAAAAAGAAACAGAATGCATCTCATATAAAGAAAGCTTAGAGGCTTGTTTCTAAGCTTAGCAAGCAACCTACTAAACACAGCATCAACACTTTCTCTTTATAGAAAATGCATACATATTCAACTGCCTTTACTGGCGGCTTCCTTTTCTTTTTCTGGTTTTTTTTTTTTTTTTTTTTTTCTTAAATGTAATTCACAGAGTAAATGAGATGAATGAGTATTATTTCCTACTCTTTAGTGCCATCGTGAGGCCAAAACAACAAAATACTAAGGAAGTAAGATTTACAGGCTAAGCTTATGGCTATGATATTTCCTTTTCATTCAAAATATAATTACTCAGAGAGTGAGTTTATTTCAGAAATATAATTGACTTCTCATTGAATTGTAACCCTATATCCAACAAAACTTGTATGCCTACATATAAGACATATAAGACCTTGAATTTTTATCCAGCTGTGAAGTTGAAATTTTGGGAATTTTTATCCATAACAAATTTATATTTGGTCTTACATAATCAAACACCTGAAGATTTGCAGAAATAAGGTTTTGAGGGTGTTTTAACTCAACAATATTGTAGTTTAATATATCTATCCATTCATACTTCACTCTATGGTATTATATTGTAACAAACAACACAGTATGATATTGGGACTTCTAAGAGCAGTGACACCAACACAGGTAAGTGTGCCATTAGGGAATGAGACAGTGTTCCAGAAGAAGGATGTCAATCAAAATGATTAATTGACAGCTAAGGGCTTCAGATACAGGTGAACTCAAAGCATTAGAATCAGTCAAGTGACTACACATTTGATTTAAAATCTTCACAAACTATATCCCAAAAGTTTAAATGATTTATTTCAAATATCTCATTTCTGAATTTATCAGTATGTTATCAGTTTCTCTCCTTCATTAAGTCTTCCTTCACGAATTCATTTGTCTATTGTTTTTAGTTCACATATTTTTTCTGAATAGATGAGTTTGCTCATGTTCAAAAAACATAACTCTAAAATATTATGTTTTCATTATTACCTCAATTTGATGTCTTCTCACTGGTTTCCAAATTTTGTGTAGTTATCACTCACTTTACCCTTATGATTTTCAGAAACTAAATATGCTGGCAGTTTTTTTTTTCTGTAACAATAGAAGCATCCTACAAGGGACAAATAGTTATGCTAGGCATAGGTTTTGCTCGCCATGGCAATTCTTGAAAGGCCACAGAGGGGAGAAAGGATAAAACTATTGACAAAAATTTTACCTGCCTTTTTTGTTAGTCTTATTTGTGTCACTGATCATTTATTTCTTCATACGTTTTCACATATCTAAAACAGACACCATCAGCTGCAGATATAATCAAGGCAGGAAAATTGTGCTCTTTTTCTCCTATCTCAGAGACAGAGTTGAATTAGAGAAATAGGAGAGAATACAAGTTGCTCATGGTTAGTGATGGCTATTCACTCCTATCCTTGGCTTGGCCGCCAACATAATCAGAAGAATCACAGAACTCTTCAGGTGATACTGTAGGTATATATTGACATATTTGGTCACTGTTACATTGTTCAATATACATAATTTCCTTCAACATCTATCCCAGAGAAGTAAAAACAAGAATAGTATCAAATGTTCCTCTCGCCATTGAGAACAAAAAGAAGACAGCTTCTACCCTGAAAAAAACCTCACAGGTCCCCATATGAAACAAACACTTCTAAAAGAAGTTTCTAAGCCCAACAAATAAAGAAACTTGGTCATTTTTAACTTCTTTCTGACACGGTAAGACTGCTTTGATAATATATGAACTCTATATTTGAGTATTTATTATAATTCTATTCATCCCATGTGACAAGATTTCTTTCCATTACTACATGGTATCTTAGTTTTACTTCATTGCTTTAGTTACAGTTATACAGAAAAACTGAAGCACTAAGAATATATGTATATCCAATACACATATATATGTACCAGATATCAATAATATCTGTGTACGAATACTATGATTATGACTTTGACTGTTTTATATACGTACAAATAATAAACTAACTATAAATTGATTACATATAAACCTATGAATTGGCATGTAAAATTGTGAAAGTGGAGATACCTTATGATCTGCAAGCTGGAGACTCAGAAAATCCAGTCAAAAAATTTCACTTGATCCTGAAGAAATGAGACCTGGAGGCATAGGTTATGTAAGTCTAAGCCTGAGCCTAAAGTCTAAGGACCAGTGGGGGCAAGGGAAAAAGACAGAAAAAGCTGGAAGATTGACGACTAGCTCAGAAAGGGACAGCTAATTTGCCTTTCTTCCAGGTTTTAGTTCCATTTTATCTCTAAGTAGATTGAATGATGATATTCCATATAAGGTCTAAAAATTCAAATGTTTATCTCCTTTATAACATCCTTAGAAGGTCCATACTGTATACCAACACTGTAATTGATATAAGAAGATCAAACTAATCTCATGCCTCCTATGAATTCACAATGGAGTAAGGGCCATCTTCAATAGAAACAAAACTAGAGAAAGTCCTCATGCATATGGAAGCTGAACAATCCTCTATTCGATGATATTTTGGTCAAGGAAGAAAAAAGGAAATAAATCAAAACCTTTTTAAAATTTAATGAAAATGAAGGCATAAAATATCCAAATTATGGGACATAATAAAAGCAGTACTAAGAGGAAAACTTATAGCTCTGGGTGCCTCTAAAAAGAATCTGGAGAGAGAATACACTAGCAGCTTAACAGCACACCTGAAAGCTTTAGAACAGAAAGAAGCTAATACACCCAAGAGGAGTAGAAGGCAGGAAATCATCAAAATCAGGGCTGAAATCAACCAAGTTGAAACAAAAAGAACTATATAAAGAATCAACAAAACCAGGAGCTGGTTCTTTGAGAAAAATCAACAAGATAGATAAACCCTTAGTCAGACTAACCAGAGGGCACAGAGACAGTATCCAAATTAACAAAATTAGAAATGAAAAGGGAGATATAACAACAGAAACTGAGGAAATTCAAAAAATCATCAGATCCTATTATAAAAGCCTATACTCAACACAACTGGAAAATCTGGATGAAATGGACAATTTCCTAGACAGATACCAACTACCAAAGTTTAATCAGGATCAGATAGACTATATAAACAGTTCCATAACCCCTAAAGAAATAGAAGAGTTCATTTACAGTCTCCCAAACAAATAAAGCACAGGACCAAATGGTTTTACTACAGAATTCTATCAGACCCTCAAAGAAGACCTAACAGCAATACCCTTCAAACTATTCAACAAAATAGAAACAGAAGGACCACTACCCAATTCATTCTATGAAGCCACAATTTCACTGATATCAAAACCATACAAAGATCCAACAAAGAAAGAGAACTTTAGACCAATTTACTTTATGAATATTGATGAAAAATACTCAATACAATTCTTGCCAACCAAATCCAAGAACACATCAAAATGGTCATTCATCATGATCAAGTAGGCTTCATCCCAGATTTTTGTTCAATATACAAAAATCCATCAATGCTATCCACTACATAAACAAACTCAAAGAAAAAAACCACATGGTCATTTCATTAGATGCTGAAAAATCTTTTGACAAAATTCAGCATCCATTCATGTTAAAGGTCTTGGAAAGAACAGGAATTCAAGGCCTGTAGACCGCCAGCGGCTACATGTGAACTGGGTGGCCTGAAAGAGAATTTTGAGGTTAAGGCGAAAAAGATTTGAGTCAAGGCAGGAAATCCGGTCAAGACTGACTTTAATATTTTTAAGGCAAGTTATATAGTTATTGGGGAATCGACCACCCCTCCCAGAAGTCGGTCACTTCAAAGGCGGGCCTGTGAATTTTCTTTGGCTCCAGGTCTCAGCGGGTCGCCTGCCTTCAGACTGGCGAGTCTGTGTTGAGAGTCAGGTAAAACCACCTTGGGGCGGTGAGGAGCCTTATTGTTCACAGGAACAAAGGCCGGAGGTAGCCATCGGAAGAGTTGGGAGCTGCCAGCCAGCTTAGTTGTGGGGGAGGAGACAAAGGCCCATACCTAAACTTAGTAAAAGCAATGTACAGCAAACCAGTAGCCAACATCAAACTAAATGGAGAGAAACCTGAAGTAATCCCACTAAAATCAGGGACTAGACAAAGCTGCCCTCTCTCTCCATATTTATTCAATTTAGTACTTGATGTTCTAGCTAGAGCAATTACACAACAAAGCCAGGTCAAAGGGATACAAATCGGAAAGGAAGAAGTTAAATTATCTCTATATTCAGATGATATGAGAGTATACTTAAGCAACCAAAAAAATTCCACCAGAGAACTCCTAAAGCTGATAAACAGCTTCATCAAAGTGGCCGTATATAAAATCAACTCAAACAAATCAGTAGCCTTCCTATACTCAAAGGATAAACAGGCTGAGAAAGAAATTATGAAAATGACACCCTTCACATTAGCCACAAACAATATAAAGTATCTTGATGTGCCTCTAACCAAACAAGTGAAGGATCTATATGACAAGAACTTCAAGTCTCTGAAGAAAGAAATCGAAGAAGACCTCAGAAGATGGAATAATCTTCCATGCTCATGAACTGGCAGGAAGAATATAGTAAAAATGGCCAACTTGCCAAAGGCAATATACAGATTAATGCAATCCACATCAAAATCCTAATTCAATTCTTCATTGAGCTAAAAAGATCAATTCTCAAATTCATCTGGAATAACAAGAAACCCAGGATAACTAAAATTATTCTCAACAGTAAAAGAACTTCTGTATCCCTTTGACCTCCTTATGTTGTCTAATTGCTCTAGCTAGAATTTCAAGTACTATATTGAAAAAGATATGGAGAGAAGAAGGAAATCGAAGAAGACCTCAGAAAATGAAAAAATCTCCCATGCTCATGGATTGGCAGGATTAATACAGTAAAAATGGCCATCTTCTCAAGAGCAATATACAGATTCAGTGAAATCCTGATGAAAATCCCAAGTCAGTTCTTCATAGAGTTAGAAAGAGCAATTCTCAAATTCATCTGGAAAAACAAAATCCCAGGATACCTAAAACTATTCTCAACAGTAAAATATCTGGGTGAATCTCAATACTGGACTTCAAGCAATACTACAGAGAAATAGTGTTAAAAACTGCATGATATTGGTACAGTTACAGGGAGGTAGACCAATGAAATAGAATTGAAGACCCAGAAATGAACCCACACACCAATGGTCACTTGATATTCAACAAAGGAGCTAAAATCATCCAGATGAAAAGAGATAGGCTTTTCAACAAATAGTGCTGGTTCAACTGGAGGTCAGCATGCAGAAGAAAGCAAATTGATCCATTCTTATCTCCTTGTACTAAGCTTAACTCCAAATGGATCAAGTACCTCCACATAAAACTAGGCACACTGAAATTAATAGAAAGAAACTGGGAAAGAGCATTGAGCACATGGGCACAGGGGAAAACTTCCCGAACAGAACACCAATAGCTTATGCTCTAGAACCAAGAATTGACAAATGGGACCTCATAAAATTACAAAGTTTCTGTAAGGCAAAGGACACTGTCAATAGGACAAAATGGCAACCAACTAATTGGGAAAAGATCTTTACCAACCCTGAATCTGACAGAGGGTATCCTCTGTATACCCAAGATATACAAACAACTCCAGAAGATAGAATCCAGAGAGGCCTATTAAAAAAATGGGGTAAAGAGCTAAACAAAGAATTTTCACCTGAAGAATTTTGAATGGCTGAGAAACACCTTAAGAAATGTTCAACATCATTAGTCATTAGGGATATGCAAATCAAAACAGCCCTGAGATTTCACCTCACACCAGTCAGAATGGCTAAGATTAAAAATTCAGGAGATAGCAGGTGCTGGCGAGGATGTGGAAAAAGAAGAACACTCCTCTACTGCTGGTGGTTTTGCAAGCTGGTACAACCACTCTTGAAATCACTCTGGCTGTTCTTCAGAAAACTGGGAATGCCACTTCCAGAGGACCCTGCTCTACCACTCCTGGGCATATACCCAGAGGATTCCCCGGCATGCAATAAGAACACATGCTCTACTATGGTCATAGCAGCCTTATTTATAATAACCAGAAGCTGGAAATTACCCAGATGTCCCTCAATGGAGGAATGGATACAGAAAATGTGGTATATTTACACAACAGAATACTACTCAGCAATTAAAAACAATGAATTCATGGAATTTTTAGAACTGGAAAATATCATCCTAAGTGAAGTAACCCAATCACAAAAGAATACACATGGAATGCAACCACTGATAAGTGGATATTAGCCCAGAATCTCTGAATACCCATGACACAATTCACTTATCAAATCATTCCCAAGAAGAAGGAAGGAGAGGGCCCTGGTCCTGGAAAGGCTTCATGCAGCAATGTAGGGTATTGCCAGGACAGAGAAATGGGAGAGGTTGATAGGGGAATGGGCAGAGGGAATAAGGCTTATGGGACTTAAGGGGATGGGGGAACTGGGAAAGGGGAAATCCTTTAGAATGTAAACAAAGAAGAGAGAGAGAGAGAGAGAGAGAGAGAGAGAGAGAGAGAAGGACTGAAGGAGCTGAAGGAACTTACAGCCCCATAAGAGGAATAATGAGATGAACCAAACAGAACCACCAGAGCTCACAAGGACTAAACCACCAACATGTACACATGAAGGGACCCTTGGCTCCAGCTGAATATGTAGCAGAGGATGGCCTTGTCCGGCATCAGTGGGAGGAGATTCCCTTGATTCTGTGAAGGCTCAATGCCCCAGCATAAAGAAATGCTAGGACAGTAAGGCAGGAGTGGGTGGGTGGGTGGGTGGGTGGGTGGTGGAGCACCCTCATAGAAACAGGGGGAGGGGAAATGGGATAAGGGCTTCCCTCGAAGGGGCAGAACCAAAAAATTGGATAACATTAGAAGTGTAAATAAAGAAAATATACAATAAAAAAAGAACTTCTGGAGGAATCAGTATCCCAGACCTCAAGCAGTACTACAGAGCAATAGTGTTATAAACTGCATAGAATTGGTACAGTGACAGACAAGTGGACCAATGGAATAAAATTGAAGACCCAGAAATGAACTCACACACCTATGGTCACTTGATCTCTGACAAAGGAGCTAAAACTATCCAGTGGAAAAGAGATAGCCTTTTCAACAAATGGTGCCAGTTCAACTGGAAGTGAGTATGCAGAAGAATGCAAATCGTTCCGTTCTTATCTCCTTGTACTAAGCTCAACTACAAGTGGATCAAGGACCTCCACATAAAACCGAACACACTGAAACTAAAAGAAAAGAAGCTGGGGAAGAACATTGAGCACATGGGCACAGGGGAAAATTTCTTCAAAAGAACAGCAATAGCTTATGCTCTAAGATCAAGAATTGACAAATGGTACCTCATAAAATTACAGTTTCTATAAGGCAAAGGACACTGTCAATAGGACAAAATGGCAACCAACAAATTGGGAAAAGATACTTACCGACCCGGAATCTGACAGAGGACTAATATCCAATATATACAAAAAACTCAAGAAGTTAGACCCATGAGAGCCAAATAACCCTACTAAAAAAATGGCTGAGAGGCACCTTAAGAAGTGCTCAACATCATTAGCCATTAGGGAAATGCAGATCAAAACAACTCCGAGATATCACCTTACACCAGTCAGAATGGCTCAGGTCAAAAACTCAGGAGACAGCAGGTGTTTGTGAGGATGTGGAGAAAGAGGAACACTCCTCCACTGCTGGTGGGGCTGTAAGATGGTACAACCACTTTGGAAATCAGTCTGGCGGTTCCTCAGAAAACTGGACATGACACTTCCGGAGGACCCTGCTATACCTCTCCTGGGCATATACCCAAAGGATTCCCCAGCATGCAATAAAGACACATGCTCCATTATGTTCATAGCAGCCTTATTTATAATAGCCAGAAGCTGGAAAGAACCCAGATGTCCCTCAAAGGAGGAATGGATACAGAAAATGTGGTATATTTACACAATGGAATACTACTCAGCAATTAGAAACAATGAATTCACAAAATTTTTAGGCAAATGGTTTGATCTGGAAAATATCATCCTAAGTGAGGTAACCCAATCACAAAAGAATACACATGGAATGCAATCTCTGATACGTGGATATTAATTAGCCCAGAAGCCCTGAATACCCAAGGCACAAATCGCATAACAAATGACTGCCATAAAGAAGTAAGGAGAGGGTCCTGATCCTGGAAAGGATTGATCTAGCATTGGAGGGGAATATAAGGACAGAGAAAAAGGAGGGAGGTGATTGGAGAATGTATGGAGAGAAGGTTTATGGGACATATGGGGAGGGTGGATCTGGGAAAGGGGAAATCATTTGGAATGTAAACAAAGATTATAGAAAATAAAAATATTTTAAAAACCTGGGGTACAGAGCTAAACAAAGATTTTTCACCTGAGGAATATCGAATGGCTGAGAAGCACTTTAAGAAATGTTCAACATCCTTAGTCATCATGGAAATGCAAATTAAAACAACCCTGAGATTTCACCTCACCCCAATCACAATGGCTAAGATCAAAAACTCAGGAGACAGCAGGTGCTTACGAGGATGTGGAGAAGAGGAACACTCCTCCACTGCTGGTGGGATAGCAAGCTGGTACATCTGCTCTGGAAATCAGTCTGGCGGTTCCTCAGAAAACTGGGCATGATACTACAGGAGGACCCTGCTATACCACTCCTGGGCATGTACCCAGTGGATTCCCCAGCATGCAATAAGGATACATGTTCCACTGGGTTCATAGCAGCCCTATTTATAATAGCCAGAAGCTGGAAAGAACCCAGATGTCCCTCAATGGAGAAATGGATACAGAAAATGTGGTATATTTACACAATGGAATACTACTCAGCAATTAAAAACAATGAATTCATGAAATTCTTAGGCAAATTATTGGAAATGGAAAATATCATCCTAAGTGAGGTAACCCAATCACAAAAGAACACACATGAAATGTACTCATGGATAAGTGGATATTAGCCCAGAAGCTCTGAATACCCAAGGCACAATTCTCAGATCAAATGAAGCTCAAGAAGAAGGAAAGAGAGGCCTCTGGTCCTGGAAAGGCTCAATGGAGCAGTGTAGGGGAATACCAAGACAGGGAAGCTTCCCATAAGCCATCTTCCCTCCCCCTGTTCCCCAATCAAGCCCCTCCTTGCTTCTCTGTCCTGGTATTCCCCCCAAACTGCGCCTATTATAATGGCAAGCACCTATGACCCCTCATACAGAAGTCAGAGACAGAAGCATTGACTGAGCCAAAGGCTTAGAAGAAGCCTGGGTAATGGCCCTGATCTTATATCAAAAGTTTAAAAAAAAAAAAAAAAAAAAAAGCTCACATATCCTTAAAAAATAAATTTTACCCACTGTTCAAAGAATGAATTATTGTGATTTCTGCATCATGGAGAAAGATTTAAAGGGACTTCATTTAAAACAGTTCAAAATTAGTTCACTTTGCTCCTATATTACAAATGATATTCCAAAGATCCAACTGTTCCAAAGTGGCTTACTCATAGTCACGGGAAATCTTATGGACACAGAAATAAAATAAAAGCTCTTTACTGCTCAATAGCAAAATTCATGTCTGGGAGTCAACCAAATTTTATCAGGGAAATTATTAGACAAAAAAAGTAAAGTTCCAAAACTGTAATAACAACAACTATAAATCTAAGCCATATATTATCTTTTACGTCTTTTTTTAAGGAAAGGGAGTTTGATTTTAGCCTACTTTTCTAGGTATGGCATGGCAGCAGAAACACTAAGCTAATCGATCACATTTTCATCCACACATAGGAACGAAAGAGAGGAAACACCATCGAAATGTTCCAAAACATTTCCTATGCATTGCCACCCACTGGAAGTCAGGGGGTGGGGGGACATTGAACATGAGCTTTGCAAGGACATTTCTAGCTCAACCCCCATGGCATAGGTAGGCAGTTAGAGGAACTGTGTGACTGGGTCATATCCTTGGGTTCTAGATCACAGTGTACGTTGTTTGTTCTTCCTGTGTCCCACCATGTGGATTGCTTTGTTGCCTCTCTTCTCCCACCATGGTAGACTAAAGAGTATCTATGAAATTATGTGCCAAAAATAAAATTGTTCTCTCTAGATTCTGTCATGGCCAAAGTTAGAACAATTAAGGAAGGGTATACAAAAATATAGACACAGAGAACCTGGAGGACCCAAGCATATTGACACCTGCTTCCCAGAATTTGGGAGGCCGAAGGAGGAAAATCTCAAGCTTAAAGATACCTCGAGCTACTTGAGACCCTATCTCAAAAACACAGTATCATCAATAAGAGTAGAAGGTGATACAGCCTGTAGAAGAAAGTCTCACCGTAAGTTCTGCCATGTGGGGGTTTACGTGTTCTTCTCATACTCTGTGTACTAAAGAGATAAACCACCAGGTTATTTCCATAGCTGAAGAAAAAAGAACTTTGCAAATTCAACAGTATATCTTACCTAAATAAGTCAACACAATTATTGAAACTTTTTTAATAAGGAAGCAGTTTCTTCTCAATAAAATGCTCAATATGGTTTTGTTTGTTTGCTTGCTTGCTTTCATTTTTTTGAAAAATAGTATTTTTCTCATATAATATATACTTATTACTATTTCTTCCCCCTTGAATCCAAGATGCTCCCCATTTCTACACCTATCCTCATCTACCCATTTTCTGTCTCTCCTTAGAAAATGGATTCTAAGAGATAATAATTAATATTCATATAGTTAATATAATATAAAAAATTAACACATCAAAATGGAACAAAGAAATTGAGGGCAAAGGACCCAAGAGAAGGCACAAGAAACCGACTAACTCATATGCACACTAAGGAATCCCATAAGACACTAAACTAGAAGCAATAATATATATGTAAAAGACCTGTGCAGCCCTTGTGCATGCTGCCTCAGTCTCTGAATTCATGTGTGTGTTTTTCATGTTGATTTAGAAGACTTTGTTCTCTTGCTATTATTCTCCATCCACTCTGGCTTTTATATTCTTTCTGTGTCCTCTTGAGCAAGATTCCCTGAGTCCTGAAGGAAGGAATTCGATGAATCCACCCCATTTATGACTGAGTGTTCCAACATCTCTCACTCTTTAATGTCTGGCTGTGGGTCTCTATATTTGTTCTCATCTCCTGCAAGAGGAAGTTTTTCTGATAATGTGTTTCAACATCTTGTCAAGTCCAGGTGTTAACTAGAACCAGGAAAGCTCCAGAGAAGCAGCCTCCAGACACTCCATCTCCTGTCACAGACGCTTCTACTGGACCTATCCCAGACAGTTCCATAGACCCTGGACAGCAGGAAACAGTCAACTAAGACTGGGCAAACATTCCCCATACCAGTTCTTCTAGGTTCCCTAGACACACATCACCCCTAAAGCCAGCCAGAAGTAGTCAGATATTATGGTGACCCTATTCCTGCTTCACCAGCACCTCATCCTAATTTTTTTTATTTTTCAACTAAACCAAAATGGGGGAATGTCAGCATTCTATCTAAACTCCACCCCACAGTTACCTGGCAACAGCCAGGTATGCTCCTCCCCACAGTTACTAGGCAACAGCTAGGTAGGTCTGACCCACTATAAAGGGGGATGCTTGTCCCCTCCTTCCTCTCTTCTTCTCTCCCTCTGTCTTGCTCTCTTGCATCTCCATGTCCTGCCATGTGGCTGGTCCCTTAGGGGGAAGGGATGCCTTGACATGGGCCCGCTGAGATATCCCCTTCTCCCCACCTCACCACACCCTCATAGAACATATTCTTTTTCTCTTCATCTTGTTATAAACACATTAAAAGTAGTTTTTGGTTCTATCCTAGATCACTGGGTATATAGTCTTAGGTTTTTTGTCACCCAAAGAGTGTCAGGTATAGCTTTGATCTCACAGAGTAGACCTTAAGTCAAATAATATGTTGGTTGGTTACCCCCTCACGCTTTGTGCCACCATTTTCCTAAAATATTTTGCAGGCAAGACAGATTACAAATGAAAAAAATGTGGCTGGTTTGGTGTCTATATTTTCCTTTTGGTAGCCTGAAAAATACCTCCCTGTACCAAAGATGTCCTTCGGTGTATAGGTTTATGTATGTGTCTTCAATTTGATTTCATTAATAAAGGTGTCTATTTTTTGTTCCAGTGTCATGTTGTTTTTATTAAATAGATATGTGGGGATACCTCTAGCAGTTCTTTTATTGTTCAGGATTGTTTACCTATCTTAAGTTTGCAGTATTTCCATAGGAAGCAAATTGTCCTTTCAAGATCTGTGATCCCAAGAAATCTAGATGCAGATTGCTAAACACAGTAACAGAGCCCACTTGCAATTAGGAATTATGGACCAACTTCTAAGAGGAAGAGTAAACCAACTGTGTTTGAATATGTGTTGGAGGTTAAATGTAAAAATGAAGATCCTGGCCAGGAGAGGCAAGATCATGCAGCATCTGTGCCTTGTCCTCTCCTTAGCTCACACTTTCTTGGTGTGCAATAGTTTTTACACTCTCAGAGCTTTAGGGACACTTGGTGGAAATGCAGAAGACTGGTATATTTTTGTCAATGTGTGTGTATACTGGCAGCACACCACTGGTGCAAGAGTACTCAAGTAGAAAGTCATTCTGCTTGCCTGGCCAGAAGAGCTTGAAAATAACTCATATAGTTTCAAATTACTGGATGTGGATACCAAAAACACTCTGGGAATTTAGTTCACCCCAACTGTAGAATAGCCTAGTTGTTTTGTCCTGTTTTGTCTTACTTTGTGCTTAATCTTATTCTATAGCTTCAATTTATACATTTTCTTACTTTCCTTGAATCTTTTACTTGCCCCATCTGCCCTATTTTTAACTTCAGAAAGATAAGTTTATCTTTAATAATTCTTGAATACTTAAATTACCTAAGTGTTTTCTACCCTTAGTTAATTGTGTTTATTGAAATTATATGCTTAATTTGCTTGTGAGTTATTGTTGCTACCATATTCACTCTGCTTGTGTTCCACCAACCACAATGACCATAACATGGTAAGAAGACACTGCCCAAAATTCTGCAATAAATTTCCATCTCTATAGGTGTATAAATTATACTATAGAAGCACAAGAAATACAAAGGTACAAAGCAATGAGATATTTTTAAAGGTTAAAAGCCCCTTAATAACTGCATCAAAAGACTGAAATGTCTAGAATATCACATAAAGGGTTATTGCTCTAGTTTTAAGGATCTATGACATCAAAGATGAATCATCTTAAGAGATAACTTAAGACAGGAAGCTTATACAAGAATTTCGGCGGACAGCGGCAGTAGCCGCAACAGCAGCAGTGGCTCTTCCAGAGGAAGGGCCATCAGCAGTGGAACCAAGGCGACAGGGTCCAGGCATGCCCTGCACCTGTTACCACTGACCATCTCTGGCCAGCCGGGCTGCAAGCAGCAGCAGATTTACACCACCTTTCACCACACAGAAGCCACTTCAGAACTCTGCCTCCCGCCAGTCATGAGAGACTTGCCTCCATCTTGGTTCTCGGATGCCAAAAAGATCAGACAGCCTGAGGTACGCAAATATAACCCAAGGCCAACATCGTGGGGGAGGGATCTAAGCCTGACAGGCGTTGGCCCGCATCCAGGCCCTGGGCAGTTGTGGGGGGGGATTGGTGTGTCAACCTGGCCAGGAGTTTGTTTGCCCAGCAGTCTGTGCCTGTGCACACGCATGCCACCGTTTTGGCTACAGGACGCCAGAGAATTCTAGCAGGCAAAGCTGGCTAACAGTTATAGCCTGAGGCTAAAATAGCGGGGGTCTAGGCCCCGACAGGCCCTGGACTGACCCCAGGACCTGGACTGCTCGGTGGGCCATCTGTGTGCCAACCCCCCAGCCAGGAGGTTGTTAGCACAGCAGACTCTCTCAGCACTTTCAGGGAGCACACACACGCCACCATCCTGGCTGCCTGACAGAACCAGTTAACACTAATAGCACCAGGGGAACTTTGCTAGGTCCTTGGTCTGCCAGGCTTTTGCCTAGACTCAGGGCCTGAGCAGTGAGGCTAGCCTTGTGTGTACCAACCCGGTTGGGAGATCGGCTGCCCAGCCGCGTGAGCATCACTCGGAAAAGGTCCCCGCAGCAGCATAGACCAACAGCACTCCCTGAAGAAGCAAACAGGCACCAGAGACAACTTGGTTCACAGAAACAATATGGGGCAAGGCACACTAGGGCTCCAAGGGCACCCAAGAGGAGGACAGCACATCAGCAATCTGTGACAGGGGAAACCCAGCCATCCAGTGTTGTGGAAATAGCCCTAGAGCCTCACAGGAGGCTCAAACACCAGCCAGAGACAAGACCAACTAATGCCAGAGAACAAGGTGGCAAAGGGCAGATGCAGGAACACTACTAACAGAAATCTAGGCAATATGGCAGCATCTGAACCAAACTCTCCAACATCAGTAAGTCCTGGTTATGCCAACACACCAGAAAAACATGATTTGGATTTAAAATCACTGGTCATGATGCTGCTAGAAGAACACAAAAAGGAGATAAATGAATCTCTTAAAGAAATACAGGGGGAACACAGAAATCACTTAAAGAAATTCAGGAGAATAAGGCTGAAGAGATAGAAGCCAATAAAGAAGAAACACACACACACACACACACACACACACACACACACACAAAAAAAAACTTAAAGAAATGCAGGAGAACTTGAGTCAACAGGCAGAAGTCATGAAAGAGGAAACACAAAAATCTCTTAAATAATTAAAGGAAAACACAAACAAATGAAGAACCTGAGCAAAACCATCCTGGATCTAAAAACAGAAGTAGAAACAACTAAGAAATCACAAAGGGAGACAACTTTGGAGATAGAAAACCATGAGAAGAAATCAGGGGCCATAGATGCAAATATCAACAACAGAATACAAAAGATGGAAGAAAGAATCTCAGATGCCGAAGATACCATAAAAATCATTGACTCAACAGTCAAAGAAAATGCAAAATGCAAAAAGGTTGTATCCCAGAACATCCAGGAAATCCAGGACACAATGAGAAGACCAAACCTAAGGATTATAGGTATAGATGAGAGTGAAGATTTACAACTGAAAGGGCCAGCAAATATCCTCAACAAAATTATGGAAGAAAACTTTCCCAACTTAAAAAGAGAGATGCCTATGAATATACAAGAAGCCTACAGAAGTCCAAACAGACTGGACCTGAGCAGAAATACCTCCCGTCACATAATAATCAAAACCCCAAATGCAATAAACAAAGAAAGAATATTAAAGGTAGTGAGAGAAAATGGCCAAGTAACATATAAAGGCAGAATTACAGAATAACCTATCAGAATTACACCAGACTTCTTACCAGAAATTATGAAAGCTAGAAGAACTTGAACAGATGTCATACAGACCATAAGAGAATATAAATGTCAGCCCAGATTCCTATACCCAGCAAAACTCTCAATCACCATAGATGGAGAAACCAAGATATTCCATGACAAAACTAAATTTATACAAAATCTTTCTGCAAACCCAGCTCTACAAAGAATAATAGGAGGAAAACTCCAATACAAGGAGGAAAACTACACCCTGGAAAAAGCAAACCCAAAAGAAGATAACCAATCAAATATAAAAATAATATCAAAAATGATGGAAAGTAATAATCACAATTCCTTAATATCTCTTAACATCAATGGACTCAATTCCCCAATAAAAAGACATAGACTAACTGACTGGAGAAAGAAGCAGGACCCTACATTTTGCTGCATACAGGAGACACACCTCAGTGTCAAAGACAAAAGCTACCTTAAAGTAAAAGGCTGGAAGACAATTTTACAAGCCAATGGTCTCGGGAAATGAGCTCGAATAGCCATCCTAATATCAGATAAAATTGACTTTCAAACTAAAGTCATCAAAAGAGACACAGAAGGACACTTCTTGCTGCTTAAAGAAAAAATCCAACAAGAATAACTTTCAATTCTGAACATCTATGCGGCAAATGCAAGGGCACACTCATTTGTAAAAGAAACTTTACTAAAGCTCAAAGCACACGTTGCACCTAACACAATAATTGTGGGAGACTTCAACACTCCACTCTCCTCAATGGACAGATCAGAAAAACAGAAACTAAACAGGGACACAGTAAAACTAATTGAATCTTTGGACCAATTGGATTTGACTGATATTCATAGAACATTTCACCCTAAAGCAAAAGAATATACCTTTTTCTCAGCACCTCATGGTACCTTCTCCAAAATCGACCATATAATTGGTCACAAGACAGATCTCAACAAATACAAGAAGATCGAACTAATCCCATGCCTCCTATCAGATCACTATGGTGTAAGAGTGGTTTTCAATAGCAACAAAAACAACAGAAAGCCCACATACACGTGGAGGTTGAACAATACTCAATGACACCTTGAACAAAGAAGAAATAAAGAAAGAAATCAGGGACTTTTTAGAATTTAATGAAAATGAAGGCACAACATACCGAAATCTTTGGGACACAATGAAAGCAGTGCTGTGATGACACAGGAAATCATCAAACTCAGGGCTGAAATCAATCAAGTGGAAAAAAAGAGAACCATACAAAGAATAAACAAATCCAGGAGCTGGTTCTTTGAGAAAATCAACAAGATAGATAAACCAGACTGACAAAAGGGCACAGAGAAAGTACCCAAATTAACAAAATTAGAAATGAAAAGGGAGATATAACAACAGAAACCGAGAAAATTCAAAAAATCGTCAGATCCTACTTCAAAAGCCTATACTCAACACAACTGGAGAATCTGGAGGAAATGTACAATTTCCTAGACATACCAAATGCCAAAATTAAATCAGGATCAAATAGATCATCTAAACAGTCCCATAACACCCAAAGAAATAGAAGGGGTCATAGAAAGTCTTCCAACCAAAAAAAGCACAGGACCAGATGGTTTCAGTGCAGAATTCTATCAGACCTTCAAAGAAGACCTAATACCAATACTTTTCAAACTATTCCACAAAATAGAAACAGAAGGAACTCTACCCAACTCATTCTATGAAGTCACAATTATGCTGATACCAAAACCACACAAAGATCCAACATAGCAATTAGACAACATAAGGAGGTCAAGGGGATAAAAATTGGAAAGGAAGAAGTCAAATTATCACTATTTGCAGATGACATGATAGTCTACTTAAGTGACCCGAAAACCTCCACCAGAGAACTCCTACAGCTGATAAACAACTTCAGCAAAGCGGCTGGTTATAAAATCAACTCAAGCAAATCAGTTGCCTTCCTATACTCAAAGGATAAGCAGGCTGAGTAAGAAGTTAGGGAAATGACAGCCTTCACAATAGCCACAAACAATATAAAATATCTTGGTGTGACTCTAACCAAACAAGTGAAAGATCTATACGACAAGAACTTCAGGTCTCTGAAGAAGGAAATGGAAGAAGACCTCAGAAAATAGAAAAATCTTCCATGCTCGTGGATCGGCAGGATTAATATAGTTAAAATGGCCATCTTGTAAAAAGCAATCTACAGATTCAACGCAATCCCCATCAAAACCCCAACTCAGTTCTTCACAGAGTTAGAAAAAGCAATTCTCAAATACATCTGGAATAATAAAAAAAAAACCAGGATAGCTAAAAACTATTCTCAAAAACAAAAGAAATTCTGGGGGAATCAGTATCCCTGACTTCAAGCAATACTACAGAGCAATAGTGTTAAAAACTGCATGATATTGGCACAAAGACATACAAGTGGACCAGTGGAATAGAATTGAAGATCCAGAAATGAATCCACACACCTATGGTCACTTGATCTTTGACAAAGTAGCCGAAAACATCCAGTGGAAAAAAGATAGCCTTTTCAATAAATGGTGCTGGTTCAATTGGAGGTCAGCATGCAGAAGAATGCAAATTGATACATTCTTATCTCCATGTACTAAACTTCACTCCAAGTGGATCAAGGACCTCCATGTAAAACCAGACACACTGAAACTAATAGAAAAGAAACTGGGGAAGACCCTTGATGACATGGGCACAGGGGAACAGCTCCTGAACAGATCACCAATAGCTTATGCTCTAAGATCAAGAATTGACAAATGGAACCTCATAAAATTACAAAGTTTCTGTAAGGCAAAGGACACTGTTAAAAGGACAAAATGGCAACCATCAAATTGGGAAAGGATATTCACCAACCCTACATCTGATAGAGGGCTAATATCCAATATATACAAAGAACTCAAGAAGTTTGACTCCAGGGAACCAATTAACCCTATTAAAAAATGGGGTACAGATCTAAACAAAGAATTTTCACCTGAAGAAATTTGGTTGGCCAAGAGGCACCTTAAGAAGTGCTCAACATCATTAGTCATTAGGGAAATGCAAATCAAAACAACCCTGAGATTTCACCTTACACCAGTCAGAATGGCTAAGGTCAAAAACTCAAGAGGCAGCAGGTGCTGGCGAGGATGTGGAGAAAGAGGGGCACTCCTCCATTGCTGGTAGGGCTGTAAGATGGTACAACCACTTTGGAAATCAGTCTGGCGGTACCTCAGAAAACTGGACATGACACTTCCGGAGGACCCTGCTATACCTCTCCTGGGCATATACTCAAAGGATTGTCCGGCATGCAATAAAGACACGTGCTCCATTACGTTCATAGCAGCCTTATTTATAATAGCCAGAAGCTGGAAAGAACCCACATGTCCATCAAAGGAGGAATGGATACAGAAAATGTGGTATATTTACACAATGGAATACTACTCAGCAATTAGAAACAATGAATTCACAAAATTTTTAGGCAAATGGTTTGATCTGGAAAATAACATCCTAAGTAAGGTAACCCAATCACAAAAGAATACACATGGAATGCAATTTCTGATACGTGGATATTAATTAGCCCAGAAGCTCTGAATACCCAAGGCACAAAGTGCATAATAAATGACTCCCAGGACAAAATATGGAGAAGGTCCTGATCCTGGAAAGGACTGATCTAGCATTGGAGGGGAATATAAGGACAGAGAAAAAGGAGGGTGATTGGAGAATGGATGGAGAGAAGAAGGTTTATGGGACATATGGGGAGGGGGGGATCTGGGAAAGGGAAAATAATTTGGAATGTAAACAAAGAATATAGAAAATAAAAATATTTAAAAAAAAGAAACTTGAAGAGAAAAAAAAAGCATTTGACAAAATTCAGCATCCTTTCATCCTTAAAGTCTTGGAAAGAACAGGAATTCAAGGCCCATACCTAAACATAGTAAAAGCAATATACAGCAAACAGGTTGCCAGCATCAAACTAAATGGAGAGAAACTTGAAGCAATCCCACTAAAATCAGGGACTAGACAGGGCTGCCCCCTTTCTCCTTATCTTTTCAATATTGTACTTGAGGTACTACCTCAGGCAATTAGACAACAAAAGGAGGTCAAAGGGATAAAAATTGGAAAGGAAGAAGTTAAACTATCATTATTTGCAGATAATATGATAGTCTACCTAAGTGACCCAAAAAACTCCACTAGAGAACTCCTACAGCTGATAAATAACTTCAGCAAAGTGGCAGGTTATAAAATCAACTCAAGCAAATCAGTTGCCTTCCTATACTCAAAGGATAAGCAGGCTGAGAAAGAAATTAGGGAAATGACACCCTTCATAATAGCCACAAACAGTATAAAGTACCTTGGGGTGACTCTTACTAAACAAGTGAAAGATCTGTATGACAAGAACTTCAAGACTCTGAAGAAGGAAATGGAAGAAGACCTCAAAAAAATGGAAAAACCTCCCATGCTCATGGATCGGCAAGATTAATATAGTTAAAATGGCCATTTTGCCAAAAGCAATATACAGATTCAATGCAATACCCATCAAAATCCCAACTCAATTCTTCATAGAGTTAGAAAGAGCAATTCTCAAATTCATCTGGAATAACAAAAAACCCAGGATAGCTAAAACTATTCTCAACAACAAAAGAAATTCTGGGGGAATCAGTATCCCTGACCTCAAGCAATACTACAGAGCAATAGTGTTAAAAACTGCATGGTATTGGTACAGTGACAGGCAGGCGGATCAATGGAACAGGGTTGAAGAGCCAGAAATGAACCCACACACCTATGGCCACTTGATCCTCGACAAAGGGGCTGAAAACATCCAGTGGAAAAAAAATAGCCTTTTCAACAAATGGTGCTGATTCAACTGGAGGTCAGCATGCAGAAAAATGCGAATTGATCCAACCTTGTTTCCTTGTACTAAGCTCAACTCCAAATGGATCAAGGACCTACACACAAAGCCAGACACTCTGAAGCTGATGGAAAAGAAATTGGGGAAGACCCTTGAGGACATCGGTACAGGGGGAAAGTTCCTGAAGAGAACACCAAGAGCATATGCTCTAAGATCAAGAATTGACAAATGGGACCTCATAAAATTACAAAGTTTCTGTAAGGCAAAGGACACCTTTAAAAGGACAAATTGGCAACCAACAAATTGGGAAAAGATCTTCACCAAGAGAGGGCTAATATCCAATATATACAAAGAACTCAAGAAGTTAGACCCCAGAAAACCAAATAACCCTATTTAAAAATGGGGTATAGAGTTAAACAAAGAATTTTCACCTGAAGAAATTCAAATGGATGAGAAATATCTTTAAAAATGCTCAACCTCATTAGTCATTAGGGAAATGCAAATCAAAACAACCCTGAGATTTCACCTTACACCAGTCAGAATGGCTAAGATTAAAAATTCAGGAAACAACAGGTGTTGGTGCCGATGTGGAGAAAGAGGAACACTCCTCCACTGATGGTGGAATTGCAAATTGGTACAACCATTCTGGAAATCAGTCTGGAGTTTCCTCAGAAAACTGGGCATGTCACTTCCGGAATATCCTGCTATACCACTCATGGGCATATACCCAGAGGATTCCCCAGCATGTAATAAGGATACATGCTCCACTATGTTCATAGCAGCCCTATTTATAATGGCCAGAAGCTATAATACCTGGGAAAGAACCCAGGTATCTCTCAACAGAAGAATGGATGCAAAAATTGTGGTATATATACACAATGGAGTACTATTGAGCCATTAGAAACAATGAATTCATGAAATTCTTATGCAAATGTATGGAGCTGGAGAACATCATACTAAGTGAGGTAACCCAGTCTCAAAAGATCAATCATGGTATGCACTCACTAATAACTGGTTATTAACCTAGAAAACTGGAATACCCAAAACATAATCCATACATCAAATGCGGTACAAGAAGAACGGAGGAGTGGCCCCTTGTTCTGGACTCAGTGTAGCAGTATAGGGAAAAACCAGAACAGGGAAGTGGGAAGGGGTGGATGGGAGAAAAGGGGGAGGGGAGGGGGCTTATTGGACTTTCGGGGAGTGGGCGGCAAGAAGAGGGGAAATCATTTGAAATGTAAATAAAAAATATATCGAACAAAAATAAATAAATTAATCAATAAATAGTTTCAATGACAAGTTCCAGAGACAGAATTTCTAGAAAAATGAGAGAATGCACAAATCCCAACCAAAACAGTAATAACCATAAACAGTATACTAGTTTAAGCAAGAGAAAGAATATCAAAGATTGGAAAAAGGTTAGGAATTGCTACATTCAAAAACAAATAAACAAAAATAAACAATGAACAAATATAGCATATTCAATAATGTACCTAAATTCTTGCCCATAACAATAAGGTGCAAAAAAACAAAAATAGAAAGAAAGAGGTGAAATTATCCCATTTCAGATAATATGACTCCCTATATAATATACTCAACAAAATATATTCATTTTTGACAAAGTTTCAACATACAAAGTCAACAAAAATCATTGGATATCCTATAAGCCTATCATAAACATCTGCAATGTTAATTCAAAAAATCTTTTTCAACATCCCTTCAATAAAATGAAATGAAATAAAATCTCTAGGCAATAACTCTTTCATTGAGTTTTTAAAACTCAAAGAGTTTCAATTTATTAGTTATAAAACAATGAAAACAAAACCTATAGAAGAAACAGAGCACTGAAAGGTCTCTCATGTTCATGTGCACAACTTGCCAAACTAAAATTGCTAAATAATCATTGTCTGTGGCTTCAGTTGGGTTCTCATCAAAATTCCAATGACATCCTTTGTACATATATAAACAACATAAAAAAACTCTGGAATTTTACAAGTCTAAAAAATGCTGAATATTCAAAACAATAAGAATCAGAACAAGAACTGCTAGATATACAGCACTATCAGACTTCAAGCTACACTGCAGAGTCGTAGAAATAAGCACGACATGCTATGGGCAACAGACAAGAGAGGAATCACACAGCTACAGCCATCTGATTTTTTTCAAATATGTTTAAAGTATATACTGGGGGAAAAAACAGCCTCTTTACAAGTAGTGCTAGGAAAACTGCTTATTTATATGTAGAAGATTGTAACTAGGTCCCTATCTCTCATCCTGTTAAAAAATTCAAATTTGATTAAAGAGCTTAATAAAATACCTAAAACTTTGGAATTGTTAGAGTAGGACATAGGAGAAACCCCATAGAATAGAAGCATAGACCATGACATTCTAGGTGATATTCAAATCTCCCGTGAACAGCAATAATTGATAAATAAGAGTTCCATCTTCTTTTCTTACTCTTCTATGTGTACAGATGCTTTGTCAGCATGTCTGTCTGTGCACCTCATGCATTTAAGGCCCTCAGAGGCAAGAAGAGAGAGTTAAATCCTACTTGACTTGAGTTACAGATCACTGTGAAAGGTTTTGTGGGTGCTGGCTATTGAACATGTGTCTTCTCAGACAGTAGCAAGTACTATTGATGAATGAGTCATGGCTCCAGCTTGGGTTCCTCCAATGTTAAAAACCCAGAGCAACAGAAGAAATAATCAGTACAATGAAGATAGCCTACAAAATGGGAGGAAAAAAATCTTGTTACTCATCTAATAGGGTTAGTAACATTCAGAGCTTGTAAAGAGCTCAGGAGTTGAAATATTAAAATTTAGGACAAAGGATTTAATTCTAAGTGGGCAAAGGAACTTGAGCAGACACTTTGCAAATGAAGAACAAATAGTCAACAAGAAAAGTCCAATATCTTCAGCTTCGATGAAATACAAATCAAATGAAGAATGAATCCGTGTCACCAGGTTAGCATGACAATCACTCGAAGGAAAAACACCTTTTGTCCAGAGTATGGCGTGTATTTATACTGGTGGTAGAAAGCAAACTGGTCTAGCAACCGTGGAAATCAGCATGGAGGTTCCTGAGTATTTGTCAAAAAGAAATGAGGTGAGCTTGTTTTTTAAAATTCTTGCTTATTTCTGTTAATCTCTAGATGATTCACAGTAGCCACATTATGGAATTAGTTTAGCTACCCTCAGCAAACTAATAGCTGAAGAAATAATGGAATCAACCCTAAAGAGAGTTTTATTTTGCCATAGAACCAAGTGAAATTATTTAATTTAAAGAAAAATTAATTATACTGAAGTTAAGTCAGGAGAACAGGAATTTCTTGCAAGACCAAATATGGCATTTGTTCTCTCTTGTCAAAGTTAGAAGAGAAAGAATGAAAACCATAAGGAAATACCAGGAGACGGGCAGTTGATAGGTGTCAGCAGTACAGCTGCTCTTCCAGAGGACCCAGGTCCTGTCTACTCCCAGAACATCCATGCACTCTGCTGGCCGCCAAGAGCCCTATGCTCACACAGTACACACATATAAGTTGGCAATACATGGATACACAATCAAACATTTTTGATAGGAAATATTAGAGATGCTGAAGAGGAAAAAAGATGAAAAAGTGATAGAGGGTAAATATGATTAGAATACATTGTACACATTGTTTAAACGTCATAATAATACATATTAATTTGCATAATTAACATTTTCTAGTATTTCCTATGTTGAATACATATCCAATATTATATGTTTATTCGTTATGTATTTATTGTATGTAACATATATATGGATAGCTTGTCTGCATATGCATATATCATATTAAACCACTAGAGGTCAGCACAATACTAAATATGGGTTTTCTTTTCTTTTCTTTTTTAACCCTGTTCTCAGTCAAACTGTAAAAGTAAAATGTACACACTGTCTAAATTTTTAGCCTTCTATTCACAGGTTTAAGGTATGTTGCCTCTTGGAGAAACTGAACTCTGTCGATCGAGGCCTTCCCCACTTGATGTAATCTTGTGCTTTGCCTTACCTTGGTTATGAGAACAAATACATTCATGATGCACTGCTAAAAGCCTGTTTGTTTTCTAATAAGACAAAGAGGGTAGGTAGGGTGGGAGGGTAGGTGGGGAAGAACAGGGAGGAGTAAAGGGGTTGGGAATTATAATCGGGATATATTATGTGAAGAAAAACTTTTCTTTTTTTATTGAATATAATCTTCATTTACATTTCAAATGCCTTTCCTGGTTTCCCCTCTCCCGAAAACTCCCAATCCCTCCTCCCACCCCCTGCCTCCAAGTATATGTCCCTCCACCTGACCAACTTCCACCTCCCCACGCCTTGATTTCCCTTTGTTGGGGCATCTATTGAGCCTTCACAGGACCAAGGACCTCTCCTTCCACTGATGCCCTACAAGGCATTCCTCTGCCACATTTTTGGCTGGAACCATGTGTACCCCTTGGTTGATGGTTTAATCCCTGGGAGTCCTGGGACATCTGAGTGGCCGCCATCATTGTTCTTCCCATGGAACTATAAACCTCTTCAGCTCCTCCAATCCGCGGCCGAACTCCTCCATTGGGGACCCATGCCTAGTCCAATGGTTGGCTGTTAGCATCTGCCTTTGTACGTGTAAGGCTCTGGCAGGGCCACTCCAGAGACAACCATAGCTCCTTTCAGTACGCACTTCTTATGGTCCATAATAGTGTTGGGGTTTGGTGGCTGTTTATAGGATGAATCCCCAGATAGGGCAGTCTCTGGATGTCCTTTCCTTCCGTCCCTGCTCCACACTTTGTCTCCACAATTGCTCCTGTGAGTATTTTGTTCCCTTTCTCAGAGGAACCAAAGCACCCCCACTTCAGTCCTCCTTGTTCTTGAATTTACTGTGGTCTGTGAATTCTAACTTGTTTATTTATATGAGCTTTTGGGCTAACATCCACTTATCAGTGAGTGCATACCATATGTGTTCTTTTGTGAGTGGATCACCTAACTCAGGATGACATTTTCTATTTCCATCCTTTTACCTAAGAATTTGATGAATTCGTTGTTTTTAATAGCTGAATAGTACAACATCTTGTACAGATGCCAAAATTTGTGTATCCATTCCTCTGTTGAAGCACATCTGGATTCTTTCCATCTTCTGGCTATTATAAATAAGGCTGCTATGAACATATGGAGCATGTGTCCTTATTACATTTTGGAGCATCTTCTGGGTATATGCCCAGGAGTGGTATAGCTGGGTCCTCAGGTCTAATTTTCTGAGGAAATACCAAACTGATTTCCAGAGTGGTTTTACCAGCTTGCAATCCCACCAACAATGGAGAAGTGTTCCTCTTTCCCCATATCCTCGCTAGCACCTGCTGCCCCCTGAGTTTTCTGTCTTAGCAATTCTGACCAGTGTGAAGTGGAATCTCAGGGTTGTTTTGATTTGCACTTCCCTGATAACTAAGGATGCTGAACTTTTCTTTAGGTGCTTCAGAGACATTCAAGTTCCCTCAGTTGAGAATTCCCTGTTTAGCTCTGTACCCCATTTTTAATAGGGTTATTTGACTCTTCTGGAGTCTAACTTCTTGAGTTCTTTATATACATTGGATATTAGCTCTCTATCAGCTGTAGGATTGGTAAAAATCTTTTCCCAATTTGTTGGTTGCGATTTTGTCCTATTGACCACATCCTTTGCCTTGCAGAAGCCTTGCAGCTTTATGAGGTCCCATTTGTCGATTCTTGTTCTTAGAGCATAAGCCATTGGTGTTCTATTCAGGAAATTTTCCCCAGTGCCCACGTTGTTCAAGGTTCTTCCCTACTTTCTCCTCTATAAGCTTCAGTGTGTCTTGTTTTATGTGTAGATCCTTGTTCCACTTAGACTTGAGCTTAGTACAAGGAGATAAGAATGGGACAATTTGCATTTTTCTGCATGCTGACCTCCTGTTGATCAAGCAACATTTTTCCACTGTATGTTTTTAGCTCCTTTGTCAAACATCAAGTGACCATACATGTGTGGGTTCTTTTCTGGGTTTTCAATTCTATTCCATTCAACTTCCTATACCAATACCAGACAATTTTATCACTATTGCTCTGTAATAGAGCTTGAAGTCAGGGATGGTGATTCCCTCAGGAGATCTTTTGTGTAGAGACTAGATTTTTGCTATCCTGGGTTTTTTGTTATTGCAGATGAATTTGAGAATTGCTCTTTCTAGATCTATGAAGAATTATTTGGAATTTTTATGGGGATTGCATTGAATCTGTAGATTGCTTTTGACAAGATGGACATTTTTACCATATTAATCCTGCCAGTCCATGGGCATGGGAGAGATCGTTCCATCTTCTGAGATCTTCTTCAATTTCTTTCTTCAGAGACATGAAGTTCTTGTCATACAGATCTTTCACTTGGTTGGTTAGAGTCACACCAAGGTATGTAACATTATTTGTGACTATTGTTAAGGGTGTCGTTTCCATAATTTCTTTCTCAGCTCATTTATCCTTTAAGTAGAGGAAGGCTACTGATTTGTTTGAGTTCATTTTATATCCAGCCACTTTGCTGGAGTTGTTAATCAGCTTTAGGAGTTCTCTGGTGGAAGTTTTGGGGTTGCTTAAGTATACAATCATGTTATATGCAAATAGTGATATTTTGACTTCTTCTTTACGAATTTGTATACCTTTGAACTTTTGTTGTTTGATTGCTCTGGCTAGGACTTCAAGTACCATATTGAATAGATAGGAAAAAAGTGGGCAGCCTTGTCTGGTCCCCAATTTTAGTAGTATTGCTTCAAGTTTCTCTCCATTTACTTTGATTGGCTACTGGTTTGCAGTGTATTGCTTTCACTATGTTTAGGTATGGGCCTTGGATTCCTGTTCTCTTCAAGACTTTCATCATGCAGGTATGCTAGATTTTGCCAAAAGCCTTTTCAGCATCTAATGAAATGACCATGGGGTTTTTTCTTTGAGTTTGTTTATGTAGTAGATTACATTGATGGATTTCCGTATATTGAACCATCCCTGCATCCCTGGGATGAAGCCTACTTGATCATGGTGAATTATCATTTTGATGCATTCGTGGATTCAGTTAGCCAGAATTTTGCACAGTATTTTTGCATTGATGTTCATAAGGGAGATTGGTCTGAAGTTCTCTTTCCTTTTTTTGTATATGTTGGTTTAGATATAAGCATTATTGTGGCTTCAGAGAATAGGTTGGGTAGTGTTCCTTGAGTTTCTATTTCATGAAATAGTTTAAATAGTATTGGTATCGGCTTTTCTTTAAAGATCTGATAGAATTCCCCACAAAATCGATCTGTCCTGGGCTTTTATTTATTTATATTTGATGGGAGACTATTAACAACTGTTTATTTCCTCAAGACTTATGGGACTATTTAGATTGTTTATCTGATCCTGTTTTAACGTTGGCACCTGGTATGTATATAGAAAGTTGTCCATTTCGTCCAGATTTTCAAATTTTGTTGAGTACAAGCTCCTGTAGTAGGATCTGATGATTTTCTGAATTTCCACATTTTCTGTTTTTAAGTCTCTTATTTCATTTCTGATTTTATTAATTCGGGTATTGCCTCTGTGCCCTCTGCTTAGTCTGGCTAAGGGTTTAAGGTATATTTTGTTTATTTTCTCAAAGAACCAGCTCCTGGTTTTGTTGATCCTTTATATAGTTATTTTTGTTTGTATTTAGTTGATTTTGGCGCTGAGTTTGATTATTTTCTGCCACCTACTTGGGTGTATTTGCTTCTTTTTTCTAGAACATTCAGGTTCAGTGTCAAGTTTCTAGTGTAAACTCTCTCCATTTTCTTTTCAGAGGCACTTAGATCTATCAGTTTTCCTCTCAGCATTGCGTTCCTAGTGTCCCATAAGTTTTGGTATGATGTGTCTTCATTTTCAATAAATTCTAAAAAGTCGTTAATTTCTTTATTTCTCCCTCAACCAAGTTATCTTTGATAAGAGCATTGTTCAAAGTCCACATGTATGTGTTTTTTCCATTGTTTTTATTTGAACTTAAGACCAGTCTTAGGCCATGGTGATCTGATAAAATACATGGAATAATTTCAATATTTCTGTGTCTGTTGAGGCCTGTTTTGTGACCAATTATATGTTCAAATTTGGAGAAGGTACCATGAGGTGCTGAGAAGAAGGTATATTCTTTTGCTTTAGGATGGAATGTTCTATAAATATCTGTTTGATCCATTTGGTCCATAACTTCAGTAGTTTCACTGTGCCTCTGTTTAGTTTCTGTTTCCATGATTTGTCCATTGTTGAGAGTGGGGTGTTGAAGTCTCCCACTATTATTGTGTTGGGTGCAATGTGTGTTTTGAGCATTAGTAAAGTTTCTTTTATGAATGTGGGTGCCCTTGCATTCAGAGCATAGATGTTCAGAATTGAGAGTTCATCTTGTTCAACTTTTCTTTTGACCAGTATGATGTGTCTCTCCTTATCTTTTTTGACAACTTTTGGTTGAAAATCAGTTTTATCTGATATCAGAATGGCCATTCCAGCTTGTTTCTTGGGACCATTTGCTTGGAAAATTGTTTTCCAACCTTTGACTCTGAAGTAGTGACTACCTTTGTCATTGAGGTGGGTTTCTTGTGTGCAGCAAAATGTTGGATCCTGTTTACATATCCAGTCTGTTAGTCTATGTCTTTTTATAGGGGAATTGAGACCATTGATATTAAGAGATATTTAGGAAAAGTGATTGTTGCTTGCTGTTATCTTCTTAGTTAAATGTGAAATTCTGGTTGTGGAGCTATTTTCTATTGAGTTTGTTGAAAGATAAACTTAATTGATCTTTCTACGGTGTGGTTTGCTGCCTTTTGTTGGTATTTTCCACCTTTTATCCTTTGTAGAGCTGGATTTCTGGAAAGATATTGTGTAAATTTGCTTTTGTCATGGAATGTCTTGTTTTCTCCATCTATGGAAATTGAGAGTTTTGCTGGGTATAGGAGTCTGGGCTGACATTTATAATCTCTTCTGATCTATATGACATCTGTTCAAGTTCTTCTAGGTTTCATAGTTTCTGGTAAGAAGTCTGGTATAATTCTGATAGGTGTGCCTTTATATGTTACTTGACATTTTTTCCTTACGGCTTTTAATATTCTTTCTTTGTTTAGTGCATTTGGTGTTTTTATTATTATGTGACAGGAGGAATTTCTGTTCTGGTCCAGTCTGTTTGGAGTTCTGTAGGCTTCTTGTATGTCCATGGGTATCTCTTTCTTTAGGTTAGGAAAGTTTTCTTCTATAATATTGTGAAAGATATTTACTGGCCCTTTAAGATGTAAATCTTCACTCTCTTCTATACCTATCATCCTTAGGTTTGGTCTTCTTATTGTGTCCTGGATTTCCTGGATGTTTTGGGTTACAAGCTTTTTGCATTCTGTGTTTTCTTTTACTGTTGAGTCAATGTTTCCTATGGAATCCTAAGCATCCAAAATTCTTTCTTCCATTTTTTTGTATTCTGTTGTTGATGTTTGTATGTATGACTCCTGAATTCTTTCCAAAGTTTTCTATCTCCAGAGATGTCTCACTTTGCAATTTTTTTTTGCTTCTCTTCCAATTTTAGATCCTGGATAGTTTTGTTCAGTTCCTTCTCTTATTTGTTTGTGTTTTCCTGAAATTCTTTAAGGGATTTTTGTGTTTCCTCTTTAAGGGCTTCTACCTATTGACTCATGTTCTTCTGTTTTTCTTTAAAGGATTTTTGTGTTTCCTCTTTAAGGGCTTCCAACTGTTGACTCATGTGCTCCTATATTTATTTAAGGGAGTTATTTATGCCCTTCTCAAAGTCCTCTATCAGCATCATGAGTTGTGATTTTAAATCCAGCTCTTAATTTTCCAGTGTGATGGAATATCCAGGATTTGCTATTGTGGGAGAAATGGGTTCTGTGGGCCATGTTGCCTTGGTTTCTGTTGGTAATGATCTTGTGTTTGCCTTTGGCCATCTAGTTATCTCTGGCATTAGGTGGTCTTTCTGTCTCTGACTGGGCTCTGTCCTGCTATCTATACTCCTGGGATTCCCATTCTCTCAAATGCCCTGCATACAGCTGGTTCTCCAGAAAGTATCAGGAGATGGTGTCTTCCCTGTGGCATATCTGGCAAAGGTCAAATGCCCTGTGTGCTGGGGTTCTCTAGAAAGTATCAGGAGATGGGGCCGTCCTTGTGGCAGAACAGGCAGAGGTCTACCACAGCAGAAGGAACAGGGCAAGTGGCCAAAAAAACTATTTTCAAAGAAAGATACTTTCTACACAAAGATTTGCTGCATCGTGTAGTGATCACTAGAGAAAAGAAAATTAGCTTATATTTAAAACAATAGTGGTGCCAATATAATTGTTTTAAAAATAAAATCTAACAACAGTGTATAGATAAATCAAAAGAGAATTTGAATATTTAACATTGATCAAATGCATATTGTGTCTTAGAATTTTACAAGAACTTTCATAAATTAGAATTTTTAATGATTAAAAAACTGGGGGATGAGATACAAAGGCAACCTCAGCCCTCACGGGAAGCTCAGCAAGTAAATGGTGTAGACAGTAAAGAGAAAAGCTGATTTCAACAGTAAGGTTGCATTCTCCAGAGATCAACAGAGAGTCTGGTGGTGTGAACCAGAGAGGAGACAAAGACACCTCACATCAAGACCTACCAATGTGGTAAGAAAGGTGGGAAGAGAAATTGAGAAGACACCTAGCATTAAGTCAAAAGGGCAATGCTATACAAACATGACAAGAAAGGCCGAATTAACTCTGAGAATGTCAGCTTATTATCAGTCAGGTTAATATATGCATGTGTGATCGACTAAAAAAAGTGATAATAATAGTCCAGGAAGGTGAGAAATAATGTGATTGCTTATGTTCTAGTTATTAGTTGCCTTTTATTAGTATTTAAAATCAGAGGAAAGAAATGGACAAAATCCTACTTTGATTTGAATAAGTAATGCATGGGATTTCCACACATGCACACTGATTTTAGGAATTAGTCATGAATGGCAACTACATGCTGGACACGGACTTGCACCCTGGAGAGACAGATTAGCAATCAAAGTCCATCTTGAGGAATAAGCAAATATTGTAGTTGACAGTACAAGATAAAACTCCTTAAAAAAAAAACACAGTGAAGAGTCAGATGGGACTATTGGGACTGATAATTGTTAACCATTAGCATCCGTTCACAGCCATGGTGACTCATGACACCTAGTGTCCTATGGCAGCACCTGTGTTACTGAGTTTCCATGGGTGACATTTCAAATATTCTAGCCATCACTATGTAAAATTGATCCTTTATTTATCTCAGTATAAATACTGGTGTCTTACCTTTTCTGCATGAATTAAACATGGAAAGATTTGAAATTTTTGCCATGTCAAGAATTCAGAGATCATTTAAAAATGATTTTGCAAAGGTTCTCCAAAATTTAGGTCACAAATCCTGTCTATCACTTCCATTTTCCTCATTGTTCTTCCCATTTCATCAATAAATATTAAAGAAATTCTAACATCTCAAGTTTCACTTCATATATATCACTTCTTAATATAGATTTAAATGTTTTAACCTAACATTTTTATTGATTCTCTGGGACTTTCACATCATATGCTCTAATCACACTCACTTCCCAGTCCTTCTAGTCCACCTCTTTACCCCTGTGATCCCACCCTACTCCCCAACAACGTAAAAATAAGAATAAGAACCAAGAAAAGCAAATCAAATTGAGTTGTCTATATACTCACTGGGGCAAAGTCAAACTCTCAGGGTGTTTCCCTTAAGTAGAACTGAATCCTTACCTTCCCATGCCCACTCCAAAAAGTCATCATTTGTGGAGATCTACTCTTAAGCATCCCCATTACACATTTTCAGAGTTCTAGTCTTGAGGATGGAGAGATGGTGCAGCAGGTAAGACCAGTGAATGATCTTCCAGAGGTCCTGAGATCAGTTCCCAGAAACTACATGGTAGTTCACAACCCTCTGCAATGGGATTCGATGCTCTTGACACAGGAGGCTGAGGTAGGAATAGTGATTGCCACTGAAGCCTTCTTTGTCCGTCCCTCTCAACTTTGCATCTGCAGTCACCTATATCACAGCAAAAGCAGCCTTGTTCTTCACAGTCTGCAGGAGCATGGACCATTGGCATCAATACAATTTGTGGAGTACCAATCACTAATAGGACTCCTAGCTGTAGTAGTATCATTGACCTACCAGAAAAGAAAAACCCTCAGATGCAACCCAGACCACAGACATCAGCTTAGCCTCAGGTGGAAACACAGGACACTCAGATCAGCATGGCACACAGATGCCAACATAGCTTCAAGGACAGGGGGAGCCCAGACCACAGATCAATGCCTTTGATGATAACATGGGCCATAGACAACATGGATCCTGGCTGAACTTGGACCATTGACCCAGATATTCCACTCTGCTGCAACATAGACCATTGCCTCAGGTGGGAACCCAGTCCACCTACATCAATTTGGCCCCTTGCATCAGCAGAGCCCATGGATATCCATGTGGCTTTAGGCTGCAGCATAGATTCCAAACATTTGCATGACCCTCTGTGGTGATATGGGCCACAGTCATCACTGCTGTGCACAATGCCAGACTAGTGGCTTCTGTCACCAAATTTTAAGTTTCAAAATACCACCTGAGCAACAACTGATCTTAGAAGCACCATATTTCGCATTATAAGTCTGTATAGCAGGACATTGTGTTCTACTTTGACTTATAAACTATCCTCAGCAGCCTCTAAATAGTTTCCTGGTCTCCAGTTAAAAATGGTTGCCTCTGTCTAACTGTACAGTAGTGGCTCATGTATTTGCAGTCATTTCTTAGGACTTTGACTTTGTGATATAGGCATTTTGAAGGTGTTTATTTGGTTAGCTACATAACTCTGCTAGTCTAGTGGTAAAGCCTTAAAGTAATGTTCAGCATCATAAGCACTATGGTTGAATGAAAGGAACTGTGCCCCAACTGCTGGCGCAGTGCCCCATGCTCAAGTAATTCAAGTGGAGAGAAACTAAACTCATCAATCTGCCATATTAGGGAGCAGCAACAGCCTTGTTTCACTTGGTTTAAACTGCTTCACAATTATACTTATCATATTTCTCATACATATTACAGCCAATAGTTACCATTGTAATATATCAATCTTTATACCACCATCATTAACAACAGAAAAACCTTGGTGATCTCCCTGGACAGGAGCTCCCAGGAAATCTCCCCACAAGCCACTCTACTTTCCCATTTTGTTGCTGAACACATTTGAAGCAATGTTGCTTCCTACAATGTAAAAAAACATCCAGATATTTTAGTTTGGTTTTCTTGAACTTCAGATTATCTTGTAATAGCTACACTGCAAATTCTACACCATACTCAATTAACTAGCTCTTCCTGGGTTTCTGTCAACCCTGGGTTGTCCATATATTCACAGCCTGACTTCAGAGGGCAGAAGTAGATAATATGGGCTCACTTTACCTTAAAAACTATACTCATAAGAGATGCTTAACGAAAAAGGAAAACTGGAGAAATCTGAATGTTCAGAGCACAGATGACTGGAATGGTCATGCTTTAGATGGAGCACGATTGTGTGCTCACCCTCCTCACACCTGTCGTGTGTGTGGTCATGTGTGTGGTCGTGTGTGGTGTGGTGAAGCTCCACCCCCAGGGTGGCTCTGCTGTAAGGGGCTGTGACACTTTTGCAGCTGAGCTTCATGGGCTGCATAGCTGAGAATGACTGCAGAGATTGGCCTATTCTTATTTATTGGCACATGAGGTATTCACTCTGCCACCTACTCCTACTGTGCTGTGCTACATGTTGATCCCAAAGCAAAAAGGACACCTAATCTTGAGTTTAATACCTTCAAATGAATGAACTGGATGAATGTTTTCTCCTTATAAGCTTGGGTATTAAGTTATGCTGGACAAAATCGACTAATAGAGGTCTGAATAAATGGTCAATCATCTCAAGACTTTAGCCAGCACTAGTGTTCAATAGTTGTTTGTGAGCCTGAGGTTGAAGTGGTATTTAGCATTCCTAATCTGCTTGATTCTACATATTTGTTTCTATATCTTTGTTAATGGCAAAGAAAATACCAGTCTGTTCATCTGGTGTCTGGACAGAATCAACTCATATACTAGTCAAACTCAAGTCAACCTGAACTGTTAATTCAAATGGATCACTGACCTGATAATGGCTCTAGGATTATAATGAATGCAGGATTTTTTCAGTATTATAAGTGAACAAAATTTCCAAAACATTACTAAGAGTTATATAAATAAAATGTTTTGTTTGTGAACATATGGTTTTATTTACAATAGTATTTCATCCCTGAATAATTGCATGCAATATTCATTTTGAAGTTTGTATGAAGCAATGACAAAGAGGGCTAAGTGTTTGGCAGCACAAAGCCACACAATTTATCAATATTTGGTAAAGCAGAAACAACACTTATAAAGACCAGATGGTCTTCGCAACATGGAATTTTAAGTACTGGATATCATTTGTATATGAATTATAGAGTAAGAAATTGGCATGTAATCAACTCTTTAGGAGAAAGAGACACTTTTCTAACCCCTTTCTGGTTGTGAAGTGCAAAATCAAGTAGTTTACCTTTATGAGAATGTACAGCAAAATATACCATAAAAATGACTAGAGAATGCAGATGATAGAGCACTATAAATATTAAAACATTTGCACTCTCACTTTTGTAGATTATGAAGTTAAGGTTAAGAAAATTTCCATGATATAATTGCACAACTGCAAGTCTGTCAGCTCCAAGTCCATGAACTTCCACCTTCACACTACCTCACACTATCACAGTCTCCATGAGTTTATATATTTATCTGCCCAGTCATGTCTGAAAGAACTTTCTTTGGTGTCATGAATCCCCTGTGTCCACATCTGCATAGTTCCCTGAGCCCTGTAAAGCCATCCCATTAGGACTAAGTGGTCTAAAGCCTCTCACTGTCTGTGCACTGTACAGTTGTGAGTCTCTGTCTTCGTTTCCATCTACTGCAGGAAGAAGCTTCTCTGATGATGGCTGAGAAAGAGCTGATCTATGAGTATAGCAGAATGCCATTAGGAGTCATTTTATTGCTATGTTTCTTTAGGAGACCAGTAATATTTGGTTTTTCCTTAGGTCCCTGGCCTATCTAGTCTCAGAGCATTAGCTAATTTAGTGTTAGTTACAGTTTCAATCTCATGGAGTATGCCTTAAATCTAATCAAAAAGTCTTCTGTTTCTTACATAATGTTTGTGCCACAGTCATATCAGTGGGCACATTTTATTGGAAGGTCAACTGTTATTACCCACAGGGTTTGTAGCTAGGAGATATTGGTGATTACTTTTCTGGTAGCATGCAGAGTATCTTCCAGCACCATAAACATTACTCAGCACAGTTAAACCAGACTCTGGTTGAGAATCAGTTCAATTTCCTATTGTTCAGTGATATAAGTACATGCTGGCAAAGATCCTCGCAAAGGGAACACTAACATTTGTTAGTAGATGTGTAAGCTGGTGCAGTCACTATAGAAATCAGTTGGAGGATTCCCCACAAAGCTGAAAATTAATATAGCTTAAAATCCTACCTTATGCATATACTCTTCTTATGCATATATCCAAATGGCGACACATCTTCTTACAGAGATACTTGATCATCAATGTTCATTGATGTTCTATTCATAATAGGCAAAATATTGGAAAAGCCTAGATATCTATCAACTTGTGAGTGAAAATGAACTATGGTGAATTTATATAATGGAATATTTTTAGCTGTTTAAAATAATAAAATTATAAAACGTTCAGGAAAATGGATGGAGATAAAAACAATCATCATGAGTTGGGTAATCCAGACTCCAAAAGATAAATACTACATGTTTTTTCTTATGTAGATGCTACTAGCTTCTAGCCTTTCAATATGTGTTTCTATCTGAATAATCACAGAGGCTAGGTACCTTGTAAGGGATCAGAGAGAAGAGGAGGGAATCTCCCAAAGAAGAGGAAAGAGAATAGTGTTATAAAGAGATAAGGGGAAACAGAAATAGGAAAATTGCATTAAAATGGGAGATAGAATGCTGGGTAAAGGTTAAATATAAATAAGGACAAATAAGACTAAAGGCCTTTGGAGAAGCCATATGGGAAACAGCTACTGTAAAGGATTCATAAAAGGAAATACATTTAAATGGAGTCACCATATAATTAAAGATAATGTCCCACTTAAGAATCTTATGCCACTTTGTAAGACTTCCAGCACCAGGAATAGGTGATATCTTGCTGAATCAATGGCCAAAGGGTCCAATGGATGTCTGCAAGCATCAGCTATTGCCAAGGCTATTGATTCCTTGTCACAACTTGATGCAGACCTACTGATGAACACATTTAAACATTTTAATATCAATAATACTTTAATTTTTAAATCATACTTACATATTTATCTGTATTCTGGAACTATGCTGGAAAATTGCTGTTCAATTTTCTTTGTGAATTAGCATCAAATTAGAAATGCTGACAAGTAGTAATACCCAAACATTGAGGGCGATTACAATGGGTGCATTGTAACCATGAATGCCCTGTCTTATAATACATACATTGTCAGAGAATGAGAAAAGAATTTTCAAAACCATTTGTTAACAAAATAAACCCAAAAACATATTGTCACATAATTGCTGAGGATGTAATGGAGTGAATTAGAAGAAGACTAAAGACAATCGCTGTACCTCCATGCTGGTATAAACAGTTAATAACAAAATTAACAAAGCCACTCTGTGGGCACAGGCCTTTAATCTCAGCACTCAGGAGGCAGAAGTAGGTGGATCTCTGTGTATGTTGCCAGCTTGTTCTGTAGAGAGAGTTACAGGACAGCCAGAACTACAAAGAGAAAACCTTTCTTGAATTACCCTCAACTCCTACTAGTAAAATTAATAGGTATTATTAACTCCTCATTTCAAAGTAAGTAACAGAGGAAACAGCACGTTTAAACTGAAACTCACATGGACTGTTTTTATGATAATCTGCTCTTTGTGAATCAAAGTCCAATTCTTGAAAATGTATAGGGAGAAGAAGTGTACACAAACAATAGCAGAATCGAAGAATGCTTTAAATAATGCTACCAAGAGACATAAAATGAGAGAGATTAGAGAGACAGAAAAGCAGAAAGACAGATATATTAACACAAATTTGTAGCATTGTTAGGTTAGAAACAAGAACAGTTTCAAAAGTCCTAGTGTATTGAGACTAAAGCAAATCCTGACGCAAATAGACAAATTCTCCTGATTGACTATTCATTTATTCATTTATTTATTTTAAACTCCAGATTTTATTCCCCTCCATGTCCACCCCCTGACTATTCCACATGCCATACCTCTTCCTGCCCCTGGGTCTCTAAGAGGATGTCCACACCCCACCCCACCACACCTCTAAACTCCCAGGGGTCACTAGTCTCTTGAAGGTTAAGTGTATCTTCTCTGACTAAACCCAGACCTGGCATTCCTCCATTGTATATGTGTTGAGGACCTCATATCAGCTGGTGTATGGTGCTTGGTTGGTGGTCCAGTGTCTGAGAGATCCCAGGGGTCCAGATTAATTGAGACTGCTTGTCCCCCTACAGGGTTGCCCCCCTCCTTAGCTTCTTACAGCTTTCTCCTAATTCAGCCACAGGGGTAGGCAGCTTCTGTCCACTGTTTGGGTACAAATATCTGCATCTGAATCTTTCAGCTGCTTGTTGGGTCTTTCAGAGGGCAGTAATGCTCAGTCCTTTTTTGTGAGTGCTCTGTAGCCTCAGTAATAGGGTCAGGTCTTAGGATCTCCTCTTGAGCTGGATTCTACTTTGGGACTGTCACTGGACCTTCTTTTCCTCAGTCTCCTCTCCATTTCCATTGCATGCGGTTCTTTCAGACAGGAACACTTATGGGTCAGAGTTGTGACTGTGGGATGGCCCCCCTCTCCCTCACTTGCTGCCATGTCTTTCTGCTGGAGGTAGGCTCTACAAGTTCCTCTCCCCAATGTAGGGCATTTCATCTAAAGTCCCTCTCTTTGAATCCTGAGAGTCTCTCACCTTCCAGGTTTCTGGTACATTCTGGAGGGTCCCACCAACCTCCTACCTCCTGAGGTTGCCTGTTTCCATTCTTTCTGTTGGCCCTCAGGGCTTCAGTCATTTTCCCTCACCCAATACTAGATCATGTGCCCCTCTCTCCCAATCCCCTTTCCCTTCCGGGTCCCTCTCTCCCTCTCCCCTTGTGGTTTCTTCCCCCTTCGTGCCCCAAGGTGGGACTGAGGCCTCCTCTCTTGGGCCCTTCAGCTTGTTGTCCTTTTTGAGTTCTGTAGGCTCTATCTTGGGTTTCTGTTGTTTTATCTTTTGGCTAATATCCACTTATTAGTGAGTACATAACATGCATGTCCTTTTGGGTCTGAGTTACCTCACTCAGGATGATATTTTCTACTTTCATCCATTTGCCTGCAAAACTCAGGATGTCCTCATAGCTGAGTAGTATTCTATTGTGTAAATGAACCACATTTTCTGTTTCCATTCTTCTGTTGTGGGACATCTGGGTTGTTTCCAGCTCCTCGCTATCACAAATAAGGCTTCTATAAACATAGTAGAACATGTGCCCTTGTGGCATCATGGGGTGGCATATTTTGGGTATACTCCCAAGACTGGTATTGCTGGGTCTTCAGGTAGATCTATTTCCAGCTTTCTGAGGAACCTCCAGATTGATTTCCAGAGTGGATGGACCAGTTTGCAGTCCCGCCAGCAATGAAATAGTGTTCCTCTTTCTCCACATCCTTACCAATATGTGCTGCCACCTGAGGTTTTGATCTTAGCCATTCTGATTAGTGTGAGGTAGAATTTTAGGGTCATTTTGATTTACATTTCTCTGATCACTAATGTATTGGTAAACAGGGTGATTGCTAAGAGCAGAAAATAGATTTTCTAATTATCTCTTGGGCAAAAAACCCGTAATCTTTCCTATAGTTCTTAATCATTGGTTTATAAGACAAATTAGATTAAAATGTATACATTCAATATAGATGCATTTGTGAGAATATCTGCCAATAGATTTAAAGTACATGAAACTTGTCATTGCCTAAATGTCATTGGGTTTAGCTTTTACACATATTTCTAACACTGGGCTAGATCCAAACAAGGATTTTTCTGGAAGTTTCTCTTTCTTTCACATCAAACATTCCCTCTATGTAGACTCTTGCATTACTAGCTGACTGGCTCTAAGTACTAGTCTCTCTTTAAGGAAAATGTAGCCCGGGGACAGGAAGATCTCGGCAAATCTAGATCACCTCTAAACAGGCTCTGCATGTTAAACAAAAGCTACCTACATTCCAATTGAGACTTGGAATCATTCCTTCTGAGTTCATTATTTAAGAAAAAGCTTAGAAAAAATCGAATTTATCTAATGTGACTTCTTAAAGAACTATTAACATATCACCATTAATTTTTTTACTAAGGTACGCAGCACAGTCTGGGTTTACTTTCAGCCCATGAAACTATTTCTCTATGTTCCATGATTACTTGAGTGTCTCTTCTTCAGGACTCAGATCACTTTACCTCTCTGTTGTCTTTAAACTACAATTGTTAACAATAGAGTATAGTTTCATTCGATGGCTTTTAGAGCTCTTGTTCTTCCTCATATTACTCTATATTTATATATTCATAAGAGAAAAGTAAGATGTTCAAGCTTTCTATATTCCCATATGACATAAGAGGTAGTACGGACATTTCCTTAATTTATTAAATTGATTAATGAATCAATATTGTAAATCCAGATGAGTAGACTATGATAGTGAAGGCAAGATGATAGCAAGTTTGAGACTAGCGTGAGCTACATGCAAAAGTTTGATTCAGAAAGTACTAGATAAATATACATAAATCAATATAAAAGGTGCTATAAATGCTTTCTGGTGCTTATACCTAAGCAGCTGGAACTCCTTCAGGCATTCAGAGATTATTAAATACTCCCACACACTTTTACTCCATCATTATCACCCTTCCCTGTACCTTCTAACCAAACCCCATCTTATATAGCCATGCTTTCTGTGTTCTTCAAGGCTATCCTGGTTTATTTCAAAGCAGTTTAAACTATGTGTTCCTTTTGGTTGCCCCCAGAACAAAATTATACAGCATACTTTGCTTCCATAATGTGGAAATATTAAGCAATAATTGAGCTGGAAGCCTCTTTTCTGGTGGCTCTTTTTATAGTCATGGAAGGTGCTATGCAGCTTCTGGAGAAGACATAAATTGTCTTACCCAACTATGAATACTATGAACTACACCAACTCACTAGGCATAATATATCCAATGTGCATTAGTAGCACCAGTGCCAGGAGCCATCATCACTTAGATCTCAATGCCAAGAGCTCTCAATACCAGGAGCCATACCCAACTAGATTTCGATGCCAGGAGATCTTGATACCAGAAGTTATTGTCACTTAGATGCCAGGGGAGGTTACTCAAAACCGCCTCCTCCTGAAGCTCATCTGTGGATAGGTTACTATAGCCACTCCTTTTTACTTTACCTCCTCATGATCCTCTTTATTATGGCAAAATTCCAGCAACAATAACTAGCTTTTCCCAGAAATTCTGATAAACGGTTTCTAAGAAATGATGCCAGCCCCCTGAGATTGTTCCCCCTTGAACCCTCCCTACACCTTTACCCTTCCCTTTAAAACGTCTTGTGTAAAAAAATAAAATTTGACAGCTTGATCAGAATACTGTCTTGCTGTCAGTCTCTCCTGTCTCTTGTCTCTCGCCTTTCCCTAGGCGGTCCAGGGACCCTGTTGACTGTCCTGCAGGTTGGGACACACCAAGATTAGGGAAGAAACCAGCTACTCTGATTAGATTTAAGACTTGCTCCACAAAAGGAAATAAATGCATTTCCAAAAAGCATTGCATAAGAGGTCCTAGGCGCTGGTAGTGGGAAACTACTGAATACTTTCATTTAGCTAAATAGACAAAGTGTCAAAGTGTCTTCTAAGTATTTATGTTTATACTCATAGACAACATTCTGGAATATATATACATACATATGTATGAATATGTATATATACATATAAACTATAAAGATAATATAATAAGAAGTTTGTGAAAAAGACATATTTCAGTCAAGCTTTTTGTAATTACATGAAGTTGTAAGCATTGTAACCTTGTTCATATTAATCTCTCTTTCTGTTGTGTATTCAATTCTTCCCAATCTGGATGGACAATCATCTTCCTCCCACCCAGGTTTTCCAAGTTGAAAATCATTTAATCAAAAAATGCACAGTAGTAAATCTTCCTAGACACTCTGTAGCCTCTCTACCCCAGAGACAGCCCATACAGTGAAGAGTGTCAAAAAGTACCTGTGTCTGAGTCCAGAGAAAATCACTTTTACTACAACATAGCAGCTTGGGGTCCTTCTGCTTCTTACACTGTAAGTGAATGTGAAGATTAGAGAATCAAACAAATTCATGGAATTGAGAATTTTAACCACTAAATTCAACCTTTCCAAGTCACAAATAACTGAAAAGGTGCCAATGATTAAGTGACCCGAGTATCCCAAAGCATAGCAATGATCGAGTTAGACTCCAGGCCAGCAGCCACTTCCCAAGTCAATGTTCATTCTATGATGGGAACACAGCATAAGTTCCCTTTATTACATGTGTTTCTATCTGAAAGTACATTTTTTATACATTTACACCATTTTCATCTTTGATATTCATTTTAGAAATTGCTTATTAACTTCTAAATAATTTCTATAAAATGTCTTTAGAAACATTTCAGTTATTCAAAGGTAGCTCCAACTATGTTTGCCTCATAGTTTGATGTTTAGAATCTCCTCTTCACAATTGGTACTCAATGTTCAAAAAGAAGCAAGCAGAGAAAATACATCTATCTTTGTACCTCATATAAATCTCCTCTCCAGTATGGCAGAGTCTAGAAGAAGCAGGACTCTGGTTTCAGAGGTGGTATAGGTATTATGTTTCAAAATTACATGAGCCTTCTCTATGGAGGGTGAATGAAGAACCAGGGTAAGGCATTCATCATGTTTTATGAAAACAGAAGAATGATGGACATTGCACAAAGATGATAGATGCCGAACAACTGCAGTTGCTTTTAACAAATGAGTATGGTCAGAATACTATAGACTGTCTAATTGTATCACAGAAAAATTAGAGTTGTTCAGCTAAACCTTACCAGTCAGTGAGCTATATCATACTATTAGAAAGAAGCAAATGTTATTTCAACTGATAAAAAAGAAAGTCATTGATAAATCTTTACAGTCTCTCATGCTTGCAAATCTAAGATAACACTACTCAGAAAATAAGGTACCATATTTAACATGATAAGTGACATTTACAGACAATGCAGAGTTGCTTAATTGTAAAGGACTGAAAGTCTATGTTAAGATCACGTAGACAACAAAGATGCCTGCATTCACTATTAATCCTCAATATTACTCTGGACATTCCAATTGAAGAACTAACAATACACACCTCAAAAAATCGATCCCAAATTGATCAGTAACTGAAATATAAAAATGGAAACTCTTAAAGCACATAAAAAGAAAATTACTGTGAATATTGGTTTAGCAACAGATTCTTAGACACACCAAAAATGAAAGTAAGAAAAGAAAAGCTAAGAGTACACATGGAGTTTATCAAATTAAATTCATTTATTCACAAGGGAATATAACTAACCTTGTATGAATCTGAAGGGATAACTTTGTAGAAAAAGAGAAAATATTTGCATCTAAATCCAGAACTGTGTGAAACTTTCAAATAACAAATAAAAGAATATTTTTGTTAAAATTAATTATAATAATTCAGTCCATAAAATGAGGGAGAAATATGCAACTTCCAGGAACATGATCTAATAAGTGTGAATAGGATCTCTTGCTGATATAATATACATGTATCACCATTTGTTACCTTTATATATTTACAGGCATAAAACCCATGATGCTAAGCAGAACCTCTGAATATGTGTGAGCTGAGCAGCTATAAGAGCTGTAAATATACACATTGTCCCTATTTCTTTTTATATAGCACACAGACTAGTTTTTCCAGGGGATATTTTAAGTTCATTAGAGTTAGTCATTATAATTGGCTTCATTTTATGGCACAGAAAGGATTTGTTCGCAGACTGTTTTATCCTCTTCTGTCCTAGGTTACTCTCATTTTTTAATAGGCTTCATTAAATGGAAGATGCACCACAGACATTTAAAAGTAGGGCATGACTGCTTTCTACCTCTCAAAGTTAAAGCATGCTTCTGTCTCTCTAAAGGAATCTGAAGCCTGGGCCCTTCAAAGTGGGATATATCCTACTTTCTCTATTCTTCCTCTTCTTCCTGCCATCAACCCTGAGCTCCTTAGTGCCTTCGTAATTCATGGGATAGTTTGTCTCACTCTAGGGACTCAAATTTTGTAGTTTAGGAACTAAATTGGAAAAAAAATAATTTTAACAACAACAACAACAAAAAAACATCATTTTGGCTCTCATAAGGTCTGAAATACCAATGCCATACTACATGAGAATGCTTTCCTAGGCCATGGTTTCAATGGCTAGGTTGCATTGAAATGCAACAAATGTATTTTCACCAACAACTTTACAGAAAATTGTTACTCATAATGGTAAATTGGGAACTTGTCTTGGTCTTAAATCTACAGATTAAATCTCTCTCGGAAATTATATTTGTCTTATTAAATCTAAATAATGAAGCAATATATCTGTAATATAAAATGTACATTATATTATTTTAAAAGAGTAGTCAAACCTATTTCTAAAGCAAACAACCAGCAAAGTGAATGCTTCAACCTATCAGTGTTATAATCTCTGATAGAAGAAAAAAAGGCATCACTGGCTATTTTCCAATAGAAGCAAATGCCTAAAGATCTCTGATCTCTTAACAGAGTGGAGAGAGGATTTCAGAGTGGTTATCTTAGCACTGGCAATCACAATGATGACTATTTGCTTGTTTCCTGTATAACCCAATCTGACCTCCACCCCTGATCCTCCTCCCCAGTCTTGAAATTGCAAGCATGTGCCACTGTGTGCAAAAGCACGAAACACTGAGAGTTTGATGAACTTTGGTTACTTAGTATGGATGAGAAGGGGCAACTCTACATGGTGAATGTGCATCTGGATCAACAGCTGTGGGCCAGCATCACCAACCTGATGTGCAAAGTCACTTTTCTATATCTACTATGCCAAGTAGTTGAAACTGCATTCCAATGGCAACACTGTGTCTACTGTGTGCAAAGCTTTGTGTTGGATCCCAGCACCAGCAAAATAAAAAAGAAAGAGGAACAGAAGGAACCAAGTAGGAATCCGTGCTTTGTCACACTGAGGTAAATATAGATTTAATTGTATTAATGTATTAAAAAAAATAACAAGCAACTCGTATGGGGTAATTTGCAAAATACCCTAACAGTAGCATCAAAGAAGTATGTACATGTACCACTGAGTAATGTACAAAGGAGTATGTACATTTCTGTTGAGTAATAAACAAGAGATTATAACAAAATGCACGTGTGTCTGTTATATAGAGAGGCATGGCTAAGGAGGAAACCAAAGAGTTATGAGGAGGATTAGCTACAGGGAGAGATGAAAACTAAATTAAAATGTTTACTTAACAAAAAGGGAACAAGATTGAAACACATATAAAATGCATCACACACTTTATCAATGAACTCAACTTTACTTCAAATAAATCTTATGATAGCACCGAAGTGGATGAGAAGAGACAAGTGAATGATGAACAATATGAGCAAGAATGTGATTGATCGAGTCAGAGAAGCAGATCCCAGTAAATTAAATAAGTGCTCATGCCTCAACACTGATAATGAATCAGTGAAGAGAAGAGAGTTAAATGGTAACTAATACCTGTAAGAGGAGTGACTTGGATAATAATGGAACATCTGTGATACATCACAGCAGATCCTGAAGACAGATATTATTGATAGAGCTAAAATTGGTGTGGAGAAAATGAAGGTTGAAATGGATTACTTGAGCAACCTGAAATCACAGACTTCTGAAAAGCCCACTGCATGCAAATACAGTTATTTCGCAACTATTAAGGTTGATGTCTCTGAATATAAGGAAGGATTTTTCCAACTCCGTGCCATGGCATGCTAAGAACATAAGAGATGGCAGTACTGTTCAGATAACTTCAACTGTATGACCTTGGCTCACAGCAAGAATTCAAAATGCTAAACCTGAAGTGCATACTACATAGCCCACAAGTAAAAATGTGGGAAAATGATAAAGGATCCTAGATAAGAAAACATAAAGAAATAAATAAATTCACTACAGTAAGTAATCCCGGACGTTTGTCAGGAAATAATTGAGTGTATTAACACGATCACAAATTAGTGACTAATATTATACCAATGTGAGTCTTTTGGTGCATGGATTAAACACATTAAGGATTCTCCACACAACCTCACACATTCCTCCCGTATTTCTCACATGAGGCACCAAAATGTCACAGTTTGAAGGAATTAATATTAAGCTCCGAGTTAGCAATAATGCTTCACTGTTGAATTAAAGGAAGAAATCAAAACACTTTCCCCTGGTGTCATTACTCCAAACACAAATACATATTGGAATTCCATAATCCATGTTCTTTTCTGTTGTATGAATTTACACCTGCCTGGAGTCTGTGTTGTGAATCTGTCCATGCATGTATGCTTGTGTATGAGTCTGTCCTTAACAAAGGGCTTTGCTCTGTATTCATTGAACAGCCCATAGCTCATTAGATGGAGGGAAGATTGAGGGAGAATGTATAGAAATTGTAAAATCAGAATTCTAGATGGGATTTATTAAATCACTGACTCCAACTGATCCAGACAACAAGCAATATTTAAAACATCCTGGTTCATCAAGCAATATCCAAATGTCATATTCATTGTTTATGGTGGAAACTCACTTTATAAGATTGTTTCAACTTCTTTTTTACCGTTTTCAGCAAATTATATATATGTATTATTTAGTGCATGAAAAGTGCCTAAGTTAAGGTTACAAGTGTACAAAGGTCAGTTGTACAAATTGATCACGTGGGAAGTCCCATGGTCACAAGTAAAGTCAGTTGTTACCTTGCTCTCTCACTCAAAGTCAAGTTAAGCAAAGGATCACAGTACACAAAAGTACACAGTAGGGAAGCAAGTGACACAAGTCATATTCTCAGCTGGCTGTGAGGGCCAGCAACATCTCCAGACTCTTGTAGTGGAAGAGAGATTCATTCTGTTGCCTTGCCCCATTTGACTTTAATAATGTGCCATGGTTATATAAAATGTTAACATTCGGGAAAATTAGGTAAAGGCTTCCTAAGTCTTGTGTGGTCACTGTCTTCAGAGCCTTTTAAATTTCTGTAGGAGTAAAAAAACTTGGCTTAGAAATACTAGAAATCTGATACAAAGAATAAGAACTAGGAATGATGACGAATCACCCTCATAATGTGTGGGCTGGAAAACAAGAAAGCCAGGCCAGTTCAGGCAACGTGAGTTTTACAAGTAAGATGTAAACATATGTGAAGCCAGAAACCAATAACGCCTTAGATGGTCCTCACTGGGAAGGCCCTGAGAGTGTCCTTTCTCAAGTTTATAAACCATTTCTGCCTGAAACACTCAGTCAGAGAGAGATCATAACTTTAAGATACAGTGTATCTTATGTTGAAAAGTTCTAATTGTTCAAATCTTGAGTTTTTATCAGATTAACCCTGATCATTGATCCTTTATCATGGAACACATCCCTTAACTGACCATGGCTCCCTCTTCTTACCTTGCCTCATCTCATCTCTTCCCTGTTTATTTATTTTCTGGCATTTTGAATTATAGACATACAAATTTGGTTTATCTCTCCATCATAGTTTATTTGTCGAGTGTCTATGTTAAAACCTAGAAAGCCCCATTTGTGGTTCTATACATAGAGAATTCAAACTCTTTTTCCAATCTCCTGATATTTATTCAACATGATTTGCCACCCAGCTGCAGTTTCTCTCTATGCATCCTTTACATCTCCATGTTCTATGAGAGAGTCCCCAGGGCTGCTATCCATTATATTTAATAACTTGCTGTGAATTAAGACATTTGTATTTTAAAGGGGCCTTCTAAAGCAATATTTACATATGATATATTCTTTATTAGTCACATATTTATCTTTTTTTTACTCTTATGGTTACTTAAGCACATCCAGCAACCTACAAGCTGCTTTGTTGATTACTCTTAAAGAGATCACTATACTTAGTCAATATTTTGCTCTTGCCAAGAAACTGCAGATATTTAACATGACTATGACACTGAAATCCCCTGACAAGCAATAGCATTTCTACAGTTTTGTTTTCTTACATACAAAATGAGAACAATTTCAATACTGAATTCATAAAATTGATAATAGAAAAACGTAGATAACATACTAAAAGTTTTTAGATCACATATTCATCATCAACATGGTAATTACAGTATCAATGATGAACAGATGACCGACAATTACCTCTAATAGCAATGTACAAGTATGTCTAATATGCCTCCGAACTTGGCTTTCTGTGTTGAGATCCCTTTGCCCTTTCACTCCCACATCTCTTCTGCATAAATATATTTCAAAGCAGTCCAGATGGTCTCTTCTGAGAGAACTTACAATACACACCATGTACTCATGTCATCAGCAAACTTGCAAGTCTATGACAACACTTGCCTTTATGTCAGACTACAAGTCTTTTGTCAAAGAAGGTGTCACCCTCTACAACTTAACATAGTGGCAATCACATGGGAGCTGATTAAGAGACCTTTTTTGAAATAAATGTGTTAGTAGATAAAGAAGGAAAGGTTGTTATGGTATTTCTTAGCATGTTTTCTAGAAATTAAGTCATAAAGGTGTAGGTAAACATAATGAGAGGTTTCCTTTTCTTCAGTAGTATAGAGATTGTCTAATACAAGGCCAGATGCTGAGGTGTGCACTATCTTTCAATGGCTTTCTATATCTATAGGCATCCCTAACAAGTGAACATTAACCAGTGAAAATCTTCTCCTTGTTTTAGTGATTAAATGGTGATTAGACAAACTCTCTTCTGACATTCTGCCTTCTCATATTTGAAGTTCATGTCAGGAATAAAGCAATTACTTAATATGTGTAAAATTTTAAGTTACAGACATATAATACAAATAGAATAGGATAGGATAGGATAGGATAGGATAGGATAGGATAGGATAGGATAGGATAGGATAGGATAGGGTAGGATGAGCCTGAACATAATGGGTTAGCACAAAGCAGAACAGGACAGATCAAAATAACATGAATAATAAATAAAATGAATGGCTTTGAGTGTTGTTTTCCACATTCAGTGTGATTTTTAACATAATCTCAAACTAAGAAAAGGGTAGAGTGCTAAGTAGCATACATATATATTATTGGTAGCATTTCTTTATTGGTAACATTGAACACAACCTTTGCACTATTTAAAACCTATATAGAAGATGGCATGGAGTAGACTGCACTGAAGGGGATATATTTCATGTTGATATTTCAAGATTTAGTCACAAGAGGGCGAAATCGGGTTACACATAGCATGGAGACCCACCCCACTTACTAAGCCAGCTTTATGTGAGTGAACAAGGGTGGAGCAGAAGAGCATTGAATCTGCATTAGAAAGAAAACAATGGCAGTGCAGCTCTTCAAAGATTAAATGCTTGTTTTCCTTTATTTTATATCTTTATTTCCAGAGCCACAGAAAATTCACATCCAATTGGTCATCAAGTGTGGACGAGTCATGGATATAATTAGAGAAGCACAATGGGGTAGAGACCACTCTAGCCTGCAGTGCTTATCTCTATTCAGATGACTTTTAAAAGTTAGCTTCAATTGTGCTATCAAATTAGAGTATTCATATAGCTATTTAATTGTGCTATCAAATTAGAGGAGTATTAATATATCTAGCACTAAAAAGTGTTAATTAAAACATGTTTCAGAATTATTTTACTAAGAAGTCATCCTTCACCTAATACAAAATCATTGGTTTAAGAAGTCATCAGGAGGAATTCCTAGGTAACATGGCATTCTGGCTTCCATTTGGTTTCTGTGATAAAACTAAGACAAAAAGCAAATTAGGGAATGAAAGGGCTCTATTCACAGGTTACATTCCATCACCTAGGGACATTCAGGCAGAAATTTTGTAAGACTCTGAAGTGAAAAATCCATTTAGATCACTGCTTGCAGCTAAACCAACTCCCCGGGGAATAGCCTCACCACTGAGAGCTGAGCTCTCCTGTAATAAGGAGCAATCAACAGAACCCATCACAGATATATCTGCAGGCCAGTCGGACTCTAGGCTGTGTCAAGTCCACACTCAGAGGCTGAACTATTTGGTTTTGGCATATCACTAGGTGCTAAAATTGTCATCTTCTGTGATCTTACATAAACTTAGAGCAAGGGAAAGACTCATGTGGCACTTAAGAATGACCCAAAAGTCTTCAATTCACTCTTTACTAGAATAAGAGTCTGTTGTCCACCTTGGGAGGAATTTGTTACACTGACTCTGAATACAATGGCCACCACTCTCAGCTGGACTGGCCAGGCAAAGTCTTCAGAAGAGACCTAAGCCAACAGAGCAGCTGTGCTAAACACACAAGGGGACCTGGAGAAACCCTGGTGGGTACCTTTGGCAAATAGATTAGATTTACAATCACCAACCCTGACAAACTCGAAATGCAGATTAGTTTCTTCCCCCTGCTCTATAAAAACACTGCAGATCTCCTCTTGGCTCACAAATGTTTCATCCTCAGAAATTTCAGCAACTATTTTGATGCCAGGGAGCAGAGGTGAGGACTGCACACAGACTCTGGGCCCATTGGATGCTGCTTGCTCTGGGTTCCTTCCTTCTTTGGGAAAATGAATATTTGTCCACTGCTCCAAAGCCAAATCCAGTTCTATTTACTGAATCCCTCTCCCTGACTCCCCCTGCCCAACACACACGCACACACACAGAGAGAGGGAGAGGGGGAGAGAGAGAGAGAGAGAGAGAGAGAGAGAGAGAGAGAGAGAGAGAAAGGCTTCTTCTTAGAGTGTGCTATTTCCCCTTCTGATTCAATGCTTTCTTCTGCATTAGATAATCTCATTAGCATGCAAAAAATATATACCTCCAAACAAACAAGTAAAGTAGCATTTCTGTTTCCACTTCTGATTTTAATTAGGACTCCACTCTTCTGGTCCTTTTTATGCTAGCACGGCAGTAGTCCCTGGTTAAGGTGGTAGCATGTGTTTTAAAACTTCAGGCCCCTTTCTGCTGGGGAAGACTCTTAGCAAGTCTATTCCAAATCCTGACCTATCTTAGAAGACCCCCTACTCTCAAGCAGTTGATAAGACACACACACACACACACACACACACACACACACACACACATCAGCTCCAGAGGCCCAGAGCTGCTGTTGGGAGCCTGGTAGACTCCAGACCCATCACCCACCAAAAGCTTTGTCCTCCCGAATACCATTCTCTTCTGTCCCTTCTGTCCCTTCTGCCTGTTCCTTTCTACTGGGGCAGATTCCTAGATGGTCTGCTCCAGTGAAGACTCTAAATCCAGACCCTTCTTAGAGGACCTGCTGCCCTCAAACCAGTTCAGGATCCACTGCACTCAGAGCAGTTGAAGATCAGCTGCACCCAAAGCAGTTAGACAACAGCTTGACTGCTCTACTGAAGACCCAACAGTCTGAAGGGCTCCGAGGAGATCTACTGCAGCCAGTACAACAGATCAGAAGCTTCTCTGACCCTGTGAAGAGCCCTGAGTTTGTTGGGCTTCACAGGTGGTCTGCTACAGCCAAGGCTGCAGAACTGCCAGGAGAACTGAAGCAACCCAGGGACAAAAGAGGCAGACTCCAAACAGTTCCTCAACTAGCACCAGGGATATCGAAAGGACAAAAGGCAAATGCAAGACCATATACAACAGAAGCGAAAATATATGAGCATCATCAGAAGCCAGTTCTCCCACCACAATAAGCCCTAAGTACAACAACACACCTGAAAATCAGGAATCTATTCTAAAATCCTATGAATCCATGAAGATAATAATAAAGTACTTTAATATCAATGACTCACTGAAAAAAATACAGGAAAATACAGGTAAACAGGTGAGGGAATTAAACAAAGCAATCCAAGACCTAAAAGTAGAAGTAGAAACAATAATGAAAACAAATGGAAGCAAACCTAGAAATGGAAAACCTTGGAAAGAGGTCAGGAATTACATATGTAAGTATCACCAATGGAATATAAAAGATAGAAGGGAGAATCTCGGGTGTAGAAGATACCATAGAAGAGATTGACACATATGTCAAAGAAAATTCAATATATATATATATATATATATATATATATATCTCCTAGCCCAAAGCATCCAGGAAATTCAGGGTACAATGAAAAGACCAAATCTAAGAATAATCAGAATAGAAGAAAATGAAGATTCCCAGCTCAAAGGACCTGAAAATGTCTTCAATAAAATAAGAAAACCTTCCCAATCTAAAGAAAGAGCTGGCCATAAAGATACAAGAAGCCTATAAAACACCAAATAAATGGGACCAAAAAAGAAATTCCTCTCATCACATAATAATCAAAACACTGAATGCACAGAACAAAGAAAGAATATTAAAAGCTGTTGCTATATGTTTCCAACACAATTACCTGGTAAAAGAAATCTCAACTCTATTAGTAATAATACAAGCTATAAGCCTAGATTGGGCAGATCTCCTACTATGCTACTCTATTTCCATCTATATTATCCCATATAACTTGTGGTTTCTCCAGGCCATGAACTTCTCTAATGCCGCCTCTCCATCTAATATCCTCCATAGTTCCTCTCGCTTCCCCCAACAATCCTTTTCTCCTCCCCCAAACTCACAGCTCCTCCCCATTCCTCCTTCCCAATAATTGGCTCAAGCCTTTATTTGAAAAGTTAGGGTGGGAAGAAGGTTCATAAGGCATCCTCATCTGCAGAACCACCAATACGACCACCACCACCACCACCACCAGGAGTGGAATTAGCATCGAAATACAAGCCCAGGGCTATCCACAACAAAAAAGCTGCAAGGAAAAAGGACCAAGTAACATACAAAGGTAGACCTATCAGAATTACACCAGACTTCTCAACAGAGACTATGCGAACCAGAAGAGCCTGGTTAGAGGTCATGCAGACTCTAAGAAAACACAAATGCCAGCTAAGACTACAATACACAGAAAAACTCTCAATCAACATATATGGAGAAACCAAAATATTCTACAGCAAAACCAAATTCAAACCATATCTCTCTACCAATCCATCCCTACAGAAGGTCCTAGAAGGAAAACTCCAACACAATGAAGGCACCTACACCAAAGAAAGGACAAGACACTAAGAATCTCATAACAAAGGCAAAAGGAGAGATCCACAGCACGTAAAGCCACCTATAAAAACAAGCACATCAGGAACCAACACTCATCTCTTTTTAATATCTCTCAATAATAATGGACTCACATCAACCTATAAAAACACATAAGCTAACAGACTAGATACACAAACAAGAGCCAGCATTTTTCTGCATACAAGAAACACACCTCAAAAACAAAGACAGACACTATCTCAGAGTAAAAGGATGGAAAAAGGTCTTCCGAGCAAATGGTCCCTCCTTTTGCCTTTGTTGTAAGATGCTTAATGTCTTGTCCTTTCTTTGTTGTAGGTACCTTCCTTGTTTTGGAGTTTTTCTTCTAGGACCTTCTGTAGGGATGGATTCGTAGAGAGGTACTGTTTGAATTTGGTTTTGTTCTAGAATATTTTGGTTCCTCCATCTATGTTGATTGAGAATTTTGCTGGGTATTGAAGCCTTAGCTGGCATTTGTATCCTATTAGAGTCCAGAAAACAATCAGGAGTTGTCATCCTAATATTTAATAAAATAGGTTTTCAACCAAAAGTTATCAAGCATGATGAAGAAGGACACTTTATACTCATCAAGGGGAATATCCACCAAGATAAAGTCTTAATTCTGAATATCTATACACCAAATACAAGAGCACCCGCATTCATAAAAGAAACTTTACTAAAGCTCAAAACACACATTTAACCCCATGAAATAATAGTGGGGGACTTCAAAACCCCACTCTCATCAATGGACAGGTCAGTGAAACAAAAATTAAATAGAGACACAGTGAAACTAAAAAGATCATGAATCAGATGGATTTAAGAGATATCTACAGAACATTCCACCCTAAAACAAAAGAATATACCTTCTTGCCAGTACCTCATGGTACCTTCTCCAAAACCAACTATATAGTTGGTCACAAATACAAGAAGATAGAAATAATACCATCTATCACATCAGATCATCATGGCCTAAGGTTGGTCTTCAATAACAGCAAAAACACTAGAAAGCCCACATATACGTGGAAACTGAACAACTCTTTACTCAGTGATAAGTTGGTCAAGGAAGAAATAAAGAAAGCAATTAAAGACTTCCTGGAATTTAATGAAAATATTGATCCATCATACCTAAACTTACAGGACACAATGAAAGCAGTGCAAGGGGGAAAGTTCATAGAACCTGGAGAGAGATCTTAGATTAACAATTTAACAGCACACCTGAGAGCTCTAGGACAAAAAGAAGCAAACTCACCCAAGCGAAGTAGAAAACAGGCAATAGTCGTAATCAGGGCCAAAATCAACCAATAAAAACAAAGAAAACAAAAAAAAAAGAATCAACAAAATCAGAAGATGGCTCTTTCTTTGAAAGAACAAACAAGATAGATAAACCCCTAGCCAAACTAACTAAAAGGCAGAGAGGCAACATCCAAATTAACAAAATCCGAAATGAAAAGGGAGATATAACAACAGAAATGGAGGAAATTTAAAAAAATCATCAGATCCTACTATAAAAACCTATACTCAACAAATCTGTAAAATCTAGATGAAATGGAAGGTTTCCTAGACAGATACAATACCAAAGTTAAATCAAGAGCAGGTAAATTATCTAAACAGGCACATATCACACAAGGAAATAGAAGTCATTAATAGCCTCCCAAGCAAAAAAATCCCAGGGCCAGATGGTTTTAGTACAGAATTCTACCAGGCCTTCAAAGAAGACCTGATACCAATTTTCCTCAATCAATTCCATAAAATAGAAAGAGAAGGAACACTACCTAATTCATTTTTAAAGCTACAATTACTCTGATACCTAAACCACACAAGGACACAACCATAAAAGAAAACTTTAGACCAATTGTGCTTATGGATATTGATGCAAAATTACTCAGTAAAATTCTTGCAAACCGAATCAAAGACATCAAAATTATCATTCACCTCTATCAAGTATGCTTCATCCCAGGGATGCAAGGTTGATTTAATGGATTTTATATGAAAATCCATTAACGTAATCCACTATATGAACTAACTCAAAGAAAAAAATAACATGATCATCTCCTTCCATGCAGAAAAAGTATTTGACAAAATATAACACACCTTCATGTTAAAAGTATTGGCGAGATCAGGAATTCAAGGTCCATACCTAAACATAATAAAAGCAATTTACTGCAAACCAACAGCCAATATCAAATTAAATAGAGACATACTTGAAGCAATTCCACTGAAATCAGAAAAAGACAAGGAAGCCCACACTCCACATATCTATTCAATAAAGTACTAGAAGTGCTAGTTAGAACAATAAGACAACAAAAAGAGATCAAGGGGATACAAGTTGGCAAAAAAGAAATAAAAGTATCACTATTTGCAGATGATATGATAGTATACATAAGCAACCCCCAAAATTATACCAGAGAATTTCTTCAGCTGATAAACAACTTCAGCAAAGTGTCTGGATGTAAAATTAACTCAAATAAATTAGTAGCCTCTTTTATACAAATGATTGACAGACTGAGAAAGAAATTAGAGAAACAACTCACTTCACAATAGCCACAAATAATATAAAATATCTTGGGGTAACTCTAACCAAACAAGTGAAAAACCTGTATGGCAATAACTTGAAGACTCTCATGAAAAAAACAGAAGATCTCAGAAAATGGAGAGATCTCCATGCTCATGGATTGGCAGAATTAACATAGTAAAAAAGGGCCACCCTATCAAAGGCAATCTACAGATTCAATGCAATCCCCATCAAAATCCCAACACAATTCTTTGAAGACATGGAAAGAGCAATTCTCAAATTCACCTGGAAAGGCAAAAAGCCCAGAATAGGGAAAAAAACTATTCTTAACAATAAAAAATGTCTGGGGAAATCACCATTCCTAACCTCTAGCTTTACTACAGAGCAATAGTGATAAAAACTGCATGGTGTTGTTACATAGACAGACACATTGATCAATAGAATGGAATTGAAGACCCAGAAATATAACCACACATTTATGGAAACTTGATATTTGACAAACAACCCAAAAATATACAATGGAAAAAAAAAAGAGAGCATCTTCAATAAATGGTGGTGGTCTAACTGACTGTCTGTATGTAGAAAAGTGAAAGTAGACCCGTATTTGTCACCTTGCACAAAACTCAAGTCCAGGTGGATCAAGGACCTCAATATAAAACTGGATACACTAAATCTAATAGAAGAGAAAGTGAGAGTCTTGAACTCATTGACACAGGGGAAAATTTCCTAGAACAAACTCTAATGGCTCAGGCTCTAAGATCAAGAATTAATAAATGGGCCGGGCAGTGGTGGCGCACGCCTTTAATCCCAGCACTTGGGAGGCAGAGGCAGGTGGATTTCTGAGTTCGAGGCCAGCCTGGTCTACAGAGTGAGTTCCAGGACAGCCAGGGCTACACAGAGAAACCCTGTCTCGAAAAACCAAAAAAAAAAAAAAAAAAAAAAAAAAAGAATTGATAAATGGGACCTCATGAAACTGTAAAACTTCTGTAAGGCAAAGGACATAGTGAATAAGACATTTTGTCAACTCGTAGATTGGGAAAAAAATCTTCCCTAACCCCACATCTGATAGAGGGATAATATCCAAAATTTATAAGGAACTCAAGAAGCTAATCACCAAAAAACCAAACAACCCAATCAAAAAGTGGGGTACAGAACTAAACCAAGAATTCACAGCTGAGGAATCTTGAATTTCAGAGAAGCACCTAAAGAAATGTTCAAATCCTTAGTGATCCCAGAAATGGAAATCAAAACAACCCCGAAATTCAAAACCTTACACCAATCAGAATGGCTAAGATCAAAACCTTGGGTGACAACACATCTGAAAGAGGATGTGGAGAAAGAAGAATACTCTTTCATTGCTGGTGGGATTGCAAACTCATACAAGCACTCTAGAAATAAATCTGGAAGTTTCTCAAAAAATTGGAACTAGTTCTACCTGAAGACCCAGTAATATCAGTCTTGGGAATATACCCAGAAGATGCCCCACCATGCCACAGGAGCACATGTTCCACTATGTTCATAGTGGCCTAATATATCATAACCAGAAGCTGGAAACAACCCAGATGTCCCAGAACAGAAGAATGGATACCGGAAATGTGGTTCATTTACACAAGAGAACACTACTCAGCTATTAAGAATGAGGATATCCTGAGTTTTGCAGGTAAATGGATGAAACTAGAAAATATCATCCTGAGTGAGTAACTCAGACATGGTCTATACTCATAATAAGTGGATATTAGCCACAGAACTCAAACAGGTCAACAAACTGAAGGACCCAAGTGAGGATGCCTCAGTCACACTTGGGAGGGAGAAGAAAACAATCACGAGTGGGGAGTGAGGGACCTGGGCAGGAAAGTGGGTGGAGGATAGGGGGATAAGGGAACCTGATCTGGTATTGGGTGAGGGAAAAGGACTGAAACCCTGAAAGCCAGCAGAAAGAAGGGAAACAGGCAATCTGGGGAAATAGAAGATTGGGAGGGGGCCCTCCAGAATGAACCAGGGAGGTGAGAGACTCTCAGGACTCAAAAGGAGGGACCTTAGATGAAATGCTTGGCAGTAGGGAGAGGGAACTTATAGAGCTCACCTCCAAAAGAAAGACAGGGCATCAAATGAGGGAGAGGGGGACCTTCCCACAGTCACAATTCTGACCCATAATTGTTTCATCTAAAATAATTACAGGTATGGAAATGGAGAGGAACCTGAGGAAAAGAAGGTTCAACAACAGACTCAAAGTGGGATCTAGCTCGAGGGGAGGTCCCAAGACCCAACACTATCACCGAGTCTATGGAGCACTCACAGAAAGGTACCAAACGTGACTGCCCTCTGAAAGACCCAACAAGCAGCTAAAAAAGTCAGATGCAGATATTTGAAGCCAATCAATAGACAGAAACTGCCTACCCCTGTAGTTGGATTAGGGGAAAACTGGAAGAAGCTAAGGAGGAGGGCAAACATGTAGAAGACCAGCAGTCTCAATCTGTACCCACCAATGAGATCCCTCAAACACTGGACCACCGAACAGGCAGCACACACCAGCTGACATGAAGCTCCCAACACACACACAGTAGAGGACTGCTGGGTCTGTGTTCATTCAGAGATGATGCAGTCAAGAGACTGTAGGCCCCAGGAAGTTTAGAGTTCAGGTGGGGTGGGGGTGGGGACATTCACATGGAGACAGGGGTGTGGGGAGGAGGTATGGGATGTGGAACAGTCCAGTCGGAGAGTGAGTGGGGGGATAAAATGTGGAGTGTAAAAATTAATTAATTAATTAATCAATTAATTAATAATATAAATAAGTAGACTACAGGCAACAGTAAAGTTAGGGATAATATGCTAAGATTCCAGATGAAACATTTTGAGGTAGCTAATGTCTTTGAAGCAGCCAAAGTCACTGAAGAATTATATGTATGGGACACTCTGATCCAGCCAATTGCCACTGTCAGCTTTAACTGAAGATTAAGTTATCTTCCCAGTTATCACAGCAGATGCAGAGCTCTGTGACTGCTCTAGGTGGCAAGAAAAAGTGAGGCCTGAGGGCTCGGCCCTAATGATGTTATTCATACTTCCCTATCTAAGGCTCTAGGAGCAGCATGGATGGGAAGGAGAGACAACGAATGTAAGAGTGAGAACAGCCCTTGCAGCATCACCCCACAGCATTGGGATACTGAGGTGGCTGCCACTGTGCCCAGGGCCTTAGCTTGCTCAGCTAAACTGCTTGTTACTGGTAGATTCTGGGGAGGAGTGGCCATTGTCTTCATCTCCGTGGGCCTGCAGCGAGCAATGGACAGTTCCAAACCCATGTTTACACAAACAGCCCAAGTGAAACTCAACGAATCACAGAGCAAACAAAACATACATGTGAGAAAACGACTTGAGGTCAGCATGAGCTCTAATAGAAGGCTTGTCCTATTGTACTAGAAATCTTCCTATTGTACAGGCTGAGCTCATTTCTGGGGATTTGGACAGCCATTAAACCTAATGCTAAGCACTTCACTTAAGCAAATGCTGATTTCATGTTCAAGCACAGATTCCAACTTCAGCCTCATATTGTATTATATAAATGTTATATGGCTACCCCTCACAGAGAGAGAGAGAGAGAGAGAGAGAGAGAGAGAGAGAGAGAGAGAGAGAGAGAGAGAGAGAGAGAGAGAGAGAAGCCAAGGAAAGAATATTCTGTTGGATCATTACCATCATTACCCTTTTAACACCGTGTTTCTGTTTTATCAGCACCTGTGTGTTGATGTTGTAGTGTCTAGTACCAACCTTCATGTAAGTGATAGTGTTTTCGTAACTTGTGTCAGAGTTATTGTGCAAACATGGAATTTTTATCTCTCTTGGTTTATATTGTTGGATAAAGCTATTCTATAAGTTCATAGTATTAAAATATCTTACAATGCATTATTTACTAAGTATAACTATAATGATTTCTGTCCCTTAGCCTTACTATACTTAAATTGCCCTGCATACATTGTATATAATATTATTTTTAACCTCATTAAAAGAGTAGAATTCTTATTATAAAATTAGAAGTAGTCTGTAGAGCAAATCACAACTAAAATCTAGCCACACTATAAAATAAATCACAGCCAAAACCTAGCCACTCTGTAAACACAACAAAAACCTTACCATGCTGTGGAGCAATTCACAGCCAAAACCTAACCACACTGTAGAACAAATGTCCGATGTTTGCTGTGGGTCTCTGCATCTGTTTTAGTAAGCTGCTGTCTGGATCCTCAGAACAGTCATGCTAGGCTCCTGTCTGCAAGTATCACAGAATACCATTAATAGTGTCCAGGATTGGCGCCTGCCTATGGAGTGGAACTCAAACTGAGCACGTTATTGGTTGGTCATTCCCTCAGTCTCTGCTTCATCTTTGTCACTGTGTTTTGTATAGACAGGACAAATTTTGGATTGAAAGTTTTGTGGGGAAAAAAAAAGTTTTGTGGGTAGGCTAGTGTCCTTCCTGTCCACTGGGGTCCATGGTGGCTACAGGAGGTGACCATTTCAGGCTCCATATCCCTACTGCTATGAGTCACATCTAAATTCACCCCCATAGACTCCTGGGTGCCTGCCCCATCCCTGGTCTTTGACATCTCCTGGACCCCTATGGAGTGTGAAGAGCAGGAGATCTGGCTATCAATGGGGTGACAGATGTTGGGACCAAGTCCCTCTCAATTATAAATCTGAGAAACCAATCTCTGCTAAATTGTTAATGGCTGCTAATGAGATACTCCGTTACCCTTTTGATAAAACATTTGCATATAAATGAATCGTTCTGGATGGACTCCTTTAACCCTAAGGAGATGTTCTGAATGCTGGCAAGGATCTAGGTCTGCTTTCCCATTGTTCCTTGCTGATATCAATAGGCTATTTGATCTCTAGTTTGGGGACATCATAAAGGAAGCAAAGGCCCTTAACCACTAAATCAAGAGCTGGAGTTCAGCTTCTAAAGAATGAAGTTCACTGAAAATTAAGAGTAAAAACAAATGAAAAGAACTCTTTCACTCTACTTATCAAATGAAACTTCCTGGCGTGCTGGCATGAACAGACGGTCCCAGTGTGTCTTCTACTGAGCTTCTATAGGGCTTGGTTAACTGACCAGAATTTCCACAATGTGAATGTTACAAGTCCAGAATCAAGGAGTCCTTAGCTAACCCATTGTCTTCCTCTGAATCTGACCTAACACCTTTGTGACAATTATGCAAATCCTTTGAAATTTATAGTCACACACCTAAGAACACCATCACTACCAGTTGAGGCCCACAGCAGATGTTTCTCTACTTTGCTTTAACCAGTGGGCCCTAATTACTTTAATGTTGCTGTGATAAACACAGAGACCAAAATCAACTCCAGAGGAAAGGACTATGTCTGTTTACACTGCCAGCTTAAAGTCCATCACTGAGAACAGAGAGGGCAGGAGCTCAACCCCGAGGCAGGAACTGAAGCAAAGCCCCTGGAGGACACTGTTTACTGGCTTACTCTGACCAACCTGCTCAGTTTGCTTTCTTCTTTGTCCACGGCCACCTGTCCAAGATAACACCACCTATAGTGAGATAGGTCCTGCCCACAAAATCAGCAAATAGAAAAATGTTCACAGACAGGTAATAGAGCATTCTGATAGGAACAATCCTTCATTTGAAATGGACTCTGTCAGGTTGATAAAGCATAAATATCATACCCATCTATTTAATATTTCTATTAATGTATTTGAAAAGTGCATTGACTCATGACTTTCATTGTCTTGCTACTAGACAACCTCATTAAACTAGTGCAATGTTTAAATGGAGTGATGGGTAGCCTAAACCTGTGTTCCTAGCCTATAGTGTACTTGATCTCAAAGTAAATTTCTCTGACTCCTTTTAGATGAGGACTCTTTGATGTTGTTCCTGTTTGTTGGTTGGTTTGCATGGACCTTAGTGTGTGTCTACTTTCAAGAACACAGACATAACATTGTGTGTTGAAATAAAATATTAGTATTTATTTTTCCTTTTTAAATCTATTTCCCTGAATGTCTCACTGTGCTGTTATATGGAAGCATTAAGTCCTGCCACTGCATGCCTACTCTTGTCTTTACTGTGACAACATCTGCACACTGATTCCATTTTATTAAATGAATAAATGAATGAATTCATAAACAAATAAACAAACAAATAAATAAATAAATGTCTGGCCCCATGGAGATAGTTTGTTCTTGCCTCTCGAAGGTAACGATCAGAATATAGATCCAGAGACGCCAGATAATAAAGGGCAGGATATTATACCTGACCCCAGCTCTCACAAGCAGCTGGGAAGCAGAGATGGGAAGAACCCAGAAGCTCCCTTACAGGTTAGCAGCTGACAGAGACTAACAAGATCGCACTGCCTCAGAAAAGGTGGAGGCTGAAGACCAAACCAGAAATTTCTTTTTAGACTTCCATGTGTATAACACAAAAAAACACCTCCACTCACATTTCAATAACAGAGAAATGGAGAGAGAGGGGGAGGGAGGGGAGAGAGAGAGAGAGAGAGAGAGAGAGAGAGAGAGAGAGAGAGAGAGAGAATCTCTGATTTTTGGGTCTCTACTCACACACTCTTCCTTCCCCCATTCCATGTATGTTGTATTTTATGTCCAGCAAAGCTAACATCTCAGTTATAAATTATACAATTATAGAGAAAGCTACTAACTTTTAAGGACAGTAATCAAAGTATCTAAGAGACAATATCATGATAAAGAAATGAGCAGACAGTGAGTCTCTGTTAGTAGCATTTAGGAGAGTCAGGAATGGCGATGTGCACCTTTAATCCTAGCACTAAGAAGGCAGAGGCAGACAGATGCCTGAGAGTTCAACACCACCATTGTCTACACAAAGGGTTCCTGGAGAGTCAGGGCTGAGTATAGAGACCTTGTCTAAAATAAACAAGAAATCCCACATATAGTAATAGCTTTTAAGTGTATTGAGTTATATTAAAGTGTATTAAGTTATACACATTAAAATATGATTATTAGAGGCATGGATCAATAATTCTAAGGCCTCTATATGCTATAAGACATAGAACAGTTGAGTATATAATAGCAGATGGCAGTGTTATATCTCTCAGTGTTGGAATGGGCACTCACAGGAAAGCAACGGGTAGGCTAGAATCATGTTTATGAGAACAGAGTAATATGAGGCCTTTGTATGTCTCAATTAGTTCACAGATATTAAGCACACACAGACGGTACATACAAAAATGTTATGTATACACAGTTAATGGACACAGTTACTGCACACATACAGGCTTCACTCTTCTATATGGAAGTTTGATTCTAGGCAAAGGAATCTTTGCCTAGAATCAAACTCGGTGTCTATAGCTTAGTCTCTGTTACCATTCTCCAAAAAACGGAAATAGGTCTCCTTGAAGAAATGACCAATTGCAGCTCTGAGCCTAGAACATTTTGAAAATTCAAGGAATTGTTTCACATATACAGTGTGGTTAATAGTAAAGCATTGTTAAACACAAGTATACAGGAGAGGGACAGGACAACAGAAACAGCTGACAAATGCAGCTACCAGCTGACAGAGCTCTCACTGGAATATATTTAACAATAAAATAAGGAGACATCAGACTCCCACCAAACATATAATATCCATATCTATATCAACCAACTGAATTAAATGACATGCAGACAAAGCTAATCGGGAGGAGAATCCATGTGCTCCCATTGTTATCTATGCACACAGCTTTGAGCACAGCTCCCTATAGGGTCGGGCTTCACGCGGTGACTAGTGTCCAACAGTAGTGATATAGGCTTTACAACTCCACAACAGGAAACCTGCCTGTGTCTGTCAGCTCATCAAAGTCATATCATTGTGGCCAAAGGCAATCTTGAGATAACTGTGCTGAAGGACACTTCACCTCTTTGGTCATAGTATCCATAACGCAAGTAAACTGAGAGTTAGCTAGGACTGATCATAAGACATTTAACAGTTGAATATAATGTAGTATCTTGGACAGGAGTGTAGTAAAGAGATGAAGTCATTACGAAAACTAGAGAAGCCTGTATAAAGGCAGCCTTTATTTAATTGAAAGCCCTTATTAATTGTAAGGAAGCCACTGTATTCCTGTGTGACGTCATGGTAGAGGATCTTGGGAGTAGGACGTATGGAAATCTGTACTAATTCCTCTATACATCTACACATGTTCACCTATACAACAACACTGTGCTAAAAATGGCATCTATTAAAGACTGAAAAGTAACAATATGTTTATATAGCTATAAAAACACTGATGGAATATTTTTTCTGCTGGTGACATTAGAGTATGTTTCACTGCTGTGAAGAGACCCATGACCAAGGCAGTTCTTATAAAGGAATACATTAGTTAGGGCTGGCGTACAGCTTCAGAGGTTCAGTTTAGTATCATCCCGATGGGAAGCATGGTATGTGCGGGCAGACACTGCGCTGGAGGAGCAGAGGTTCTATATCTTGATTTGAAGGCAACAGAAGCTGACTGGATTCCACACTGGGTGGAGCTTGAGCATATGCATGACCCAAAGGCGGCCTCCACAGTAGAACACTCCACCAACAAGGTCACACCCACTCCAGCAAGGACACACTTCCCAACAGTGCCACTTTCTCTAGGCCAATCATTTGAATACATGAGACTGTGGGGGCTGTATCTATTCAAACCACTGTTGTTGTGGTTTCTTTCCACATTTCTGTTTAAAGTACACATTCAATGCTAGTGTCAACTACATATTAGTGAAACTGAAGATCGTATTTCTCACCCTTATTCTGCAACAGTGAACTAGAGGCGTGTTCCTCTTATGATGCAAGTTAAGCGTTCAGCCATCTGTGATAGGACGAAGGGCTGTTTATGAAAATGAGTGCGGAGCTGTCCCCAACTTCAACTGTATACATCCTGCACCCAAAACTCAGAGTTAGTAATTTTGTTTTGTGTTAATCCTGGTGGCTCCACTACCGCCTCATTTCTGGAATTAATAGAAAGTTTTTTTCTTCTAGTTTCTTCCTTGCCCTTAGGCAATTCACTGTGAGATGCTGGACAGATCCCCAAGGTACTACTGGCAAGCCCCAGGGCGCAGGAGCAGGACCGTGATAAGAGGAAGGAGGACCATCCACCCTGAAGAATGCCAGTGATAAGGAAACTCCCCGCTTGGAAGTTACTTGCTTGGAAAAGAAACTCTGGCCAAGCACCAAGAGAAAATCCTAATTACACCGCCAACCCCTAAACTGTTGGTTTAGCCACTAACTTGGAAGGAAGCAAAGGGGGAAGCTTGGAGGAAGAGATCACAGCCTCAGTAGCTGGGTCCAATTTAAAGAAGCAAGGACAAGAGGCTCGTGTGCATCCACGCTTAGTTTGTCCCCAGGGGAAATTCTGAGAAATTTCTGTTGGAAGTTACAGTCATCTGCAGATGTGAAATCTGCTTCTTGGTTTTTCAAATAGTAGAGCTTTCACCAAGGCAGCCTAGCCAAAACGCAAGGACTGTGGGGTACAAGGAGCAGTGGGAGAGAGCTGGGAAGCACAACTGTCTGTCCAGAAGCAAAAAGCACTAACATCCTGGAATGACCCCTCTCAGTGTCCTTGGGTTATTTCTTCCCCCCTCCCCTTCACTGAGTTGGAAGGACCCCATTCTATCACAATAGCAAGGTCCACAGCCTTCAGCTTTCATAACTGTTTTTTACTGTGTGTGTGTGTGTGTGTGTGTGTGTGTGTTAAAATCAAATAAATCGTGTTATGAGGGTTCTTAAAAAGGCAAGTTCCCCCATTTTAATGTTTTCGGAGTATTTGACTGTTTATTTCAATAGACAATCATCTCTCAAATTCGGCAAAATGAACAGTACAGATAAGGAAGATGGAGAGGGTGGGAAACCTACACAGTCAGATGGAGCTTTCCAAACAGCCGCAGTCACGGGGGAGCGCGGAGAACAAGGACTCTCTACAAAGAAAGTCTGTCTGCCCCTTCTATCTTGTTGCACAATCTGGCAATGCCGCGGGTGTAAAATCGGTCAGAGAAAATCAGCTTCCATCCCGGGGAGCAGTGTCTTTCGAGTGCAGCTGGCAGACGCGGTTCCTGGAACACAGAGAGGCGAGTCTCCCCCCCTGCTGTTCGCAGTGAATGCGCTGCTCCGGCGGGCGATGACTTCATGCAGCCCGCCTGGAGTAGCCAGCGGCGGCTGCAGCTGCAGGTGGGGCGGGGGCCTCGCGAGCCCAGCAAAGGCGGCCAGGCGGCCAGGCGGGCGGGACTGCAGCCGGGGCAGCCGGGACGCGCCTCTCCGTCAGGAAGGTAAGCCGCTGGCCCGCGCTACCTGATCCGAGCCGGGGACTAGCTTTATAGGACCCGGGAAAGAACTAACCCACTGCATTCAGTAGTGGGAAATAGAGTAGGGGAGTGAGTGAAAGGTTGGTTAGCCTAGAATTGAGATGGGAAAAGATGTGTTCAGAACAAACAAAGGGGCTGTTCAGCCCCCAGCTCTTAAAGGTGATCAGCCATTTCTGTGGCTGGTTGGTTTAAATACTGATGCCTATTAGAACTGTAAAACGAACCGTCTGAATGCCCGTTTAACCTTTGTGTCTTCTACTTCCCCCACCCCCCAATCTTTCCCCGGCTTGGGAGGCATGTGTCCTTGGAAGCAGTCGAGGCAGTAATCGGTGTTCTCCCCTCTACACGTCCTCCTTGCTTCTCTGTCATCCCGTGTGTGATAACTGGGTGTTTCTTCTTTCATCTCAATGTCATGACACCTGCTCGCTTCAATACAGCGCCTTTGGGAGTCGGGGTGTAGGGGAAACTTCCCTCCCCTCCTGAGTTCTGCCTGAGGTGGACCGCACTCGGCAACTTCTCCCTTTATTTTCCGTCTTCTCTGCCAATCAGCTCATTGACTTTCAGAGATGCTGTATCTCATCATCTCTTTCCCTTCCTCAGTTCCATGAGTGAGTTCATCAAGGACCCAGGAAGGGCATTGCCTCACAGAGGGTTACTTATTGGGTATTCCCTTAACAAACCCCTATAGATGTTCACATGGTCCCGCTTTTAGCTCAGGACCGACATGGTTTTCTCTAAGTGCTTTTCTTGCTGTCACCCTGGTTGGCTCCTGAAAGGCTTGCTTGAGTGGAATAACAGCATATATTGGGCTATTGAGGCTGTTCTCTCTGCATACATAGGTACAGGAAAACGAAATGGCAGCCTCTCTAGTTCTCTTAAAATATTCCTCATTCAGCTGGGCTGTAAGAAAATTATCTGTCAGAGTTTAGGGCAACCATTCCAAAAACCAAGTAGCATGTATGCCCCAGGATTCCTCAATAACCCGAAGCTGGGGCTTTCCCCATGGCAGACAGAAAGCCAAGGATCTGCCCAATCCCAGGATTTGGTTATTTGAGCATCCCCAGGTTTGTCTCCTCACCCTCACACACAGGGCTTTCCCCACCCGCTAGCGCTCCCCCAGTTCAAGTGCTCATTCTTAGCTGGGGACATACGTCCCTGTAAGATATGAAGCAGGTAAGATGGCTGTTGTAGGTCCTGCAACTGCGTGTCTCAACAGCAGAGCAGTGGCAGTAAACCCGATTGTGTGGACTCTGCAAGCCAGCATCCATACGTATGGAGAGCTGTCATCTCCATACTTGAAACTGGAAGGGCTGTTGACTCAACAGCCATGACATTTTATTTAGTGAAAAGGTAAAGCAATGGAAACCAGGAGGGACTTTAAACTACAAATGACATGTCTGCCTATTTCCCTTCCCAGGGTTACAGATTCTCCCATGTCAGGCTAATTTTTGTGTGTTTACTAGGTTTGCTAGTATTACTTTTCTAATTACAAATTCTCTTTGGAGAATTTCTCTCTAGGAAGATCTGAGTTTGCTCCTTTGTCTCCACCTACAGTATCAGAAGGATGGGTTGCCTACCACAAAATAGCCCACTCCAGGAACTCTCTCTGGGGTTTTCAGGAACTGGGATTATTTCTGTTTGTTTATTGTTGTTACTGTATCTTGAATATGTTTTTATTTCACATATTAAACATTTGAGATTTTCTAATGAAGGAAACAAAGAATAAGGTTGTAAAAGTCCTTATTTCCTCACCTTCCCTAATTTTAAAATACTCAACGAATCAATTATTTTTCTGAAAAATAATGGATGATATATATATATATATATATATATATATATATATATATACATATATTTCTTTTTAATAAATTGGACTTGTGAATGGATGCCAATTATATAATGATCACTTGATGCTACAAAAACAAAAACAGTTAGGAGAGACATGCCTGAGAGCATCCCAATGGCTAAAAATCCAAAGGCTGTGTATTTGCTTTCTGAGGAAACTTAAGTATCTGGCAAGAAATTGCTTCAGGGGCAAAAAGATGTTGCTCAGTGAGCTGGCAGGATGCCTGCCAGTGTTTCCACATGTGAAACTAATACACCATGTGAAAGCACCTGGCAGGGAAGAAAACAACCCAAGGGGCACAGTTCAGGCCCGACCGAGGAGGACATGGCAGTAAAATTCCTGATATGCACCTTGTTGTACTTAAACTATTTTGAGAAATATTTGTAAGTTCAGAGCTCTAAGCAGAATTGTATATGTGTGTGTGTGTATGTATTTTTGTGAGTATGTTCACACATACACATGAATACATGTATGCACACACATACACATGTATACACACATACACATGAATACATGTATACACACACATACACATGTATACACACACATACACAAAGACACATACATGTACACAGATATACACTCACACGCATACACACATGCATTCACTCACATATATACATATGCATGTGCACACATATACAAATATATATATACACATATACACAAACACATATACATGTACACATATATACCCTTACACACATACACACATGCATGTACTCACATATACACATTTGCATGTGTGCACACACACACATATATATATACACATGTACGCACATACACACATGCACACATACACATACATATACACAGGAATGCACACATACACACAGGAACGCACACATGGACACATATACACAAGGATCATATACACATACACACATGTATACATATACACAGTAGTACACATGTGCACACAGAAACACACATATCCACATGCACACATACATACACACAGAAACACATATGCACATGAACACACATATACACATGTACACATATACACAGATATATACACATGCACACACATACACATGAGCCCACACTCACAGACACACATAATCTCACACATACTCACATAGATGGTGTTCTCACTGAGTTTGAGTTATTACTGTTTTTCCTTTACTCCACATGTTGAGAGAGAGAGAGAGACGGGGAGAGAGAAAGAGAGAGAGAGATGAAGAGGGAGAGGGAGAAAAAGAGAGACAGAGACAGAGAGAGAGAGAGACAGAGACAGAGAGAACTAGCTGGTGATCAGAATAAAGAAGGAATAATGGGAAGGTTCACAGGGTCAAGTACTAAGTCAGCTGTGAGTGTTCGCGTGTCTCACAAGAGTGAATTGAGGCCAGTCAGTTTCTTTTCCAACTACACAAACATTGTGTATTGTGCAGGCAGCATTATAAGAAGCTTAGAAGGCACCAATTTAAAGGTCAGGGGTGACTCCTCGTGGCAAAGGAATATGAGTGATGTTACACTGCTGCTAGCAGCTGCTACGGAGATAGCCTTACACAGAAATGATGAAGAACAGAAAAGACAGAGGAGGAAATTTATTCTCTTTTTATCTAGTGCCCCCACTGAGAATGAGCAGGGAAAATGGGATCATATTGGAGTTCTGAGATACTCTGAGCAAGAGTATGAGTCTTTTTTTTTTCTTAATTTTATTTAATCTTTTTTTTTACACTCCAGATTTTATCTCCCTCTTGGTCCACCCTCTGACTGTTCCACATCCCATACTTCCTCTCTGCCTCCACCACTCCTGTCTCCACAAGGGTGTCCCCACCCTCCCACCCCCAGCCCCACCAGACCTTCCCACTCCCTGGGGCCTCCAGTCTCTTGAGGGTTAGGCACATCTTCTCTGACTGAACCCAGACTCGGCAGTCCTCTGCTGTATATATGTTGGGGCCTCATATCAACTTGTGTGTGCTGTCTGGTTAGTGGTCCAGTTTCTGAGAAATCTCAGGGGTCCAGATTAATTGAGACTGCTGGTCCTCCTACAGGGTCGCCCTTCTCAGCTGCTTTCAGCTTTTCCTGACTTATACAAACACCAAAAGCTATTCTGAACATTACCAGTGGTGCCTTAATTGGTAGAATCCTCCAATACTTCCCTCCTTTCTGAGGTTGTGGTAAACAATCCCTACCATGCAGATAGCTCATCCAGCTTCTATCTAACCCACTGAAACTCACCCATGCCAGCCCAACATAACGTCACTTCCAGTGCATGCTTCCTAATATCAGGGATTTCAGGCCTCTATATCTTTACCAGTTTAGCCATCCTGGATGCCTTGATATATGTCCATAGCTGCCACTGCCTCTTGTGTGAAGCCTTCTCTGATGAGATAAGCTTTCTTCTCCTTTGTCTAAATCCCTATAGTTCTTTCTGTCTTGAACCATTCAGTGTGTGAATGTGCACTGCCTCGTTATCAAGAGCAGAAAGAAAGAAAGAAAGAAAGAAAGAAAGAAAGAAAGAAAGAAAGAAAGAAAGAAAGAAAGAAAGAAAGAAAGGAAGGAAGGAAGGAAGGAAGGAAGGAAGGAAGGAAGGAAGGAAGGAAGGAAGGAAGGAAGGAAGGAAGGAAGGAAGGAAGGATAAAGACAGGGGCTGAAATCAGCGCATTACCTCAACCAACTGTGAAATGCCTTCTATGTGCATCTGTGGCAAATGTTCATGGAATTTCATGACACAAGGACACAGAAATGTGTAGTTGAGCATGGCAAGAGCTGACAGCTGTAGACCATTTTGAAACACATTCGCTTATCATCAAAAAACTATATGTCTCCTTCACGTCTAATCTATTCTTAATATTGCTATGTGCAGGAATTTGTCTTTGTCAGTGAAAGCAACAATAATAAATTATATTCATCAGCCATCTAAAGACCTACTACCATCTTGAATAGAAATGCATCGAAATTCTTAGCCGCATTGTAAAGAGGCTAGAAACAGCTGCCATCTCTGCTCTTGATTCAAACAGGTGTGATAAGAACAATAGTAACCTAGAAAACATTCAATAGGGGGAGGTTGAGTCTCAAAAGGACACCTTCAGCTGTCACTTCTTTTACATTCCCCCTAAATCTTTTGGTTTCTAGCCAAAATATAATAGTTGCATAAGCGCAAAAACTGACTGCAATTTTTAAATCTTTATAGTATTCATACTCATGAAATAAATTTATATTTTATAGTATATTTTATAATTATCTAAAATGTTGCAAAGTATATACACATATAGGAAACTAGAACATGTATATATACATATATAATGGGTATATGTTTTATGTATTTTAAAATTAGTTTAGTGATTTAATTATGAAAAATTGAAATCAATATACTACATCAATTTTAAACTAATTTAATTTCATACGTTTGGGATGTTGTACCCATGCCATGCTATCCATCTTCAGAAATTTTTGTCATCCTGAACAGATTTTTGTGTATGTGTGTGTTAAGTAGTAATCCATCATTCTCTGTTCCATCAGCCACCTAGTAAACTCTGTATTCTGTGCCCATCAATTTGTCTATTCTGTGTCACAAAAAAGTGGAAATATTACACTACTTGTCTTTTGTCTGGCTTTACACTTACTATGATGCTTTCAGATTTTGCCCATACCATTATGAGTCAAGATTTCATTCCAGTTGAAAAGCATTTTATTTGTGCATGTACTACATCTTGCAACTTTTAGGTGCAGAACACTTTCAGTATACTGCCTTGTTAGCTTGCACTGTGTTTTATAACAATCTAGTAATGTTTACTACTTTTCTATGTGTATGCCATAATTTATTCAATTAAAAGAGTTGATAAGTATGTATTGAGTCCAAAAGTATCCTTGTGATAGCAAGCCATGGTTGTAAACTTCAAGCCACAATTATGTGGTTATGGACATAGTGGTTTATGTGTATATAACATAAAAGTTAATGACTTTTATATTTGGTGGAAGTATGCCTAAAGATATATGTTTTACTATCTAAGGTAATTTTAAAAATTCTGACCTTCTATAGATTGTATTTATGTTTACTCCTGAGCCATTTCAAGGAATCTTGCAACTGAACCCAGGTAATAAAAGGGTTCTCACAGCACAATCTGAATAAGGAGTTATTCTCCCATTTTGTCATCTGCAGTTTGCAAAGAAACACATGCTATATAAATATTGGGAGATTTCAAGTCTCACATATTTTGTCATTTCAAAATAGTGCCAGTGCGTCACAGATGTCATGTCTTGTAGAAGGGATGAGTTGATGGAAATTATCTGGAGCACTTTTCTTAAGTTCTAGAAATGGACCACTGCATCTAGCCTAATCTAAAGCAAGCTCCGTTTTTTAATTCAAATGTGTATGCCGGCTTTATGGTAAATCTGTGGCCTGTTCTTTGTTTCTCTCTGAGGCAGCCTTTTAGTTTATCTTGAGACAATTTTTAAAGACCCAGCATCTATTATTTAAGCTGACTTATCTAGTATTTGGAATACGGGAAGCACGAGTGGAAATATGGGATATAAACGCAGTGCCTCAGGGCATTTCACGCGTCACGTTCAGGGCAGGAGAAATGCTACAACGTAAAGATGGAGATGTGAGTGTAGTGCATCTTATTTAAAACTCATGGTGTGCAAAGGTTTGGATTTAATGGGCAGACTCACTCTACAGCCCCCAGATACGTACCAGTGGTAAGCTCTGTCTGTTTCCCATTCTTTCTGCTACCACCCAGGTAGGATCTCACTTTGTCAAATGAAGTTTGGTTTTTAACTCAACTGCTGGCAAGTTGAGCTACAATAAGTTGCTTTTCCTCTATCAACTTTTTTTCTACAATTAAAAACAGGAAAATTAGGATAGTTGTGAGTATTTAAAGAGCTACCGTAACAACCTAGGCGTGGTGGAGTATGCTTGTAATCCATGCACTCAAGAAGCTGGGGTGACAAGGCCGCTTGCTGCCGGATTTGTACAGCAAGATCTGGTCTTGAAAGCAAACAGAAGCAATAAAAACACTCACTGTAATTTCTGATATCTGCCTTAGTGAGAGTGAGGAAATACTTTCCATTCTTACTATTTTTGTGAGATGTTGTTTATAAAGATAACTTGTTACCACATCTCTTCCTGAGTGTCACCCCAACATAAGCCAAACTGAGCTTTGAAAACACCCGAAGCACCCTCCTCCGCCCCCCACCCCACCCCCGATGCTATTTCAGAGCAATGGGCTCTGATCCGACAGTGCTGTGGGAATTAGTCTTAGCTTCTATTTTTGACTTTCGAGCAGCTGATTGGATAAGCTGACACAAGTGATTGGCATCCTCTTCCCTCTCTGAATTATGCTGCATAGCTCCTCACACTTCTCAGTGACTCCTTATCAGAAATGGCAGGGAGGGTAGGATGTGAGAGAGTTGACTTCAGAAACCTTGAGGAATGGAAGCCTCTTCCCTGGACCATCATGGTCGCTGTTTGGTTTTTTTATAGTGACAGCATTGAATCCCCAAGGGAAGGCAAGGGAAGGAAGGACAGCTTTAATCCATGAACACTCCTAATGCCAGTCTCTTCCCCTTCTATTCTCAGAGTCTAAGAGACTGCTGCACATCTCTGGGGAAGAGACAAATCTTTTCTCAGACAAATTTTTATTTAATTTTTCTTGGGAATTTTCTATAGTGCTCTTTGAACATATCTTTTTAATGTATAAAAATTGTTGAAATTTTATATAGCTAATCAAAATAGTTAAATTATCAAAAGCTAAAATTAATCTGTAGCTTTATGGTACACCACTCAGAGCTGTTTTTCATTGATTAGACAGTTTAATATTTGATGCTCACAAAATTTTATATTCACGGAGTGGTTCATTATTAGGTATAGCTAATTAGGTTTAGTGAATAAGAACTTTAAACCAATATGTTTAAAGTACAATGCCTGAAGCTCACTCTCTGTATGATGAGTATTAAGGGAACCCTTGAAAGGTAGATTTTAATTCTTCTTCTTGTTGCATGTCTCTCTTTTATTTACTTGGATAATTTATTTCTGCTTCATAAAACAAGTATAAAAAAACACCAATAGCTTTAAGTATTGTATAATATGCAAATCAAAATGCAGCTTGAGAGGGGCTCAGCTGTTAAGGTTGCGCATTGCTCTTTGAGAGGACCTGAGTTTGTTTCACAGCATCCACATGCAGAAATGCACAACTACCAGCTTCAGGAGATCAGATGTTCCCTTCTGGCCCTCACAGGCTCCTGCACTCACACCGTGTATCCACATACGATTTATTAAACATCAAAATTGAAGTAGGCAGCTATGGTGACAGCCAGCTCCAGCCATATTTGCAGTGAGTCATTGTGACTGATGGTCTCTCAGAGTTTATCTGCAGCTAGAACTTCATTACTTTACATGAAAATCATAAGACATCAATGACTATCTCCTCATTCAAAGCTAATAAATGGGCACAGCAAACTAATCCTCAAGGCTTGATATGGGGCCTTGTCTCATTTTAAAATGTATTGAGAATAAGGAAAATATTTCTGTGAAAGATACTCACGTTTCTGCATTTGTGCATTCACTGCAGCAGATCAATAGAAGTGTTTTATGTGTGTTATAAGCTAATGTTTTAGTCAGTTATACATGAATAGATATTTGTAGATAGATTATGTATGTGCCTTATTATTTCAAATATTTGATTACCACAATTTTAATTTCATTTAGAATTTGGATAATACATGTTTTCAGAATTAAATTATACAGAAATATCCAAAACCCTTACTTGTCTTTTATGATCACATGTACTATACCTTCTTTTAATTATTGGTATTTATTTAAATGTTTAATCAAACATTCCATTCCGGGAGAGGAAGGCCTGAACAGTGTGGTTTTTCAGCTTGAACTGTACCCCAATTTAATTTGCTTGTTCATCAATTAAGCGTTTCAGTCCCTGTCATCGGACTTTCTCCTTTGAGTAATACATTGTCCAATGCAGAGAATTTTCCTGTATGTCTAGGTTTCAGAACATTTTTCCCAGTGCCTCTTGGAGTCCTAACTCCAAGAGAAGAGAGTGATTTAGAACCCAGACACAGCTGCGAACACTGCATTTCATCCATTAGCATTGCTAGTTTAGGGATTTTAGTTTAGCTGTAAAGAATTAACATGCAGAAAGTGCTACAACTTCAGGGCCAGACACATTTGAAGGTTACTGATGTTACTTTAATGATTTCTCAGGGTTGCTACTTGTCCATGCCTAACCCAAGAAAAAGTCAGTATTATCTCATCTGCTTTAACAAATAGATTTAACATCCATACATTGCTTCTAGAACAAAGAGGGAATTTACTGGTGCAGGTGTGTTTAATAGTTGACCATTATTAAAAGTAAGGGAAAGATGGTAAAAGGTGAATGTTTTCTTGACTATATGTTATATGAGAATGTTTTAGATTTCTTGACTAATGAGCTGAAAATAGAGGAAAGTAAATTATTCCTCATCCCTGAATAAATATAATCAGTTATATTTTAGAAGCATTATATAATCCTCACAGCATGACCATCCCAACTCTCTAATGTTGGAAGAACAGGAATCATGCTCCTGTTTCAGAGCAAGAACTAAGCTCATGACAGTTAGTGACATGCCACGTTGCAGAGTATCTGTATGAACCGCAAAGCAAAATTCAAACTCACTTCAAGGCATGCTCTCCTCTCTGCTATAGTCTGTGAGATACGAACATACAAATGAGAGCTCAGGTTCAATCTGCTACTGGCTTCAGATTCCCTGGCAATCCTCACTGCAAATGGCCCCAGGAATCCCTCTCTGCAGGGATTTGCATCAAGCCAAGAATGGACCTGTTTAGCATCCTCTCAGTTGTAGTTCACTCTTCTACTCCACCCCCAAAATCATCCTCGCTGGTGAGCCTGGTGACTATGCACTGCTTCTCAGAGTATACCATACAAAATACAGTATAGAACATAGGATATAAACAGAACATACATAGTAGTTGAAGATTGGAATTTGGATAAACAAACGTGGGCACTAACGATGGTTCTGATTTGAATAAAATTCCAATGGAGTTTGCATTTGTATAGATCTTCCAGTACTGAAATCGTATTAGTTTATTTAATGTGTGTGCACATTCTCTAGGCAAAACTTAAGATTAATTTTCCATAGTATAATATTATTTCTGTACCTCATTGCAACATAAAACTTCATAATGAAAGGTATCCCATGGTACAGAAAATTCTCTCCTATAACTAACTACTTTACCCAGATTTAATTAATTTTGATTAAGCTTCTTTTGAATCCACAATAATTAAGCAACTTGTGAGTTACTTGATTTTCTTTTCTGTATCAGATTTCTTTAGTGGTTCTGTCTGTACTTCATGAGTTATCGAGGTAAACCTATACTACCTACTCTTTCTTAGTTTCTTTAATATCTGATATTGAAAAGCCAGGGTGCACATTGGTTACTAAAATGTCACAACTTGGCGATTTAAGTTTTCAGTTGTAAAAAATAAAAGTAAAAATAAAATGCAAGAAGCTAGAATGGGCATGGGGAGATGAGTCAGCTGATAAGAGTATTGCGACTTCTGCAGAGGACCTGAGTGCTGTTCCCAGTGTCTCTTTGGGCTGTTCTTAAATGCCTATTCCTCCAGTGGGATCCAATACTCTGCTTTAGCCTACACAGGCACTTGCACACACACACTTAAAACAAATCTTTTGAAACCGGACAAATGAATAATTAGAATAATATTCTCCTCCATTTAGCCAGCCATCTGCTCAGGTTGAGCTCCGTGTTCCTCATCTGATTGCGCTACAGTCAGTGAGGTAAAAAACAAGTGTGCCAATCCTGTGCTGCATCCCTGCTCATAGCAATGCAGGAACACGTTAGGATTCCTGTTTCACAGAAGGACCAACCAGGCACACAATTATTGAGCACATTATCCATGGCTGCACAGGAAATACAAGATGCAAACGAGGGGATCTGTTGTGAGAGTCTGCATTCTCAAGCACAATAATGAACACGAACATTTCCACCTTTTCCCTTTTCTCTACAAACATCTATCAAACTGGAGTGGAGGAGGAGAGATATCAAAACCCTCATTTGTTTCTGCTATATACTAGAAAGTTCAATTTAAGACTTGTAAAGGCTTCAACAGAATAAATACTTCTGCATTTCTTAGTATATCTCTATAAATGCTATCAGATGGAGATAACATATGAATTTTGGATTATCACCATAAGTGAAACCCTGTGGCAGCCTCATTTTGTAATATGGATAGATATAGTAATTTTTGTAGTAATAATTCTATGTTTTCTTAAAATTATTATCAGATATATTTCCATCTTTAACTCTCTCAACTTAGTTCTTTTTGTAAATACTTTTTTGTAAAAAGGCACAGGTATTTATGAGCATTTTCCTTTTGTTTTGATGTGGATCTTGCTACGCAGCCTGTCTTAAGGGTTTCAATTGCCCTAATGAGATACCATAAAGGCAGCATCAGTAAGACGTTTATTTGCTTTACGAAACTTGACTCACAGTCCATTAAGGATCACCAAGGCAGGAACTCAAGCCAGCTGGGAACTCTGAGACAGGAACCGGTGCAGAGACCACAGAGCTATTTGAAGCACTACAAACTCACATTGTCTCAGCTCAACATCTAATTTCACATTCAGAAAATGATCATTTGTCCATAGCAAGACATTACCAACCCTCTGAATTGGGAGTTTTCAGATTCTGTCTTTGTTAGGAAGTAATTGCAGTTATGTTAACATTTACTCAAGGCTACTGTCCTGTTCTTTGCAGTTTGAACCTATTTTGTCTTCCTGTACTGCAGCCTAGAACAGTTGTGGACTTTATTCAAGAGTTTTGTTGTTAGGCATCAGAAACTCCACATACTGATAGGTCACAATAAATTGTTAATAGTATATGTGATGCACTTCAGTTCTCAAGCAAGATGTTTAGGGAATTGTTCTCAAATCAAGAGTCAACCAGGAAAAAATTACAGAAATATGTGCAAAGGAGATATCAGTTGAATGTGTGTGCTTGGATTTTAATTTGTTACTTTATATATATACACTCATATACTGTGTGAGTGTATATATATGAACTACACTCATGCCTGGTACCTGCGGAGTCAGCACAGGACATCTGAACCCCTGGAACTGGAGGTATAGATGGTTGGGAGCCACCATGTAGTGCTAAGAATCAAACTTGGGTCCCGTGCAAGAGCAACAAGTGCTCTTAATGAGAGCCTACTCTCCAGACTATGTTTGACATTTTGGGGGCAGGAAAATAAATCTTACAAAAAAATTACTATGCTACTGATGCATGAATACTTTAGCTGAGATTTGTTATATTAAAAGCAAGTACCCCTTTATTATATTAAAAACAAGCACCCCTTTATTATTATATTATAGACAAGCACCCCTTTATTATACTATAGACAAGCACCACTTTTATTTTTCAAGTAAAAGAAATATGAAAGGCAGCCACAGGAGCCATCCAATTTCAAGCTGGAATTTCTTGACATAACATAGCAATACAAAAGTTTTCAGAAACTTAGCTGCACATGACTGGAATTCTTTCATGTCTGGATTTCAGTTTTATTTCATGACCCTAAAACCACATGAACACCTTCTTAGGAAAGTACATGAAAACCAGGAAAGTCTTGATTCTGAAATTCCGAGTTTCATCTCTATGAAGAGTTGCTGAGGGGCTGCCCAGTTTGAATGCATATTGCAATTGTGATTCTGAAGCTGTTTCTTTTCAGTGGTCAGGTAATGTTAGCGCTGCACTGTCTGCAATGACTGGGAACACGGTTGAGTTGCTATCAGTAGTGAGGCTGAAGAAGTTCAAATTATTTAAACTATCTATCCTACTGCACATTAACAAATTTCTTTCAACTCTAAAAGTATATGCACGACTCATCCAAGAAGAGAAGGATATGGGAGGATTTGAGGGAGGAGAAATCATGATCAGAATATGTTGTATGAAGAAAATGTCCGATAAAAAATTAAAAGGAAGTGATCACTAATCCCATTTTCTGGCAGGGTATGGGTAACTTGGATTCAGAGAATTAGGAAATTGACTTAGTCCTAACTGGGCCTCCAATGTTCTACTTTCATATTTTACTTTTCAAATCAATCCTGTATATGAATAGAACTAATAGGGAATTAAGCAACATCACTAACTGATGATGCAACTGTGCATGATTGAGCAAGATGATTCTTCCATTCTTGAAAGTACTCTTTGGGATTTGTCTTACTGGGCATTATTATCTAGCCTTGAGTGGGAACAGTGAGGGCAGAGAGGACCTCATCAAGTACATGCCTGTGGGAACCATGGGGAATAATGCTTTTTCCTCAGCCACTGATTTTTCTATAGCCAGAGCCAAGATAAGTAAACTTTCTGTCAAAAGATCATCAGTAAACATTAGTGATGAGGGCAGGCTATTTATTGTTTAAAAAAAATTTTTTTTGAGCTTCATTTTGATTGATTGTCAAGCATTTGATATCTTAGAACAAAGAAAAATACTGTTTGAAATGATTAGCATTTTGTCTTATTAGTTATCTTTATGAGAAATAATCCATCAAGTGGGGAAGCAGTGTATAGGAGAGCAGCCAAGACATCAGATTGATTTCTGCTAAACAGTCTTTATGATTACTGTGTGCTTCAAACTGTGGTTGGCTTCAGGCCATTGTAAAATACCGTAAATATCCGATCTAAAACTCTCTTTGAATTTATTTTCCTGGATATTGTTCTTGGCATTTTCTTGCTTTGTGTCACCTGTCTTGGGCACGAAAGAGAAGATCTAGGCACCAGCTTTTCACGGGTCTCGGCCATGTGGAGAGCGTGTAAGAACAGATGGGTGGGGGGGTGACTGATACCACACACCTCTCTTTCTGACAAATTCCTACAAAGTGCTTTTGCTGTCAGTTTGTAAAGTCTGGCTAGCAGTGGTGGAGTGAGACTGTTGGAAGAAGAGCATTGTGGGAGAGACAGAGCGCTGACCAGCCTGGGTCTCTCTGTACTGTCCAATCATCTTTCTAGAAAATAACTGCCAACTGGTAGCCTTAGGGCTACGATTAGCACAGTATAGTGCTAATGTCCTGTGCTAATCCAATATGAGATTGTCCTACACTTCTAACCTGTGGGCAAACTCAAGTTCAATTTCTAGATTTTTCTTCTATGCAAAACACATGGTCATTTTTCTTCTTGACCACTAAGAAATATCAAGAAATACAAAAGCAAGTTATGACTCATGATATTAAGTCCCATATAGTTTTAACTTATATAAGTTCTCATATTACATAGCTAAATTTAGAAGGATCTATTTTTCTATAAATTGATATGTAGTAAGTATAACTGCCACATGACATCTTTCTGCTGGTAAGTATTTATATGTTAGTTATAATTAGAAATAAATGTAAAAGAAACTAATGCATGTAGTATGTGATTTAAAAAAAATAAATCATGGTGTAAGCTCATCTTCCATCAGGAGCAGGTGGGATATTCACCTAGCCAGGGAAGCCATGCTGTCTGATTCAGACACGAGAGGTGGTGAAAATGAGCTGCTTTATCAGAGCTACAAATGGAAGGGACTCTATCGTGGGACAGTCCGAAGAGCAGAGCAGAGGAACCTGAAATTACTCAGTAAATTATTCCCTAAATCTGTTTATTTTTAACTTCTAAATAGTTTTAAGTGGTTTATATTGACTTAAACATTATTTTTATTCACCCAGAAATGTTTATATAGTATACTGATAGATGATTAGAAGAAAAATATTGCAACTCTACAGTGGGAAGAAAACACTTCTTTATTTAACCCATCATATGTGGATATCTAGGAAATATGTTCTTCTCTCTCTCTCTCTTTCTCTCTCTCTCTCTCTCTCTCTCTCTCTCTCTCTCTCTCTCTCTCACACACACACACACACACACATAGCTTAGCCCAACCCTGAAATTTTATCTAACCCCACAAGTCAATTCTTTCTGATAATACTTGTAGATGCTGTCTTTGTCTTGTCTTTTGTTCTCTATACCAATGTCCTGGTACATTGTAGAATGGAGGTGCAATGCAGAACTCAGTACCCTCAGCATCTGAAGTCTAGTCCTGCCGAACTTGGACAGCCCACAGAGCGTGGTCCTCCACTACCTCGGTGCTTTCCCTTCTCCTCTTCAGATCACTCAGAATGCCACAACTTCAAGCCCCTTAGTCAACCTCATAAGAATGTCACTCCCTGATGCTGATTCTCCAGGTGGAGAATTCTCTGAATTAACGTGTTCATTGATTTGATGGAGTGAAAATGAATGAATAAACAAACGCCCCAAAACCTCAATGAAATCTCTCTGTGTGAAAAGTTTAGGCTTAGAAGGTTAACCTTTTGTCTAAAATCACCAAGTACCTGACGTCTATTATCAGAAAATTAAATATACCCTTGATTCTACAGAGTAGTTATCCACGAAGAGAGAAAAATGTCTGAAGAACCACATACAACATTCACCCCCATGCTGATGTCTGTCTACATTTTTTCTTGCTCATGGTGAACGACATACTATTTCAAATACATATGCTGTATCCCACCTCTGACACACTTTCCTATATATATTAATCTTACTAAATAAATAAAATATTTATTTTGAAATTTATTTCTCTTCTTCACAAATAGCATCCAAATTCCATGTGGGCAAAGTATGTATTTTTTATGACTAGTTTTTAACTGCAGAACCTGCTCACGTGTGTTGGTCCACAGATGCTATTAACACTCCATGCTTACATGTGTTGGCCCATAAATGTCTGGGCACTCAATAAGCACTGATTGAATGTGGGAGATCAAGAGTGAGAAGGGAGGAGGAAGAGAAAATGACGATGAAGGAAATGAGGAGAAGAAAGGAAAGAGAGGTACAGTAAGAAATGGTGAAATGTTATTATCTCATAAAGTACAGATTTTAGGTGATAGCATGCATTTCCTGCCCTCCCCTTAGATGGGCATTAATTGGACAGTCATCATAATTCCCATTACCAAATCTTCCAAAACATTGTACCCCCTCACTGCCATTTTGCTGCAGTCTCTCCCTTGAGTTTCTCTTTCTGAAATGCTGCTTTGTCTTTTACAGTCTTACAGTTGCTTGGAAATACAAGTGAGAAGCCCTATTCTAAAGAATTTCTTTAGATAAACTTGTTCTTTCTCTGTGTATCCTTCCTGCCCTGATTGTCATGTTGCTGCTGAATCCACTCTCTATAATATTGTGTCTGGTAAATATGCAATCGCAGTTCCACTGTGGAGTACTCAGAGTCAATAACTGTTTCCTCTTTTTAGCATCAAATGGCTTGCACGTGATAGCTGTTCACAAATACTAAACCAATCAGTGAACAACCATCCATTCTTCCCCTCAAGACAAGGTATTCTGAATTTCTTTAACAATCTGCAAAACTAAGGAATATGCAATAATAAAAAAATAAAGGTCAAAAGTAAGGGTGCTTAGCCAGCATAAATATCAGTGGCTTTGCCACTGAATGCTCTTACAACTGTTTCTCAACCTCCTTGCTGTGTCCAGAATGCAATGTGCCCTTGGAGTCAGCCACTGCCTTTGGCTCTTACACTGTTTCTTCTCTCCCTTCCTAAGTGCTCCCTGAGCCTTAGTGCTCTTAGCTCTTAGGAGCAAGAGTGTGAGATAGATATCTCATTTAGATATGATAATGCTACAGTCTCTTCTGATTCTCTGCACCTTAACCAACAGTGCGTCTGTGTTTAATCGCATCTTCTACAGGTAACAGCTTCTGAGAGATGCATAGATCTACAGGTATAAGGAAAAATCACTGGGATTCGGTTTAGAACTGTGTTTAGCAGAATAATGGCAGTAGGTTCTTTCCAAGGCCATCTGGCTTTTCTAGCCACGGGTTTATGCCCTGACAATGGTGCCAAATGTGGGTTTCTTTCTGTGGAGCAGGATGTAAACCCATTTGGAGAGGATTTGGTTGTTCCCATGACGTTTGTGCCACTATTGCACCAGTGGGCATGTCTTGCCATTATTCATCACTGTAGCTTGCAGGTTCTACAAGGTACTGCTGATGATTACTTTCTCCTGAATAGCATGAATAGTACTTTTCAGCACTCTGAAAGGCAGCCAGTAGGAATGAGGCTTCCAGGCCAATCCCAGATTGATGTCTTTATGTTCTCTGATTCATGCATGTGGCATTTTCAGCAATATGGTTTTGTCGTCAAGCACTGGAAAGAAAGGAGTACAAAATATGTAAAAGCCCAGGCTAGACCAAATCCCAGCCAACAGATGGAAGTTGGACACAAAATCTCACAGCTAGTGATAAAGCCATTAGTAATTTTTAGCTGCCAAAGGGGACAGTTTTCTCTAAGGATATGGAAACTCTTGGTAATCAACCACACTCCAGTTGAAAACCATATATTGACAAAGATTAGCACAAATTATTCTTGGTGGCTTTTTTGTAAACTTAGGTGGATGGGGAAGGGAGAATAGATCTGGTAGGAGTTTGGGAAGGAGAATGAATATAATCAAAACATCATATTCAACTGAAAGAACTAAAGTAATCAACGAAGTCATAGCAAACTAGAATAATTCTCAAGGAAGGAAAGAGGCTTTCAAGCTCACTATGGGGTCTTACGGTGATTCTGGATTTCATACTGCTGTGAAAAAAATCATTAAATGTATCATGTTAATGAAGTCAAGAATCTGTGGGCCATTTGGTAGGATATCATGATAAAATCTTTACATAGTTTTTTTTCTGAAGTTTACTTCCTGTGGTGTAGTCTAGGGTATGATCTTAATCTTCCTTTGCATGTGACAAAGACAATTGAATCAAAGCTTGCTTGAAAGCTTGTAGCATAGGAGACAGGCAAAATCTGGAGACATTACTCTAGAATGAATGGCTCAGCTGTGTGTGAGTTAGATTGATACTGACCTATCCTAGCAGGAAGATCTAACTCAGAACTGAGAAAACCAGTGGTGTCTTATGAACGACAGAGGTTGCTGGGGCAGACAAGTAGTGTGCTTGTTGCTGCCAAACTATGAATGAATTGAGTGTTTCATTATATAAGGTATGCAAAATAAAAATAAGTGGCCACAATTACTTTTAAACACTGAAGAACCAACACTAGTATAAAGAAACAAATATTAAGCCAAGAAATCAACTGTAAATAAATTAATTAAATGTAGTATACAACATGTGAAAGAAAAGTTAATGAGATCTATTTTAATAGGCAACAGAAACAATTCTTATAAACAGTACTATCTGCACTATATCAAAAATAGCAGCAAAAGACAACACTTTAACTATAATAATTCCTTTATTCAGTGCTAAAATCTAAGTTAAATTGAGAACTTCGCCTTGGTTTAAAAGATGCTTATTAATTCTTTTGAGACTTTCATTCATTGTATTTTGATCATATCCACCCTCTGTGCTATGTCTCCCTTTCCTAACTGAACAATTCCAACAACCTGCCATTCTGCCATCTCTTTTTCCATAGTTGACAATGATACATGTATAAATACACACACACACACACACACACACACAAATACAACCTGCAGATTCCTTTTAATGATGCTCAGCTCATGCTTATGTTTTAGAGCCAACCATGTAGGAGAAGTAGTCTCTGGGGGAAGACTGATTCTATCTCTTGGTAGCTACTAATTGCCTGTAGCTTTTCACTGAGGGTTGAAGTCCTAGGAGATTTCCCATCCAGTTGTCATGTCAATTGGTGTTGTTAGCATTTGGCTACTGTTGAGATTTTGAAGGTTCAGCTTTCCTGGTCAATACAGAAGTTAGGATTTGAGAGCCAAGGCTCTGATTATCTGGCTTTTACAGGCTTTCCACCTCTTCTGGATGTTCAGAAGTTGGCATGACATGCTAGCAAAAGTCAAAACTATGACATTTCTCTACCATCAACCTGGGAAATATTTTTCACTGTTAAAATAGACATGAATTGTGTCTTTTTTTTTCTTTTTTGGATTGGATATTTTATTTATTTACATTTCAAATATTTTCCCCTTTCCAGGTCTCCCCTTTGGAAACCCCCTATCTGATCCTCCCTCCCCCTGCCTCTATGAGGGTGCTTCCCCACCCACCCACCCACTCCTCTCCTCCTGCCCTGGTATTCCCCTACACTGGGGCATCGAACACCCTTGGGCCCAAGGGCCTCTCCTCCCACTGAAGACCAACAAGGCCATCCTCTGCCACATATGTGGCCAGCACCATGGGTCGCTCAGTGTGTTTTCTGTGGTTGGTGGTCCAGTCCCCGGGAGCTCCCTGGGGGTTCTGGCCTGTTGACACTGTTGCCCAGGAGAATTGCTGCTTTGTTTCATTATGTCTTTGTTTCTACTAAAATCACTGTTATTTTGTTGTCTGTTAATAAACAAGCTTTTCAGGCATTTTTACTATTCTGAACTTGCCACATCTATGTCAGCTTTCTCTCTTTTTTTTTTTTTTGTTTTTTGTTTTTTTTTTGTTTTTGTTTTTTTGTTTTTTTTTATTCGATATAATTTATTTACATTTCAAATGATTTCCCTTTTCTAGCCCCCCCACTCCCCGAAAGTCCCGTAAGCCCCCTTCTCTTCCCCTGTCCTCCCACCCACCCCTTCCCACTTCCCCGTTCTGGTTTTGCCGAATACTGTTTCACTGAGTCTTTCCAGAACCAGGGGCCACTCCTCCTTTCTTCTTGTACCTCATTTGATGTGTGGATTATGTTTTGGGTATTCCAGTTTTCTAGGTTAATATCCACTTATTAGTGAGTGCATACCATGAGTCACCTTTTGAGTCTGGGTTACCTCACTTAGTATGATGTTCTCTAGCTCCATCCATTTGCCTAAGAATTTCATGAATTCATTGTTTCTAATGGCTGAATAGTACTCCATTGTGTATATATACCACATTTTTTGCATCCACTCTTCTGTTGAGGGATACCTGGGTTCTTTCCAGCATCTGGCAATTATAAATAGGGCTGCTATGAACATAGTAGAACATGTATCCTTATTACATGGTGGGGAGTCTTCTGGGTATATGCCCAGGAGTGGTATAGCAGGATCTTCTGGAAGTGAGGTGCCAGAAAACCGAACAACCCTATTAAAAATGGGGTACAGAGTTAAACAAAGAATTCTCACCTGAAGAACTTCGGATGGCGGAGAAGCATCTTAAAAAATGCTCAACTTCATTAGTTATTAGGGAAATGCAAATCAAAACAACCCTAAGATTTCTTCTTACACCAGTCAGAATGGCTAAGATTAAAAATTCAGGAGACAGCAGGTGTTGGAGAGGGTGTGGAGAAAGAGGAACACTCCTCCACTGCTGGTGGGGCTGCAAATTGGTACAACCACTCTGGAAAGCAGTCTGGCGGTTCCTCCGAAAGCTTTCTCTCTTTTAATTGTCCTGTGATAATGAAGGCACAAGCCTCCTCAAGAGCTGCTAGGGGTTCTGATCTCTGTTAGGATTTTCAGGCCATGAACTCTGCCAAGTAGGAGGCACAACAAACCCACTTTACCATATTATGCTTTAACAGCTAATAGATAAGTTAGACATTACTAAATTATGCTAATCATTCCTGTGATATTAAAAAGAAGGGATACAGATGCTGCAGTCTCCTAGAGTCGATTAAGTGTCTTCAGGACAGTTAAGATTTCTTGAATGAACTTAGCTTTGAACTTTCAAGGTCATTGCATGCAAGTGATCCCTCCCTAAGGAATTATCTTCTTCTACTCCTCACACACACACACAGACAAAGCCTTACATTGGAGAAGTCAATATTTTATGCTTTACATGATTTTACAGTAATATAATGCAACAGTACACTGAGCTCTTAATTCCATGGTCATTGTCTAACATACAACATGTAAAAGTTACCAATGGATGAATGTTTTTTGAAATTCATAAAGCAAATTGACATTGAAGAATTACATGGGAATAAGTATTGAAAATATCCTGGGATATTTACTTTTTAAACACACTAATGCAGAAATCAAACCTTCCATTACACTTAGTGGTTGGGCAGTAAAGTAAGCATGTATTGTGGTTCTATGTGAAGATATCAGCTGATACAAACCTTAACTTACACACATTCTAATGTCTTCTCATGAATGCTATCTAAGCCAAGCAGCTATTAATTGCTCATATTAAACCTTGTGGCAAAACTCTAAAGAAGAATAAGAAAAAAGATTTTCATAAAAACCTAACTTGTAGATTTACTTACAATCAAAATATAAATTTAAGTAGTTAGTAATAGGGGCCAGATTAAGTTAAATTGTATCCACTGCACATCACGTATTCTTTAATTTTAATCTCTAAAACTGTACTGTATGGAAAATTGTTTCCCAGTTAGGTGCAGTAAAGAAACAGTAGTACAATGGTATCCCCCACTGCCATTGTGTAGAAGCATGCACCACTGGGAGAGAGAAGGAAAGGAGAGGGAGGGAGAGGGAGGGGAGGAAGAAATACCTTCAGGCATCTATAAAACTGTAGCAGTCATATTAAAGTGTTACTCTAATGTTAGTCTTCTCTAGTTCAGCACTGAGAAATCCTAGGTTTTCCCCATCTCTGGAGAAAATTTTGGAAGAATCTTTGAGGGCCTTAGAAGATGACACCTAACAAGCAAAACCAGGTTACCTTGGGTAATTGCAGTAGAATATTAATTGTGGCCTGTGGTAGAAATATCATTGTCATAGCAACCACCAAAGATTTTATAGAAAAGGGAAGACTTGGTTTTCTTTTCCTTTTATTTATTTATTTCTTTTTTAAAGGAGATGACTAAAAAGATTCCTTTTGAAATAGTTCTGGCACAGTGTAAAATGATACACAAAGTTTAATAAAGTTTAACTCACAATTATAAACCTTTCTATTGATTCAGCTACATTATTTTTGTTTGTTAGACTGAATCGCCATCTTATATGACAATTGGTTTCATGTCCAAACTCCCCACAGGGACTCCTGAGTTCAGTCCCACTCTGTTAGCACTAAGTTCAAGAATATAGATTATTTCAGGAGTCTACATTTGCTATGGTTTATAAAATCAGTTCTAGTAACCAGCCCCAGGATGCTTCTTCTGATATAATGAGAGTTTCTTCAATAGTGAAAATCTATGTCTTTGTCTGCTATAGGAACCAATAAACTAAAACTACTAATTTTATGATTATGCTAAAGCTGCAATTGGTTTCCTTGGAAACCACTTGCCAGAGCCGCATTGTCTTAGAAAATGTGCTCCTTTGCCAATACCTTCAAAGGGTGACACTTTGTCATCATGTATAAATTAGCATCCTAGACACCAGGTCCTATAGTGAAAGAGGAAGGGAATGTCACTAATTACATTTAAGGGGAAAATTCTACCTAGAATTGTTTTTAGCTTGGGATCAACAGTTATAGATGTGAGATTTTCACGAATAGCAATATATCTAAAATAGTGGGTTTCCTTGTGTTACGTTCAAACCTTCAGCCCAGCCAGGGCAGCAAAACAGTGAAGCAGCAGTCATGGGACCTTGACATGGAAAGCTGCTACCATTATCAGGATGTTTTAAGGAGTTCACTGGAATTAAAAAGGGAAGGAGCCCAAATATGAACAATGCAGGATAGAGCTCACCACGGAGGCCGGCACCTGCTTGTTGCTACAAGTAATTCCCGTCACCTGTCTTCCAAGCCAAATAAAGTCGCCCGTTCATGTATCTTATGGGTCTTTTACTCCTTTTGTTTTGTTTGCTTGCTGTAACTAGCCGCAATGAACACAGATGCTCATGTTATTAGTCAAACAGAATTTTCACTTTCAAATTTCTCTTTGAAACAGGTGGCAACAAAGGTAATCTCAGATCCTTAATTTAAAAGATCTGCGAATATTTTTATCATGTTTCTGCCTCCCTCAACTCCTCTCCCACATCCTCCTCTCCTGCCTGCCCGCTTAGCTCTATGCACTCTGTTGTGGAGAGTCCTGGTACTGCTAGTGTTTCAGTGCTAATTCCTGGAGGGCTGTGAACCTTCTCCCCACCTTAACTTGTAAAATAAAGGCTAGAGCGGCCCAGTGCCCGCCTTTAATCCCAGCACTTGGGAGGCAGAGGCAGGCGGATTTCTGAGTTCGAGGCCAGGCTGGTCTACAAAGTGAGTTCCAGGACAGCCTGGAACTAAAGAGAGAAACCCTGTCTCCCGGAAAATAAATAAATAAATAAATAAATAAATAAATAAATAAATAAATAAATAAATAAATAAAATAAAGGCTAGAGTCAGAGATTGGACAGTGGAAGGGAAGGTGAAGCTGAAAGGGTTGGGGAGAAAGAGGAGACTGAGAGAAAAGGAAGGAAGATGGAGAGGAAGAAGACGCATAGCTTTAAATAGCCACAGGTAGCTATGACTATCTCAGAAGGGATGGATAATTACAGGACAATTTGTCTTATCTAGGTGGGCAATTTTTATCTATATCATTTGCCTCTGAGTAAATTATGTGAACATCTTGTGAATTGAGAATTTATTGATATATAAATCTGACTAATTATAAGCTTCTAGAGTTTTGATTTTCCTGGGTTACTGGGATTTGGGACCGCTGGCACAGGGGGTAGATGGCTGGGGGTGTGAACAGAATTAGCAGCAAGAGAACTGCGATCATTCCCTGTGTGGGGCTAGCCTAGAGGCAGCCGGCGAGCCTGCCTGAGCGAAGAGTAGCTAGCCTCAGCGCAGGACGGCGCCACTCATTTAACATTTCCTGAAACACATCTCTGTATCTCAGTCTCTTCATATCTGTCTCTCAAACCCCCAAAACAAAATACAGACGAAAAATCAAAACAATTGCACAACAAACCCAATAAGATCAAAAAAAAAGGCAAAATAAAACAAAACAGAAAAGCCCACAAATATCACAAAGTTCACATTTATTTTATTTGATTGCCAATTGCTGGATCTGCCCTAGCTGGAGTATGTTTGATATGTCCAATGCTATTCTTTGGAAAAAACTGATTTTTCCTTTACTGGAAGATAACAATTGCAAATAGCTTCATTACTGGGGGAACCCTGTGTCCCTTTCCCCTTCTCATTGCTGGGATGTGATCTGACTTGACCCCTCCTGGTTCTTGCACATCCCACCATAGTCTCTGTGAGTTCCTGTATCCCCTTGTATCTGGAAGACTTTGTGATATTTGTGGGCTTGTCTGTCCACAGATTATCCAGTTATGGGTGGCTATGTTAGTCTCCATCCACTGAAAGAGGACATTTCTTGGATGAGGGTTGATAGAGCAATATGTCATTAGGAGTGTTTTTCATTTTTGTTTTTGGTTTGGTTTGGTTTGGTTTTGCTATGTCCCTTTAGCAGAATAATAATAGTAGGTTTTCTCCAGGACTGTAACCTCTCTGTCTCAAGTTCTTCACCACTGTATTAATGTCAGATATGGATTTTGCTTAATGGAGTGAGCCTTAAATCCAATCAGAAAGTGGTTGGTGGCTCTCATAACATTTGTGCCACTATTGTATGGGTGTATCATGCAGGCCTGTCACTCTTGTATTTCAGGTTTTGTAGCTGGGTGATACTGATCATTGCCTTTATCCTCCAGTAGTGTGCAAAATATCCTCCCACAGATTAAAATTAGTCAGTAGGGGTGAAGCTTCTACCTGAGACCTGCTTGACCTCTCCTGTGAAGGACATAGGTAAGTGTTGTCTTTAGCAATCAGGTTTTACCATTAGATGTGGAAGGGAGTCAGTAACCTTGGAAATAGCGTGCAGTGATTGAGGGGTCAATCGGACCCCTTTGGCCAATAACCCTTTCTTAGCACTAGAGGTTTTACTTGGTGGCATATTATGTCTAGGTGGGGCGTTGCCTCCTCCATTAGAGGGTGACTCTATTTAAATTTCTCTCATATTTTAGGAAGCATTTACAATAATAGGCTTACATATATTTGTGCAAAAGACCTTTAGTGTTTCCTGTTCCTCTTTTACCCTGCTCTCCTATCTCCTTCTCCACTTAATCCCCCTTTTCTAGTTTCCTGAGTATCATTCCACAGCACTACATTCTATTACTACTCCCCTACTTGGGAAAATCCATCCCATTTCCAGATTCCTTATTATATACATAACCTCTGTAGTTTTTAAAGTAGTTATGTAGTTTTTGTAGTTATGGTCACATATAGAAAGCCTAACAGCTAGCATCCACATATACAGAAACATACAATTTTTTCCTTTGTCTTCTGGGGTTGTGGTTCACCTCACTCAGAATGTCTCTCAGCCATCGGTGCTGTATCTTTTGAGAATAGTCTGCTTAGTTATGTATCTCATTTTTAATTGGATTATTAATTTCTGAATGTTTACTTTATCTCTTTATATAATGTAGGTGCTATTCCTATTTCTGTTGTATCTAGAGTTGGTAAAGAGATTTTTCTCATTATTAAAGCTGTTGCTTTCTACAAATGTTGGTGTCCTTTGCTGTGTGGAATCTTTGCAGCTTCACGATGTTCCAATTCCTATGTGTTAGTCGTAAGGACTCTGCTAGCAGTGTCTTGTTCAGAATGTTCTTTCTGTGCTAATGAGTTCAGTATTTAAAGGGAAAATTCGGGGAATATGATAATCTAAATAGAATGTGTTCGTCTATTCAAAATATACACTTCAATACTGATTTATGATTTAATAGGACAGTTCTCTCTAGCCACTCAAGGCTACATTCGAACTGGTTACGGGGTTCCCTGGAAGGAAAGCTAGGGATAGGAAGGGGGTGATGGGAAAAACATGGAGTCAAGACAAGATTTCCTGCTCGAGACTCAAAGTTTAATGGAGGTCTCCAAATATATATAGGCGGGGCAAGACCCTTCCCCCCAAAGCTGGAAACAGGTCTGCAGAACTGGTTCTGCTTACTCTGCGGGAGGCTGGCATCAGGTGTCCTTGGAGAACAATAGGCTTCACCTTGGTCTGAGCGCTTCACCCTAGGTGGGGAGCAGTGGCTTGCAGAGTTCTGAAACTTCCGCTCAAAAAGGCTGGGGGAGGGCACAGTTCTAATCAATTTTTTTTAAGTTAGACTTGAGAAACTGTCTAGTTCGACCAAAAAACTAGTTATCACTCACAGTTAAGCTTTGATTCAGAGAAGAAAGTAAAAGCTGGCCAATAGGAAATGTTAAGATTTGGCAACAACAAAAAAAAAAACCTCCTAAAATATGAGAAGGTTTTGTCCATTGAAAAATGTGTGATTTCCCTATAATATTCATTGTATCTAAATATGGTACAACTGAGAAAAATGTTAATGTACCAAAATCTCTGTAAAAGCCCTGTGGAAGCTTATTGCTAATTTAAGGCTTTCTAAATTTAAAGTCATAATTTAAGTAATTAATAAACTTGAAATTTAATTAGGAAAGTGACTGATGGGCTTTCCTTAGGATGATGTTTATTCTAATTTGCTTCACATACCTTTGTTTGGTCATTCTTGAAAAATCCTCCAGTCAGTGCAAATCCTCCAACCCCAAATAATAGGAGTTCCCTTGCTGGCTGATTTCCTTGTTAACATGAGTGATGGCAATTAGAATGTGAAGAATTGAGCTTAGGCTTATATCTTTTACTTGCATACTATCTATATTCCCTCCATATTTATGCTCAGAATGTTCTTGAACAACATTTAAATCAGAAGTACATTTTAAGTCCTTTTATTTCGTAAAATTATTTTAAGAATGAAAGTAAATTCATAAGTGTCTTTGGAATTATATTACAAGACATTATTATGAAATAAATGACATTTTAAAAAATACTATAGTACCTGGTATTATTTCTAAAAATCTGTATTAAGTGAGAGGGATTAAACTCCAGGAGCAAAATATGTAATATACTCTGTGTAAAGATAATAATGTACTGCCAGAAATGTGAAAATATTGATAAAATTTATGTGGCTTCCGGAGATCCTAACTCCTCATGATGCTTGAGTCGCCAGCATCTTAAATACTGAGCTGCATCCTTGACCATGCACCAAACATTTTCACCTGTTCTTCTTTCCTCAAATCCTCCCTGGCAGTTGTTGTTATTTTCTGGATGACAGTTATTTTAACTGGAGTGAAATAAATTCAAAATTTTGGGTTGATTTGCTAAATCCCTAAGAATGTTGAATACTTATGGTTCCTTCCAGAGAATTTTGAAGCAATAGTTTTCATTTGGCATGTAGAGTTGCCTGTTCTCTTATATTTCCTTAACTCTAAAGAGTTATGTGGTTTTTTGTTTTGTGACATGACACATTTGACATGAATTGCAAACCATTTTCATGACAAAAAATAGTTAGTAGCACCTGTGCACAATAAAAGTAAAACATCTGGCCATAACTTTATAATCAATAAAAATGGAGGAACATTTTTTATTAAAGATTCAGGTTTATTCTTTAGCTTGGCTTCAGAGGACATTTTCACTAGGCAGTCTTTCTTAGCATTGGCTTAATTTTAGAAACTGACTTACTAATATCTATCATTTTATGATCTACCATGAGAGTGGATTATTAGGCAAAAACCAGTTTTGTGTTTGTTTTTGTTTTCTTTTTCTTGAGTAAACCTGACAGTACTCTATTTAACGGCAAAATTTAAAAGCAGGTGATTTAATGGACACCATTTCCATAGGGGAGATTTGTTGGACTCAACCACACTGCTAAGTGAAAAAATTTTGTCAGGTGACCTGGTAGAGGCATGGTGGAAGACACCAGTGAGGCAGAGAGAAGCTCTGTTATGTAATCAGCTCATCTTTCTTAATTTACTTAATCCAAATTGGGCTCTTCTGTCCCATAGAGATTGGAAAATTTGGCACCTAGTCAGTATTTTGTAAGTTCTTTAATATGGGTGCTTCTGGCTGGTATCTGTAAAGTACTTGTAATCAACTCATTTAAAAGATACTTAGGGCCAGCAAAAGAAATCACAATTCAAAGGTTTTCCAGTGTAAGTGCTACAGAAGGTTGGAAATTAGGGCCTGCATTCTGGAGCTGGAGTGGGGGGTCGGGGGAGACATTTGACTAATTAATATGAATGAGAAAGAAACTTCAAGTCTCTTTTTGTCAATCAAATCTGGACTGCAAATACACGCCTGATTATTAACTTTCCAGAGAAGCTAGAGCAGGGCAAATGTCCTTCAGCCATCCACCCCAGAACCATATGCTTCTTATTTTGATTTAGATATTTCAATCATCGCTTACTGTGGTGCACAGGATGAGACTGCTGTGCTGGATAGTTTAAGTCAACTTGACACCAGTTCAAATGCCTCTGTAAGACTGAGCTGTAAGAAAATGTGTCGTACATTTTATTAATTAGAGATTGAAAGTGGAGGGGCCCAGCTCATCTTGCATGGTGCCATCCCTGGTCTGGTGGACTCAGGTTCTATAAGGGAGCAGTGGGTAAGCTATGGGGATCATGCCAGTAAGCAGCGCTTCTCCAAGCCTCAGCTCCGGCCTCCAGGTTTCTTCTTCATACTGACTTCCTTCAGTGATGGACTGCAATGTGGAAGTGTAAGCCAAGTAAATCTTTTCCTCTCCAACTTGATTGTTGTTCATGGCATTTTATCACAGCAGTAGAAATTCTAACTAAGAGAACCAGGTTCTTTTACCATGTTGAAACACATATTTTTAAATATTTGCTTATCAAGCTAAGCCTTACTATAAACTTCAAGCTTTCCTGGAAACCAGCTCCATGTGTCTCAGCCTGCCTACTGCCAGCATAACTGATGTGAGCCAGCCACACCCGGATGATTCCTGATTCTTGGCCTTGAACCACAGACTTCATTAGAGTAATGATCCAGTTCAAATTTGGAACCTCAGAATTGATAGTAATGACCTTTAGCCAAGTCAACCAGCGCTGAAATAAACAGAACTTTAGAAAGACAGAGAACATCAGTATAGGAATAGCAATATGGAATCTAGAAGATACCTTAAAACTGTTAGTTTAAGCCATATGATCAAAGGCTGTATTTTATTGGAAGAAGAATTTTCCCAGAAAATCCTAGAAATATAAAGGTAGATCAAACTCAGAAATAAAAGGTTCATTTTTAAATTATGCTGTTTGAACAAACTCATCTTAGAATGTAGAAGTTAATCCTTCACTGGTGAGGAAAATAATGAAATGTCTTTCTTAAGTGAGAAAACTTATATTTGGAGTTTCCTTATATCAGGAAAAAACACTGTCACCTTTATGAGATCAATGAATATAGCTACTTGATATGGCTATCTTAAACCTAAAGTGCAATTAAATTTGTAGAAGATAGGGAAAAAAATCAATCATAACTTTTATCTTCTGTTAGTATGTACCTGGATTCCTTGGAGACAACTTTTAACGTTAAATTCTAAGTAATGCCCTAAAGAAATGACCATCCTCAAAATATAAGCAGAATCAGGATGTTATTACACATAAATTTAAAGGATGGGAATAAAACGTTGTTCCAAAGTTTTGGACGTGAGGCCAAGGTGAGACTCCGTCTCTTGCCTAATCAATATCAGCATGAATCTGGTTGAAAGGACATTGAGAAAGTGAATGAGCTCTGCACCAAAAATATATCTGAATATTTCAATTTGTTACCAGTGGTGAGGATTATTTTTTTTCAGATATATATTGAGAAGTCTGTTTGTTCTTGTGCTGATGGAGATGATCTGTGTATATCAGGTCAGGGAATAGAAAGGCTGCAGATAGTGGTCCCACTCAGTTAGACATTGAGGAGGGACAAGTAGGAAATGGGCGAGCAGACATTTACATTCTGCATTTTAGTTTTGTCATCTGAAAGCTCATAATTGCCACACCAATTTATGATTTCTGTGAACTTATTTTAAAATAATATGGATTGAAATTTTCTCTCAATGGCAGGCAACACAGTCATAGACAGCCCCTGCTCCAATTGTTAGGGGACCCACATGAAGACCAAGCTGCACATCTGCTTCAAATCTGTAGTAGAGTCCAGCCCCCGCATGCTCTTGACTGTGGTCCTTGACCCCAGTGCTCATTCAATCCTATTCCCCACTTGGTCTTTCTCTGTCTCTCTGTCTCTGTCTCTGTCTCTCTGTCTCTGTCTCTGTCTCTGTCTCTCTCTCTCTCTCTCTCTCTCTCTCTCTCTCTCTCTCTCTTTCTCTCTCTCTCTCTCTGTCTGAGAGGTATGGGATGTGGAAAAGTCCGGTCGGAGGGTGGACAGGGGTGGGGGTGGGGATAAAATCTGGAGTATAAATAAATAAATAAGCACACATCATCACTTCATTCTGTCTCTGAATTTTTCAATGAATAGTTTCTCTGTTACCTATTCCCAATGGACATACCTGGTACGCAATTCCCTTTTTCTCCTCTATATCAACACTTGCTTTTGATTAATTCAGACTGAGATAAAAATCACTAATACTGAAAGTGCAGACATTGAATTTCAAAAGAAAAGAAAGTGTAAGCTGAAGAATGGAGGTTCTCTTATAAAGGGGTGTCTACCAAGCATGGGGTAACTGAGTAGGACAGAAGGCTCAGTAGGTCCCAGACCCTCTCTGCCTTACTCAGTTTAACTCTATCCCAATGCAGTCATATAGTTGGAGTGAAAAAATTAATTTTATATAAGCCTCAAGATATCAAGGAACAAAACAAAATCATTTTGCGTCATAATTGCAAGCTAGAATTACTACAGAGAACAATGTGGCACACTGTGGTTTCAAATCCTGGGCAGGGAAAAGAAGGTGGAGAAAGCAACCTCCTTATGGTGAGTAGAGAGGAAGATTGGTGTAAATTTAAAAACATATGAACATCGTGATGACGAGTAAGGCCATATTTTCACAGAAACCACTTCTGTCCGCCAAGAGGATATGTAGGCTAACTAGTATTACTAATATAATGAGAATTATGAGATTCAGTTGCCAAGAGGGTCATGTTTGAATCAATAGGAGTGACTCCATTAAGACATTGTCCAGGTCTCTCTGTTTCATAGTATGGTAGTGATGTGGGAGAAATTGGTTTTACAATCCTCAGACAGGTAATACTACCTGTCAAGAACACTGGCAATGTTTGGTCAAAACAACAACAACAACAACAACAACAACAAAACTGCAGAAAGTAGTTTGTTTCAGGTGCTTCATATATAAAATTTAAATGACAAGAAAAGACAAAAAAAAATTCTCATTTTTACTTTTGTGTTTGTGTGTTTATAAATTAAAACAAACAGATTGGTACACATTTATCCAATTATCAAAAGAATATTAAAATGGCATCTTAATACAGATGGCTTTTCCTCCAGTACAACCACTCAGTGAATAGTATTCTACTAGTTACATGGACAAAGATTTAATAGCTTTTGGTTATTTTACGTGGAAAATAAAGTTATTTTTCAACATTTCTTTTCTTATTTTAGTATATTATTAGAAGCAATGTTTTATTTAGTGCCATACTGAAGAACTGGAAATTGTGTAATTAATTTGATTTATTGTGTAATTTATTGGATTTATTTTGGGTAATAGCTTATTAAATATTATGTAATTTATTTGGAGAAAAAAATGACATTTCTTGATGTAAGTCAACTCCCTGACCTTTCTGATGGGTTAAGAATGTGAATACAACCTCTCCTACAAAAATTTCACTTAGTCACAAAGAGGATGACTAAAAATTGTGCAAGCAAAGAAAAACAATAGTTTTTAATCCTTTAATATCATTAAAAGCTAAAGTGTACCTCTTGCAAAATTTATACTCCCTCCAAGTAACTTTAAGGTAAAATTTATCTTTCTGTGTTTTTTATGGAGTTACTACAACAGGTTTCATGTATGTTTTATTTTGATAACATTTAAATATGAGCACTGAAGTTTTATTTCTTTATTAGCTAGAAAACTGTCATGCAACCAGAAGACGCTGGGAGAAACAGAGGTGTTTCCAGCAGCCGCTCTCTATTAGCTGTTCCAATGAGTACTCTGGCTGGCCGTCAATGGCAACAAACTACAATATTTTCCAAACTATGAACTGACTCCCGTTCACTGGTTCTCCTACTGCCAGTGTGACCACTCCTTCTAGATGCCCACTTTCGCATATTATATTTTTTCCAATCAAATTTATGTCATATGCAGAACACGCTTCTTATTCACTTAGATACTCCCTGCCCTGATTGGCGGAAAGCCGGGAAGAGGAACTGACTGTGATGGTAATTCGTGTTGCAGCTGAGGAGAAGCCATGCCGTAGAGATAACAAACCAAAGGACAGAAACGGTGATGCTTCAGCTTCAGAAAGCTGCACATCACTTAACCCAACAGGACTCCAGCCCAGCGCTCCATCTCATTAATTTAACATGTGATACATACACAGATCATGAACATTAATGAGGGGTTATTAACAAAGATGCCTCAAACAGTTACACATCTGGACAAGCCAGGCTGTCCACCCTAAAAATATATCCATTAATGGGCCTTTCTTTCTTTATTCATGATGCTGAAGGTTATATGATTGTCTAAGTAAAGGCATTGCAGTGACTGTGCCCTGTTAATTAAATAAGAACTCAAAACAGTGAAGAAGAGAGGAGGGGGAGAGGACAGGGCTGAAAGGCAGCTTGGCTGTAGGTGGGGCGGGGTAATTATCTGGACACTGCTCTTGTCATTTCCATTTTGTGGAGAAATCTGTCTCTTCCAATGCTGGTTTGTGTGTCAGACACTCACTGCTGGAACATCAGCAAGTTCACTTCTAGTCAAACTCTCCATTGCTGAAGTAAATAAGATTCTTACGAATTGCATTTGCATTTGACCATATCATACATGTTTATAATGCATATATAATCTCCTCATCCTCCTCCGACTTCTCTCACTCCCCCTCCTCCTCGAGGTGACTTCCCCACATCTATGTCTTTTCAAAGCACATATTGTGACCACACTAAATAGTCATTTATCCTATTTCAGGATAATGATCCACATTTCAGGAGACATTATAATTTTTTTCTCCATACATTTCTTTATTGAATCATTCATGCCAATTATAGATTTTGGTTGATTTAGCATCAACAGATAAAGACCAGAATTACAGTCCAAGGGTCGTACCCAGTTTGTGGTAAAGTGAGGAATTATAGAGCTGCGTCAGATGCTCAGAGACAAAGTAAATGTTCACATTTCATCTGGAAATAATACATATTTTCCACCCAAATATTATTTTAATTGCTTAATATTCTTATAGTCATCTTCAATTATCAGGAAGGAAATTGAGGCCTGGGGAGCCCTGAGCAGTTGGTGAGGGAGAAGGACATAGGCCGAGGCCAGGTTAGGAGCAGAGCCCCTTACTCCATGTCCTGAACTGCCTCCTGCTGTAAATAATTGGAAAGTCATGGCTTCCCTTTACCTCACATAGTCTGCCTGTTTTGGTCTCAGACAACATGGTATCATTCTCAGCTAAACTTCTGGGTGTGTTAACCCCTTGCTGAAGTAACTGGCTCATGGATTATGTCCTAATTGCTACATCAGTAATACTGACGGTCTTTATACATCAGGATTACTAGCCTTTGAACCACTAACAGTGTTCAGGAACCTGCTGAATAAACATCATCCTATTACTTTTATAAAACAATAAATGTTAGATCTACATTACTTTTTAATAAAAAAAACCCGATGAGTTTATCATTATAGATCTATGTGATACTTGTTTCCAATACAATCATTACATATAAATTATATAAATACAAACTGTCTTGTTACTACACTAGTGAAAACAGCATTGGGTACAAAGGTTCAGGGTTCTTGAATCACTGTTTTTATTTTTTTGAAATCTAATTATAGGTTTAGATCTTTTTATATTTTTGGCAAAGCTGTCTCCACTGGTTTTTTGTGAGTGAATGATTGAGCTCACAATAAAAAACAATCTTAAGCTTGTGAACAGTAATAACAAGTTACTTACTAATGTAGAACTCAATTCTTCACGGACAAGACACTGGGAAGGCTGCTCAAAGTGGAAGAAAGGGAATAAGGAACGAGTAACTACAAACTCGTCTAATACAACTGTGAAGAAAAACCATGATGACATGAACAATAAGCTTTGTCCTTATCAAGGACGCACTGAATGTGCAGACCGTGACACACTTGCAGACTGTTCTGACGATCTGGAAGGACGTGAAATATGAAATGTTGTTCACACGTAGCCCCTTGTCATATTGCTGTCCCTCGTTGTAGATAGCAAACTGGCTCAGAAAAAGCATGAATGCTGCATAATTTGAATGAATTAAAAAGACTTAAGCCAATCTGATTCCAGAGGAAGCCTTTCTCCACCTTCTGAATGTGACTTTACCACACTGAAAACTGATAAGCTATCTCAGCCAGAAAAAAATGCACAAATCCCATGAGATGTAAAATCTCATGACAAACTCTCTAAATATGGCTATCGTTGGACTTGCTTCTGCTGGAAAATCTGAAAATTCATGTCCCCTAAGTGAATGGGCTTTAGATTTTACCTCTGATGATCTCTCTCTCTCTCTCTCTCTCTCTCTCTCTCTCTCTCTCTCTCTCTCTCTGATTGGGTATTTTCTTTGTTTACATTTAAATGTTTTCCCCTTTCCAGGTCTCTCTTTCAGAAACCCACTATTCCATCCTCCATCCCCCTCTCCCTGCCTCTGTGAGGGTTCTTCTCCACCCACCCACTCCAATCCCCCTGCCGTGGATTCCCCTACACTGTGGCATCAAACACCCTCAGGCCCAAGGGCCTCTCCTCCCACGGATGTCTAATATGGCCATCTTCTGACACACGTGGCCAGCTCCTTAGGTTGCTCCATGTGTACTCTTTGGTTAGTAGTCCACTCCCCAGGAGCTCCAGGGTCTGGCGTGTTGACACTATTGCTCCTTTCATGGAGCTGCAAAACCCCTCAGCTCCTTCATTTCCTTCTCCAACGCCTCCATTGGGGACCCCAGAGTTGGCTGCCAGCTTCTGCCTCTGTATTTGTCAGGCTCTGGCAAGGCCTCTCAGGAGACAGCCATATCATGTTTCCATCAGCAAGCACTTCCTGATATCCACATCTTCCAGGTTTAGTGACTGTATACAGGATGGATCCCCAGGTGGGGAAGTCTCTGGATGACCTTTCCTTCAGGCTCTGCTCCATATTTTGTCTCCATATTTCCTCTGAGTATTTTATTCATCGTTCTAAGATCTACATTTTGGTCTTCCTTCTTCCTAGGCTTCATATGGTCTGTGAATTGAATCTTGGGTATTCCGACCTTTGGGGCTAATATCCACTTGTCAGTGAGTACATACCATGTTTGTTCCTTTGTGACTGGATCACATCACTCAGGATGATATTCCATATATCTTCCTCTGAATTTCATCAAGTCATTTTTAATAGCTGAGTAGTATTCCATTGTGTACGTATACCACATTTTCTGTATCCATTCCTCCATTGAGGGACAGCTGGGTTGATTCCAGCTTCTGGCTCTTATAAATATGGCTGCTATAAACATAGTGAAGCATGTGTCCTTCTTACATGTTGGAGCATCTTCTGGGTATAGATCTAGGAGTACTATAGCTGGGCCCTCAGGTAGTACTATCTCCAGTTTTCCACCAGACTGAGTTCCAGAGTGCTTGTACCAGCTTGCAACCCCACCATCTAAACCATTCTGACAGGAGTGAGGTGCAATTTCAGGGTTGTTTCGATTTGCATTTCCCTGATGACTGAGGATTTTGAACATTTCTTTAAGTGTTTTTCAGCCATTCCAATTTCCTCAGTTGAGAATTCTCTGTTTAGGTCTGTGTTATTTGGTTCTCTGGACTCTAACTCTAGAGTTCTTAATATATATTAAATATTAGCCCACCAATGGATGTAGGACTGGTAAAGATCTTTACCCAATCTGTTGGTTGCTGTTTTGTCCTATTGACAGGGTCCTTTGCCTTACAGATGTTTTGAAATTTTATGAAGGCCCATTTGTCAATTCTTGATCTTAGAGCATAAGCTATTGGTGTTCTGTTCAGGAACTTTTCCCCTGTGCCCATGTGTTTCAGACTTTTCCCCACTTGCTCTTCTATTAGATTCGGTGTATCTGGTTTTATGCTGAGGTCTTTGATCCAATTGGACTTGAGCTACGTACAGGGAGATAAGAATGGATTAATTTGCATTCTTCCCTATATTGACTGTTAGATGAACCAGCACCATTTGTTGAAATCCTGTCTTTTTTCCACTGTATGGTTTTAGCTCCTTTGTCAAAGATCAAGTGAACATAGATGTATGGGTTCATTTCTGGGTCTTCAATTCTATTGCATTGATCAACTCTATACCTGCCTGATCTATACCAATAAGATATAGTTTTTATCACTATTGCTCTGTACTACAGCCTGAGGTCAGGGATACTGATTCCCCCAGGAGTTCCTTTATTATTGAGAATAGTTTTTACTAACCTGGTTTTTTTTTTTTTTTTCTTATACCAAATGAATTTGAGAATTGCTCTTTCTAACTCTATGAAAAGACTTCAGTTGGAATTTTGATGGGGATAACTTTGAATCTGTAGATTGCTTTCAGCAAGATGGACATTTTACTATTTTAATCCTGCCAATCCACAAACTTGGGGGATCTTTTGATCTTTTGAGGTCTTCTTTAATTTCTTTCTTCAGAGACTTGAAATTCTTGTCATATAGATCTTTCACTTGTTTGGTTAGAGTTACACCAATATACTTTATATTGTTTGTGGCTATTGTGAAGAGTGTCGTTTCCCCAATTTCTTTCTCAGCGTGCTTATCCTTTTAGTATAGGAAGGCTATTGATTTTGTTTGAGTTAACTTTATATCTGGCCACTTTGCTGAAGTTGTTTATCAGATTTAGGAATTCTCTGGTGGAGATTTTGGGGTCACTTAAGTATGCTATCATATCATTTGCAAATAGTGATATTTTGACTTCTTCCTTTCCAATTTTATGCCTTTGACCTCCTTGTCTAATTGCTCTAGCTAGAACTTCAAGTACTATACTGAATAGATATGGAGAGAGAGGACAACCTTGTCTAAATCCTGATTTTAGTGGGATTACTTCAAGCTTCTCTCCATTTAGTTTGATGTTGGCTACTGGCTTGCTATATATTGTGTTTACTCTGTTTAGGTATGGTCCTTGAATTCCTGATCTTTCCAAGTCTTTTAACATGAAGGGATATTGAATTTTGTCAAATGCTTTTTCAGCATCTAATAATGTTATCTTGTGGTTTTTATCTTTGCGTTTTTTTTATGTAGTGGATTACATTGATAGATTTTTGCATATTGAACCATCCCTGCATCTCTGGGATGAAGCCTATTTGTTCACGATGAATGATCATTTTGATATGTTCTTTGATTCAGTTGGCAATTACTTTATTGAGTATTTTTGCATCAATATTCATAAGAGAAATTGTCGGAAGTTCTCTTTCTTTGTTGGGTCTTTGTGAGGTCATGGTATCAGTGTAACTGTGGCCTCATAGAAGGAATTGGGTAAAGTTCCTTCTCTTTCTACTTTGTGGAATAGTTTGAAGAGTATTGATATTAGGTATTCTTTGAAGGTCTGATAGAATTCTATACTAATCTCATCTGGTCCTGGGCTTTTTTTTTTTTTATTTTGGTTGTGAGACTTAATGATTACTTCTATTTCTTGAGGGGTTATGGAACTGTTAAGATGATTTATCTGATTTAACTTTGGTTTTGCATCTGTCTAGAAATTTTTCCATTTCATCCAGATCTTCCAGGCGAGTTAAATATAGGCTTTTGTAGTAGTATCTGATGATTTTTTGGATTTCCTCAGTTTTTGTCGTTATATCTCCCTTTTCTGATTTTATTAATTCGGATATTGTCTCTGTGCCCTCTGATTAGTCTGGGTAAGTGTTCATCTATCTTGTTGATTTTCTCAAAGAACTAGCTCTTGGTTTTGTTGTTTATATATAGTTTTTATTATTAGTGTTGTTTGTATCTTTTTGTTTCTACTTGGTTGATTTCAACCGTGAGTTTGATTATTTCCTGCTGTCTACTCCTTTTGAATGTATTTGCTTCATTTTTGTTCTAGAGCTTTCAGGTGTGCTGTTAATTTGATCTCTCTAGTTTCTTATTGTAGGCACTCAGAGCTATGAGATTTCCCCTTAGCACTGCTTTCATTGAGTCCTATAAATTTGGGTATGTTGTACCTTAATTTTCATTAAACTCTAAAAAGTCTTTAATTTCTTTCTTCATTTCTTCTTTGACAAAGTTATCATTGAATAGAGCATTGTTCTGCTTCCATGTGTATGTGGGCTTTCTATTGTTTTTGTTGCTATTGAAGACCAACCTTAATTTGTAGTGATCTGATAAGAGGCATGTTATTATTTCAATATTCTTATATATCTTGAGGTCTGTACTGTGACCCATTATATGGCAATTTTTGGAAACGGTACCTTGCTTGAGATATGGAGAAGAAGGTATATTCTTTTGATTTAGTATGAAATGTTCTATAGATATCTATTAAATCCATTTGGTCCATAACTTCTGATAGTTTCATTGTGTTTCTGTTTAGTTTGTGTTTCCATGATCTAACCATTGATGAAAGTGGAGTTTTGAAGTCTCCCACTATTATTGTGTGAGGTACAATGTGTACTTTGAACTTTAGTAAAGTTTCTTTTATGAATATGGGTGCTCTTACATTTGGAGCATTGTTCAGAATTGAGAATTCTTCTTGGTAGATTTTTTCCTTTGATGAGTATGAAGTGTCCTTCCTTATCTTTTTTGATGACTTTTGGTTGAAAGTCTATTTTATTCAATATTAGAATGGCTCCTCGAGCTTGTTTCTTAGGACCATTTGCTTGGAAAACTGTTTTCCAGCCCTTTACTTTGAGGTACTGATTGTCTTTGACACTGAGGTGTGTTTGCTGTATGCATCAAAATGCTGCATCCTGTTTACTAATCCAGTGTGTTAGTCTATGCCTTTTTATTGGGGAATTTAGTCCATTGATGATACAAGATATTAAGGAACAGAGGTTGTTGCTTCCTGTTATTGTTGATGTTATTTTTAATTTTGTGTGGCTATCTTCTTTTGGGTTTATTGAAAGGAGATTACTTTCTTGTTTGTTCTAGGGTGTACTTTCCCTCCTAGTGTTGACTTTTTCCATTTGTTATCCCTTGTATGCCTGGATTTGTGCAAAGATATTGTGTAAATTGGTTTTGTCATGGAATATCTTGGTTTCTCCATCTATGATAACTGAGAGTTTTGCTGGGTATAGCAGTATGGGCTGGCATTGGTGTTCTCTTAGGGTCTGTATGCAATCTGCCCATGATCATCTAGCTTTCATAGTTTCTGGTGAGAAGACTGGTGTAATTCTGATAGGTCCACCATTATATGTTACTTGACCTTTTTCCCTTCCTGCTTTTAATATTCATTCTGTTTTTTGTGCATTTGGTGTTTTGACTGTTATGTGACAAGAGGAATTTCTTTTCTGGTCTAATCTATTTGGAGTTCTGTAGGTTTCTTGTATGTTTATGGGCATTTCTTTGTTTAGGTTAGGAAAGTTAGCTCATATAATTTGAAGATATTTAACGGCCCTTTACGTTGGGCGTCTTCACTTTCTTCTATACTTGTTATCCTTAGGTTTGGTCTTCTCATTGTGTCCTGGATTTCCTAGATTAGGAGCTTTTTGCATTTTGCATTTTCTTTGACTCTTGTGTTAATGTTTTCTATGGTATCTTCTGCACCTGAGATTCTTTCTTCTATTCTGTTGGTGATGCTTGCATCTGTAACTCTTGATCTCGTTCCTAGGTTTTCTATATCCAGGGTTGTCTAACTTTGTGATTTCTTCATTGTTTCTGTTTCCATTTTTAGATACTGGATGGTTTTGTTCAGTCCCTTGGTTGTGTTTTTTTATAACTTTTTAAGGGATTTTTGTATTTTCTTTTTAAGAGCTTCTAGCTGTTTACCTGTGTTCCCCTGTATTTCTTTAAGAGAGTAATTTATGTCCTTCATAAAGTCCTCTATCATTATCATGAGATGCAATTTTAAATCAGAGTCTTGCTTACATGGTGGGTTCGTGTAACCAGGCTCACTGTGGTTGGGAGAACTGGGTTCTAATGATGCCAAGTAGCCTTGTTTTCTCTTTCTTATGTTCTTGTTCTTGTGTTTCATCATCTGGTTATTTCTGGTGCTACCTGCTCTTGCTATCTGTGACTGTGTCTTGTCCCTCCTGCAAGCCTCTGTGTCAGTACTACTGGGAGACCAGTTCTCTCTGGGAGGAATTTAGGTATGGAGAGTTGTAGTATAGGGTGAGCTCTGGGGTTCCGACAGAAATCAGAAGGATCATGTTCCCAGCTGTTTCTTGGTTCCTGTGTCCTGACGGTTCTGAGAAGATCCCTCTTAGGACAGGAATTTGAACAGAAGTGGTTGTCTTACCTGTGCTCACATGCATATCGGCACTCCTGGGAGACCAACTCTCTCCTGGTGGTATTTGTGTATGTAGTGCTTTGGCACAGGATCAGCTCTAGGTGTTCTGATGATGTTTCTGAATTGTACATATCAAAACTATTTTCATTTATGACCAAAATAAATAAAATTGTAATTTACTATATTTTATTGCCTGTATTATGGTATATACTGTATCTACATAGATCAAGGTTCTACAATGAACATTTTAATAGTTAACATAAAAGAAAGAGGAACTCTCCTCCACTGCTGGTGGGGTTGCAAATTGGTACAACCACTCTGGAAATCAATCTGGCGGTTCCTCCGAAAACTAGGCACCTCACGTCCAGAAGATCCTGCTATACCACTCCTGGGCATATACCCAGAGGATTCCCCACCATGTAATAAGGATACATGCTCTACTATGTTCATAGCAGCCCTATTTATAATTGCCAGATGCTGGAAAGAATCCAGGTATCCCTCAACAGAAGAGTGGATGCAAAAAATGTGGTATATCTACACAATGGAGTACTATTCAGCCATTAGAAACAATGAATTCATGAAATTCTTAGGCAAATGGATGGAGCTAGAGAACATCATACTAAGTGAGGTAACCCAGACTCAAAAGGTGAATCATGGTATGCACTCACTAATAAGTGGATATTAACCTAGAAAACTAGAATACCCAAAACATAATCCACACATCAAATGAGGTACAAGAAGAAAGGAGGAGTGGCCCCTGGTTCTGGAAAGACTCAGTGAAGCAGTATTCGGCAAAACCAGAACGGGGAAGTGGGAAGGGGTGGGTGGGAGGACAGGGGAAGAGAAGGGGGCTTACAGGACTTTCGGGGAGTGGGGGGGGCTAGAAAAGGGGAAATCATTTGAAATGTAAATAAATTATATCGAATAAAAAAATTTTTAAAAAAAGCAAAAACAAAACAAAAACAAACAAACCCAGACTCTTCCACCACATTCTCATGCTGCTTTGTTAGCCTGTCTGACAGCTGGAGACCACGGTCTTAAACTATAGAACTACCCAGTGGAGGAGAAACATGATACAGTATAGGAGGTTTTCAAATGAACAACACCTGAAATGTAATTCAACATCAAAGGTTCAATGAATCCAAAGTGTTTCCAGGTAGACTTCCATGTTTCTTCACAAAGCACCAACAGAGGCTTGGCCTTAAACACAGTCTGAACCATGTGCACTGTGCTTGGTCTAATACTACACAGTATCAGGAAACACTGCCGGTGCACCTTGGATTCAAGAACACTGTATGCTATGGATTACTGAGTCTTTTCTGTACATAGGAACTTTTCTGGTCTGCTAGAAACATAATGGTTTAATTGCAGAAAACAGATTATCCATACTTTCCTGTTGCCATTTTTTATGCATGGAATCACGACATTAGTAGTGATCCTGAATTATGTTATCTTAAATTGCTCAACTTTAAAATAATATGACTTACTGCCTAGAGGTTTAAAATAAATCTTCAGGTGCACTTTGTCTTTGGATTAGAATTTTCAATAATTTCTAAAACTGGTCCTAATCATGCTCCTGTCATCTTGGACCACATACTTATATGAAGTAGGATTCTCAGCATTAGTGATTATGTAAAACAAAAATATACACTCCCAAAAAATCATTGAGTATGTTCTAAATTTCTAAGTGCCTAATGTTTTGTTAATATTTGCTTATCTGTATAAGAATGAGTAAGTATATTCTCTTGAATACAAATTATTTTTATCTTAATCTGGCTGAGTTTTCTGTGTTAAATCACCATGACACAAGCCATCTTGGAAATAAAAGAGTTGATATCATTTTGCAACTTGCAAACCATAATCTAGGCAAGTCAGGATGGGGACTGGAGGCAGAAACTCATAAGCCAATGGAGAAATGATGCTTCCTGGATTTCTTCTAATGATTTGCCGAGTCTGCTCTCTTTTATCATCCAGGACAGGACCCATGGGTGGTACTGTGGTAAGTAAACTCTACCCTCCCCTATCAATAGAACTGATTTGACTTCTACCATTGGTGTGGAACCTGCCAGACTAAGGGTATTCACATAAACTCAACCCTTTTCATGTAGTAAGTATGTACTAGGCAACCTTGTCCCTTGACCCCACGTTTGTATAATCTTCGACTCCACAAATACACTTCTTGAGATTGGTAAAACACAATCATTAAAAGGCCTGCTGCTGTTAGCCAGTCTCTCAGTCAGAACATTTTACAGTCCTGATCTGCTGTCTGACCCAAGGGAAAATATTTAAACCCTTTTAAGGTATCATATTTCTTTATCTGAAAAATGGGATAGCATGTATTCCTCTCTCATATATCTCAGTTTTTTCTTTGAATTTAAAATTTCTTTTTTTATTAAATATATTCATTTATATTTCAAATGTTATACTCTCCTGATTTCCTCCTCTCCCAGAAAACCTCCAATCCATCCTCCCTCCCCCTGCCTCCAAGAAGATGCCTCTGCGTCCAACTTGCTCCCACCTACCCCCACCCTCAATTTCCCCATGCTAGGGCATCTATCCAGCCTTCACAGGACCAAGGACCTCTCCTTCCACCAATGCACAACAAGGCATTTCTCTGTCACAAATGCGGCTGTAACCATGTGTATCCTTTGGTTGATGGCTTAGTCCCTGGGAGCTCAGGGCGGGTCTGGTTGGCCAACATCATCGTTCTTCCCAAGAGTCTGCAAGCCCATTCAGCTCCTCTAGTCCTCCCTCAGTTCCTCCATTGGAAACCCCATGCTCAGTCCAGTGGTTGGCTGCTAACATCTGCCTCTGTATCTGTAAGGCTCTGCCAAGGCACCTCAGGAGACAGCCATATCAGGCTCCTTTCGGCAAGCAATTTTTGGCATCCACAATAGTATCAGGGTTTGGTGACTGTTTATAGGATGAATCCCCAGGTAGGACAGTCTCTGGGTGGCCTTTCCTTCACTCTCTGCCTCACATTTTGTCTCCATAATTGCTCCTGTGAGTATTTTGTTCCCTTTCTCAGAAGGGAAGAAGCACCCACACTTTGGTCTTCCTTCTTCTTGAGCTTCATGTGGGCTGTTAATTGTATCTTGTTTATTCTGAGCTTTTGGGCTAATATCCACTTATCAGTGAGTGCATTCAATGTGTGCTCTTTCGTGATTGGGTTATGTCACTCAGGATAACACTTTCTAGTTCCATCTACTTGCCTAAAAATTTCATGAATTCATTATTTTTTATAGCTGAGTAGTACTCCATTATGTAAATATACCACAATTTCTGTATGTATTCCTCTGTTGAAGGACATCTGGTTTCTTTCTAGCTTCTGACTATTCTAAATAAGGCTGTTATGAATATAGTGGAGCATGTGTCCTTATTACATGGTAGAGCATCTTCTGTATTAATAGTGTTCTTTACCTTACAGAAGCTTTGCAATTTTGTTAGATCCCATTTGTTAATTCTTGATCTTAGCTCATAAGCCATTGGTGGAACTTTTCAGTTCAGGAACTTTTCCCCTGTGCCCATGTGTTTCAGACTTTTTCCCACTTCCTCCTCTTTAAGCTTAGGTGAATCTGGTTTTATGTGGAGGTCCTTGATCCACTTGGACTTGAGCTTTGTACAATGAGTTAAGAATGGGTCAATTTGCATTTTTCTACATGCTGACCTCCAGTTGATCCAGCACCATATTTTAAAAATACTGTTTTTTTTCTATTGGATGTTTTTAGTTCCTTTAGCCACCCAAACATAATTCCACCTTTAACAACAAAAATAAAATGAAGTAACAATCTCTTTTCCTTAATATCTCTTAATATCAATGGACTAAATTCCCCAATAAAAAGAAATAGACTAACAGACTAGATACTTAAACAGGACCCAATGTTTTGGTACATGCAAGAAATCTACATCAGTTACAAAGACATTCACTCCTCAGAGTCTAAGGTTAGAAAACAATTTACCAAGCAAATGGTCCCAAGAAAAAAACTAGGGTGGCCATTCATATATTGGATAAAATCGACTTTCAAACAAGTTGTCAAAAAAGATAAGGAGGGACACTTCATCCTGGTCAAAGGAAAAATCTACCAAGATGAACGCTCAATTCTGAACATCTATGCTCCAAATGCAAGGGTACCCACATTCATAAAAGAAATTTTACTAAAGCACAAAGCACACATTTTCCTCCACACAATAATAATGGGAGACTTCAACACCCCACTCTCAGCAATGGACAAATCATGGAAACAGAAACTAAACAGAGACACAGTAAAACTAGCTGAAGTCATGAAGCAATTGGATCTAACAGATATTTATAGAACATTTCATCCTAAAGCAAAATAATATACCCTTTTCTCAGCACCTCACAGTACCTTCTCCAAAACTGACTCTATAATTGGTCTCATATATTTCTGAATATTGTGTAAAGTAAGATAATGCATGATTAGTTTTAACATGGTTCCTGGCACCTATGAGAACAGTTATTTCTACTGTTATTTTCTCTGCTCCCTGCTCTCAGCTCAGCACTTTGTCTCAACACACAGTACCTTTTCAGAGTCTTTGCTGTACTGAGGTGGTTGAAGGATTTGTGCAGCACACCAGATCAGGGCAGTTGGTCCCCTTGCCAGTGACTTCTCCCAGCAAAGGAAGAAGTAACATTTCAGACCTCTGCTTTTGCTCTGAACAGCTTGTCCATCCCTTAGTTGTAAAATAATGTCACTGAGTTCCCGAATTTTTAAACAATTCTCATTTGAAAGTTGCTGGTTTACCCTAACCTAATGTGTCCCAGTAATTCAGAGTCACCTGTTCAATTAAGATTGGAAGTAATAATTAATGATTGCTGTTATTTTGAAGCTTAAGGGTTTTTATTTTCATTCACCCTATGCACACAGGGCCCAGCTCCGTTTTGCCCCCTCTTGGTAACCAGTGTTACTTTCCTGAGTGTCTGACATTTAGTTTACTTTGTACCTCTTTTAATTGGATATCTGCTTACAAGGAAAGGCCTGGTCCTTCCTTCTTCACAACTGTACCTTCAAAGACATGAAAGCCACATGCTCAGGAAACTCATGTTGGAAAAGTGAATAAATATGAAAAGATATAGACAAGTCATTTACACATGCTACAATCATATCTCTTTTAAAGGAACATAATAATCATTAAACAGGTTGGTTCATTAAGAATTAGTCATGTGGCTGCCATAGTATAATTTTCAGAATAAAGGATCCTATTGCTTTTGAAGTACACTGATGATTTTGAAGTAACTTGCCAAGTTTACACATTTACAGACATACTTTTTCTTTTTAATTCAACAGTTCCAGCATTAACTCAGCCAAGAGGCATAAGGCCTTGATTTCTTGTTCTTTCCAAGACTTTTAGCATGAAAGATGCTGAATTTTGTCAAATCCTTCTTCAGCATCTAATGAAATGACCATGTGGTTTTTTTCTTTGAGTTTGTTTATGTAGTGGATTACATTGATGGATTTCTGTATACTGAACCATCCCTGAATCCCTGGGATGAAGTCTACATGATCATGATGAATGATCATTTTGATGGGTTCTTGGATTCGTTTGGCAAGAATTTTATTGAGCATTTTTGCATCGATATTCATAAGGGAAATTGGTCTGAAGTTTTCTTTGTTTGATCTTTGTGTGGTTTTGGTATTAGCATAATTGTGGCTTCATAGAATGAGTTGGATAGTGTTCCTTCTGTTTCTCTTTTGTGGAATAGTTTCAAGAGTATTGGTGTTAAGTCTTCTTTGAAGGTCTGATAGAATGCTGTACTAAAACCATCTGGTCCTGTTTTTTTTTTTTTTTTTTTTTTTTTGGTTGGAAATTACCACTTCTATTTATTTAGGCATTATGGGACTGTTTAGATGATCTATCTGATCCTGATTTAACTTTGATATTTGGTATCTGTCTAGGAAATTGTCCATTTCCTCCAGATTCTCCAGTTGTGTTGAGTATAGGCTTTTGTAGTAGGATCTGATGATTTTTTGATGATTTTTTTGAATTTCCTCAGTTTCTGTTGTTATATCTCCCTTTTCATTTCTAATTTTGTTAATTTGGATACTTTCTCTGTGCCCTTGGTTAGTCTGGCTAAGCGTTTATCTATCTTGTTGATTTTCTCAAAGAACCAGCTCCTGGTTTTGTTGATTCTTTGTATAGTTCTTTTTTGTTTCTACTTGGTTGATTTCAGCTCCGAGTTTGATGATTTCCTGCCTTCTACTCCTCTTGGGTGAAATAGCTTCTTTCTGTTCTAAAGCTTCCAGGTGTGCTGTTAAGTTGCTAGTGTATGCTCTCTCCATTTTCTTTTTGGAGGCTCTCAGAGCTATGAGTTTTCCTCTTAGCACTGCTTTCATTGTGTCCCATAGATTTGGGTATGTTGTGCCTTCATTTTCATTAAATTCTAGAAAGTCTTTGATTTCTTTCTTTATTTCTTTCTTGACCAAGGTATTGAGTCATTGTTCAGCTTCCATGTGTATATGGGATTTTGTTGCTATTGAAGACGACCCTTATTCCATAGTGATCTGATAGGAGGCATGGGATTAGTTCGATCTTCTTATATCTGTTGAGGTCTGTTTTGTGACCAATTATATGGTCAATTTTAGAGAAGGTACCATGAGTTGCTGAGAAGAAGTTATAGTCTTTTGATTTAGGATGAAATGTTGTATACATATCTATTAAATCCATTTGGTCCAAAACTTCTGTTAGTTTCACTGTGTCTCTGTTTAGTTTGTGGTTCCATGATCTGTCCATTGAGGAGAGTGGGGTGTTGAAGTCTCTCACAATCATTGTGTGAGGTGCAATGTGTGCTTTCTACAACATTTTCTGGCAGCCACACTGTAGGGCAGGATCTCAGCAGGTTTTCCCCCACCTCTCACAGGTAGAGAGAAGGCTGACTGTTGACAGAAATAAGTGCAGAGGCCTTGGGAGACGTCAGGAAAACCTGAGAGAGATTGTGAGCTGGGGAGGACCTTACAGAGTCCCAGACACTGCCTCTCAACACCTCAAACACATTGACAAGTAGTTCCAAACAATGTTACTGGAAGGGAAAAAGCCTAATGCAGTTTCCAAGAGGGCCCCTGGACTGCTTTCTCCCCCATTCCACATCACACCCCAGGGCACACAGCAGAGCCCAAAGACCACCTTTGAAAAAAGGAAAATAAGAAAATGCCCTGTTCCTCTGTAAGGAGAGGAGGAGAAGGCTGCTGGACCTTTCCCACAGGGCCAATATTCTGTCTGTCCAGCCACTTCCCAGCAGCAGAGTGACGCACTTCTAGGTGAGTCTCACTCTTTGTCACCCTTGTGTCAATGTGCTCTATTCTCTGTTCAAGGGCTATCAGTTTCTCATTTAGTGTTGCGAGTTTTGACTGACAAGACAGATCAAAAGAGTTGAGAAAGTCCGAGATTTTCTTGATGCTGCTGGTGATGATCTCAGTGTACTCCCGCTTTGCCCAGGACAGGTTCGCCCAGGTCAGGTTCGCCCAGGACAGGTTCGCCCAGAACAGGTTCGCCCAGAACAGGTTCGCCCAGTCCTGGTGAATCTCCCACTGCACCCGATTCTCTTGTCCCACCATGGCAACCACCTGAGCAACAGTAACATTTCTAAATTGTTCACAAGTCTTTAATGAACAGTGATCATAATACATAAACCAAATTTTATCTAGTGTAGCTTAATGGTTCCAGTTGAAAACCAGTCAATTCATGCCCATATCCTCGAGAACTAAATCTCAACAACTTTGCTGCACAGGCATACACCACTGCTTATCCCATGCTGTCTCTCCCATTGATCATTCTCACACCCTTCTGAACCTCTTGTGTACATCCTTTTCTGTCCTGTACCAAGTCTTTTTATTTATCCTGCTATCACATACTTATTTTCTCTAGGCTTTAGAAACTCATTCTTCCTTCCTACTTCATATACTATGCCAGACTGCATGTATAAGAGAATCTGTTAGCATTCCTTATATTTTACAGATTTATAGCAATTTCGTGAATTAAAATCTACCTGTGCCTGTTCAGTACATTCCAAGATAATCTGTTCTGCAGTTGTTGATTTAAATTGGGTCTTCAATACTTGAAATTAAAATACTTATTATAATAAAGCTATGTAACTAAGTAACGGGTACATGTGGTGGGGATTAGCTAATGTATATTAATATGAGGAATTAATGGTTCACTTAAAATCTTGTTTCAATCTCTTCACAATGATTCTATCAAAGATCGTAGTGACTTTATAAAACATCAAGGTATTGGGATTTTACTTGAATCAATACAGAAAATTTTTAATGTTACATCAATATTTGGAAATTTCTCAAGGGTGCAAAATTATCCATCTGGCTTGAAAGCTAGTCACAAAACATTTTGATGCTGTTGGTGTCTCACCCACATCTTGTGGCATGTGACCTTTCAATACGTACTCATTGTATCACAATGCTATTCATAATTGAAGGAAGGCTAGAAAGCTTGGCAAGTAGTATTTCTAATGTAGGTTAAAACCAATTACAGAGGTGATTTGAGATATATTCCTATCAGCTTTCTTTCCCATTTATTGGAATAACAGTAAGTCATATTCTAAAGACTTTCAGAGATCCCCTGAAGGACTAATCTGCAGGAGTAACTCATTCAGATCCATGCCTCTGCTTTCTTCCAGACCCTTTCTCCAGTTTCCTAGCCTACTCTTTAGTGGGATGATCTACTCCATACAGAATATTCACAGTTGATGTCTTGTCTCAGATTCAGCGGCTGGGAATTCAAACTAAGACATCTGAAACTCCTTTTGACCTTATAGTGTTGTGCCTCTTACAGAACAGTAAATGGCAGTATTGCAAAGGGATGATGTAAGATATGTTATTCTTTGTAGATCATACGAATCTCAAATCAAAACCAATATGAACTTACAAAGAAGCAATTTTTTTGTGACAGTGACCTATGGGTAGAACAAAGCAGAAATAATGTCACTTGTTTTCTGCTCGTGGAGGTGTGACATTTGTGGTCAGGTAGTGCCTAACAGGTGTGACTATAATTTAAGAAGCCTGCTCCGTTAGCCATCAGGAAATTGCTATTACTATTTTGCAGTGTTGACCTCAAGACAGTGTTATATTTGTTTCAGCTTACTATAATATCCATTAGCCTTGGTTACTAATAGTTAATGGACTTATTCTGTCTCCACCACCTTATTTAAAATCTACTCATATGTACATATATACACAAACGTTGTGTTTGACAAAGTTTGAAAGGTCATTAAAGGTGTCTGTCTGTAAAATGGCCTTCAAATGGGTTCTTATGTTTATTTTATGAATAATTAAATTTAGCAAAACTAATTTTTAAAATTATAAATGAAGAATGCTACATGGAAATCCAGTGTCAAAGTGAGGTAAATAAGATAAAGTTTAAAACAAATTAGAAAACTTGAATCCTTTGTGCTCATTTTGTTTCCTAAGTCACAAACGGTACTATGCCTTCTAGAAACACTGCTTGGCTTGAAGTCTCAAATGGTAATCTGTGGCTTTATTGTATTTATTTCAAGCTTGTAAAATATAACCTTTTTTTAAAATTAGAAGATATTGAAGATGCTTACTTGAAATGATAAGAAAATGAAACCTATAGGTACAGATAATTAATATTTCACTTAACACCTTCATTTCAGCTTCCTGAACACCAAGGCCTGATGTTCCCAAGAAGAAATTTCTGGTAGAAATCTGAAGAACATTTCTAAGAAAAAATAATTCAATGAATTGAGAACAAGACAGTTTCCAATCAGGTAGGAACACATGATCAGCTCACATGTACAGGTGCCTCGGTAGCTTTCATAAAAAGATGGGTGTCTGAGTTATCCTAGGAGCATTTGCTTTCAATTCCCTTGGAGATGAAAGTGTTTACCAGAGAGTTCCTTGGAGGGAAGTAACTACAATAACAGCACGATTTTTTTTTTCCATTTTTAGCTCATTGTTACTATGTGCACCTAGAGATCTCAGGTCTTTTATCTCAGGAGGCTGCAAAGGCAGAGTTGTAGATTAACTCCATTTTCCCTCATAAGACAAGTCATTTTCATATGTTGTCTCCATGACCCTACTGTTCTTTATCAAAATCAAGGGCTCTAATAAAATCAGGTAAGGTGTAGTTCTAGTAGTGTGTATGAGGAAATCAAATTGGTTCTATCTGGGGTGCCCTAGGCGTAGTTTTGATGCTAATTGAGGTTGACCAGAAGGAGGATGGGACATGTTGAAGAGAAACTGTTTTCATGTATTTATGTATGTGAGAATCCCACTCACAATTTACTTTGTTTTTTTTTGTTATTTTATTTATTTACATTTTAAATGTTATCCAGGTTTCCCCCTCTGCAACCCCCATCCCACCCCCTACTCCTTTGCCTCTATTAGGGTGCTCCCCCACCTGCCCACCCATTTCCCCCTCACTGCTCTTGCATCCTCTCATACTGGGCTATCAAGCCTCCACAGGACCCAGGGCCTCCCTTCCCATTGATGCCAGATAAGGCCATCCTCTGCTACATATGTAGCTGGGTCTCTCTGTGCGTAGTTCTGGATTGGTGGTTTAGTCCCTGGGAGGTCTGGGTGGTCTGGTTAGTTGATATTGGTGAGGTCCCCTTCAGCTCCTTCAGCCCTTCCCCTAACTCTCCCATTGTGTTCCCGGGCTCAGTCGATGGCTGGCTGTGAATATCTGCATCTATATTGGTCAGGTGCTGGTAGAACTTCTCAGAGGACAGCTATACCAGGCTCCTTCTGTCAGCAAGCACCTCTTGGCATCAGCAACAGTGCCAGGGTCAGGTGTCTGTGCCTGGAATGAATCCCAAAGTAGGGCAGTTTTTGGATGGCCTTTCCTTCAGTCTTGGGACCATGTTTTTGTCTCTGCATTTCCTTTAGACGGGAACAATTCTGGGTTAAAATTTTTTAGATCAGTGGGTGGCCCCATTCCTCAACTGGGAACCATGTCTATCTACTGGAGATGGTCTCTACAGGTTCTATCTCCCCTTTATTAGGTATCGACTAATGTCATCCCATTTGGTCCTGGGAACCTCTTTCTTCTGGAACTTTTCAATGGCTACCACAGTTCCCCCATCCTCTGCTGCTACATATTTCTGTTCAATTTCCCGACCCTCTGTACTTCTCCCCTGTCTCTTTCCATAACTGATCCTGCCCCACCCCATGCTTTTCCCTCCTCTTCCCTCCCTCCCAAATCCCTCTGTCCCTCTCTCTCTCCTGTGATTATTTTGTTCCCCCTTCTAAGGATTGAAACATCCACACTTTGGTCTTCCTTCTTCTTAAGCTTCATATGGTCTGTGAGTTGTATCATGGATATTCTGAGCTTTTGGGCTAATATCCACTTATCAGTGAGGACATACCATGTATGTTCTTTTATGCCTGGGTTACCTCACTCAGGATTCTATTTTACTTTTTTTATTTGCAATTTGAGATGAACATTTATTTCAAGCACTGAGCCTTCCTATTTTATGAGCCACAAAAGCAATGACATCAATATCAAGAACTACGTCTTCTCATGTGCAATTATAGTCTCAGTGTTTAGCATCATACAAGACTTCTAGTTAGCACTTCAAAGACCCATGATAAATGATGAATGGCTTCAAAAATGAATGAAACAGGATAATAAGGCAGAAAGGGTATCTGCCCTGTGTTGTGTTAAGTGTTGACTTGTTTTATGTGTTGACCTACATAAAGCTTACAACTTGATTATTGAAATCTGAGCAGATTATCTGAAATTAATTATTGAGCAGACTATCCCTACATTAGTTTCTAGGCCACATTATTTCTAAAAACATGATTTTAAGCATTTTATAAGTATACTCTTAAAGATAATTTTTAAATAACTATCAATTAAATTCTGCCTTATTTTTTTATAGAACAGCTATAGTACCATAACAGAGGTGTTTTTGTAGGCTGTTGCTCTTCTCTTCAGTGGTCCCAGGAGAGAAACAAAAGTTGTTTAACCAATTAAAGAAATGCAAGCATTAGAGGTTGCAATTACCAAACCAAAAAAGAGAGAAAAATGAAATAACACAAATGGTCTAAAATAGCATACTGAAACTCATTTCAAAAGGTATGAAAACATAGTCCCCTGTTTTCTTATTCCTTTGCTGCTGGGTGGAACTTAATTAACCGTGCAGTACTTTTGCTCTGAATGTATTTGTCCACAATTTCAGGTTCATCTCCCATAGTCTCCACCCCCCTCCCATGTTACCTTTGTAACAGAAATTGTACCTCCCTGATGTTTTTAAAGTTTCTGGACAGCCAAAAGAATAGCACCACTTTAAGTAAAGATGATACATGATAAAAGTAGGATGCTTCATGATGATACTAACATCCTCATAGGAGGGAATTTCATAGCCAGACGGCCTACACACAGGTTTATAAGAGGATGTGTATAGTCTTCAGGAGCAAAGGTTATCATCTCCAGAAGTAAGGCCTACTGGCAATATTAACTAGAATTTTTTAAAACAACCTTTTGTAATATTTAATTCTGGAAAAGTATATAATTTTGAAACATGAGAACAAAAATAAATTCCTCCAAAGTTAAGAACTAGAGTGAGGTCCACAGAGCTTCCCTCATGTTCCACGTTGTTCCTAAGCCTCTTCCAGAAACAAAGAAGAGAACACTCTTGGTCACATAAATAGCATGAGTTATTTAATTGTATGGGTGGTCAGTCTGAGTCTTATAGATCTACCTTCATATTTTAAGTACTCTTACATGCATTTAAAGTCAATATTGTATTTCTAAAATTCATACATTTTAACTTCAATCTTCCCACCAATGTTATAGTATTTCCTTGTGTAGAGATAAGCATGTGTTTATGATCATGCTGAAAATGTTAGCATTATTTTGGCCTTACTTTGGATAATATGTAATGATAATTTATGTCAGTATGCTCTAATACACATGTTATAAATGTGCATGTATGTATGTTTATATAATATATATATATATATATATAAAAATGTATGATACATGTATCACATATGCACATATAGTTTTCTCTATAGCTTCAGGCTTTGCAAAGTAGGAGAGAATTCATTTTGCATTAGTTGGCTGGCATTGCTTCAAAAAATGTCACAGTTCAGCTTAAATAACAGGGTTTTTCATAGTTCTAGAAACAAGAAAAAATACCTGATAACTTTTTCTGTGCCTCATAAGTGGATGTTGCTGGTGCTCTTTTGTTTTTATTAGATATTTTCTTTACTTAAATTTCAATGTTATCACCTTTCCTGGTTTCTGATCCAAAAATCCCCTAACCCATCCCCCCCCCCCCCCCTGCTCACCAACCCACTCACTCCCACTTCCCTGGCCTGGCATTCTCCTGTACTGGGGTGTTGAGCCTTCTCTGGACCTAGGGTCTCTCCTCCCTTTGATGTCCAACAAGGCCTTTTAATCCTTTTCCCTGTGTGGGGCTATAGTTCCCCGGAAGCCACTCCACATGGATGAGTACCTTACCATTATGGCCTTATTTAACCTGAAGTACCTCCTCACGGACAGAGCTCTAAATATTTTCACACTGAATCAGCAGCTTCAGTGTGCAGGTTTCTAGCAAACAATTCAGTCCATTACAATCTCAAGTAATTTTGCTTCCAATGAGGAGAAAAATTCCTAGTCAGCTTCACTTTCAACAAGATTCCCAGTGTGTGAACGCTCAGGGACTATTTTCTACCAATTTTTGGATTTTATTATATTAGCTTTTAACTGTTTTCAAATATAGATGCACCAATAATCTCTAGTACAAATAACTTCACCTGGGATACACTTTTTAGTGGAAAAATAGTGTCTTGAGATAAAAATATTAAAAACCAAATTACATTAAAACAAATTATATTATAATAACATTATAAAACAAAATTTTTCTCTTAAAACTGTAGCTTTTTATAGTAAAAAGCTCTTTTCTGATAATGGGCTGTAGTGATATCATTATTTCTTTTGGTGTATTCTTCAAGTTCTAGTGTTGTTTTTGTTTGTGTGTGTGTTTATTTGTTTGTTTGTTTTGAAAACAGGATTATGTTTGATTAAGTTTTATGAATCATTTAGCTTTTTGAGACCAAGCCATTTACCATGCAGTAATTTTCAAGAGTTTATTCTAATTGTGTTTGTGTATGTGCAAGTGGGTAAATCTCAGTGGCTGAAGAAAAAGAGAAGTAAAAGCAGAGAGACAGCTACAACTTTGAGCCAGGAGTAGAGAAGTTGGACAGGTTCATTGACAAAGACCTCCAAGCAGCTCCATTGTGGACATGCACCCACATTGTAGGTAAAAAGATTTTTGAAGAAAGACAAATGAGAAAGCCCAGAATGCATGCTTATGCTTTGACCAGGATCTGAAAGAAGAGATGGAAAAGGGAAAGGAAAGAAAGAAAATTATGTTTTTCTGAATAACAGAAGAAAGTGCACAGGTACAAAGTGCAATGTGATTGTAGCTCTGCGAGCCTCTGTCCTGGGGAGGGGGGAGGAGTCAGGTCGCAAAGAATGAGTACATATTTCATTTCATTCAGGGGCCAGTTAGTTCTTAACTTGTCTTTGAGAGAGTATTTCTTGAGGGTTGACTCCTGGCCAACTCATCTACATGCTCAGCAGAATTAACTCTTAAAAGGAGAAGAGAATGATATGTTCTCTTTTAGTAATTTAGACTGTGAGCTCATCACTCCAGACTAGGGAAACAGCTTCGATCCTATTCTTTTGACCACAGGAATTATTGACTAATGGACCTCAACAAGACCCAGATATGATAAACGTTTCATATAGAAATCTAAATCTGAAGGAGGAACTTCTTTTCTAGTGGGATCAGGAAAGCAGGAAGTGGCGATCCATCCTAGGGTGTATACAAGGCTTCCAGTCCCAGCAACATCACCTTCTCAAAAGTTCAGACCACAAAGTCATTGAGGAACCAGATTAGGGACCAAACCCACAAATTCTTACAATATTTCTGATATCCACCTAGAACAGGTCCAAGAAAAGGACACTGATCAAGATCTCCCGTCCTAAACTGCCTGCTAGGTTCTGTTTGTTGTATCAGCAGCTATCTCTCTGAAGATGTAACCATGACTACTGTCAGGGAGTTTGGGTGAGGCCTGATCTGTCTTCTATCTGTTGAGTGCAGTCATTGCCCGTGTTGTTTGTTGCATCTCTGTAGTAAGCCTATCTAAAAGAACAGAAAAGTGCATAGATGTGTAGTTCATTTGTGTAACAAACAAGGGTAGATAGGAAAGGGGCAACTGAGGGAACACGCATAGATAGAATTAGGTTGCCATTGTACCATCTGACTATGGATTGACTGTGAACAGAAAGACAAGAAGTTAAAAGCACAGGCAAGTGCATACAGTACAATGCTGAATAGATTACAATCAATGTGATCTATATGAAAATAGTTATAAACCATTTTCAACCATAAAATGCAAAGATCCTATTCCAAAGAGTTTGTTGGAAGGATGGTGCTTGGCCATGTTCTTCATCTAATTTTGAAATACAATCAAAGGAAATATTACCAGAAGTATCAAGAATATGCACATAACATTTTTCCGACTGTTAGGAAGGGTATGAGAATCCCTTCATTTATTTGACCAGTTGAAGGTCTGGTCCACAGGGACCCGTTGGGCACAGAATAAGCCTCTGGATCCTTTAAACTTTCATTTAGTTACCTGTTTCCTCAGTTGTGCCACTAATTCAGTGTTGCTAGCCATTTCATTTCCCATGCAGAGGAGTTTATCTGTAGACAGAGCACCAAGCGGCATGGCACTCAGTCTGACTTTTTGTCATTTCAGGTGCGGCCACTGTGGTGCCTCTCTCTTTCGCCTTTGGTTCCACTGGAACAGGACCCCAGATCTCAAACGCTTTCCTCCCATCAGAGACTGTCCCTGTAAAGAACACTATTCCTCAAGCTAGAGGTAAACTTCTCTAAAGCACACTTCTGGAACACAGTTCTACAGATCTGTACTCACTGGTGATGGGTTTTCTTTCACTGTGATTTCATTACACTAAAGTGAAGATGTTTATGGACAGTGAACTCATCCTTCCACATTTCACTGCTCACCACATCTCAGACTCATAACTATTTCCGTCTGTGTCTCTGCTCTGCACATCACTTACATCAAGGTAAACAAACACTGTGCATTGTACTTTTTCATTCTTCATTTTAAGTGCAGAGATTCTCACCTGTGGGTTGTGATCCTTTTGGGGATCGACAGCCCGTTCACAGTGGTCACCGAAGACCATTGGAAAGCACACATATTTACATTATGACTTATAACAGCAACAAAATTACAGTTATGAAGTAGCAATGAAAATAATTTGGGGGTTGGTGAGTCACCACAACATGAGGAACTATATAAAGGGTCTGCCTTAGGAAGGCTGAGAAACACTGGTTTAGTGTTTTGAAATAAGGTCCTACTTTGTTAGCTAAGATACCCTTTAACTTAACAATCCTTCTGCCTCAGCCTCTGGGGGTTTCTGGGAATAAAAGCACATACCACCACATCTGCTGTTTTACATTTTCTCTCTAGTGTTTCCCCTCTCTGCCACTAATTCAATTACTGGGACCCAAACCTTTGGCTTTGTCCCTAACATGTCACTAATTGAAAAGTTCCTACATGTTGCTTATCAGTTTGGAAAGGCTCCAAAATCCCATCTAGCCTGAACCCATCTCCCTCGAATTAGCTTTATTGAAGCGAAGCGCAGGCCGTCATTGCTCACCTACAGCAATAGGCAGCATCTTCCGTGACTGCCTCCCCTCCTCCGCTGCTCCCATATGTACCGTGTGCTCTGTCGCCAATGGAAGATCTGCAGTAATCTGTGGAAATATGGAAACTGGTGACATCACCGCTCAAAAGCTGCCTCTCTCCAGAGTTCATGATGTGCATGGCCTCACCCAGTGTTTCTCGAGCCCCAGTCTCCAAATTCACTTCATACTGCTTCCTTAACTATATTATATTCCAAATGCTACAAGGTTTTTTTTCAACATTATGACCTATGCACTTGCTTTGGCTGAAGCCTAGAAAATCTGTAAAATTCTAACAAATTAGATTTCAGAAAGCATTTGCATTTTATTTTGTGAAGACATTTGGGATAAGAAATTTTGGGAAACTAAAGATAATTTTGTACATTATTCACACTTCTAGAAATCCATCTCTTGGTTAGATGAGAAGTGTGAACTCAAGAGGTACAAATGTTAAAATTTTCAAACAAGAGTTGCAAATGGTAAAACCGTATGGTTTAAACATTGAACTATATGGGCTTACAGACATGGGCACTGTATAATATCTATAACCAATACAGTTAACCAGTGGCCTGCATTGAAAATCAAAAGATGATTTATAGTCTACACACCAAAAGGGAAGAGCATAAAATCTGAATGGGTACAGATACTATCTCAACACTTGTGGCTAGTAATCATGCAAGTCAGATCAGAGAGTAGATAGCAACCAAGTAGCACTATGTATTTTTTAAGCTATTGAGTATTAAATATTAAGGAAATTAGGGGAGATGGTAAGAGCATTTGAGAGAGAGAAAAGCATCACATGTGGAAGTCACCACAGTGGGCAACACTTGATAGATACTCATAGTCTCTGGCAAGAGGAAAAGACGTTTGTATTGAAGTGAGAGTTGTCACAGTAAAAATTTGCTTATATAATTATTGATTCATTAAGGAAGGATATCTAGGATTGTGGCAGTCAGTGTTTCTGCCTACCTGAGGAGAAAAGTGTGAAAAGAAAAAAAAAAATAACCTACAGTGAACTATATGGTATCATGCAGCAATGAATATTTAAGTGAACTGTATTTTTCAATGTAAATTGATAAGAAATAAACACAACATATGTGAGAATAAGCACACATACTCATAATCACAAAAGATCAGTCAGAAAGTCTGGCAGCTTCTTCCTAGCAGCAATAACTAGTTTCTAAAACAGCTTTTCATTTGCAAGACCCAGGGATCTTTAAGGAAATGCATGATTCAGAGACAGGTAAAAGAAAATATAAAATGATTCTAGAATATACTGTTGTTCCAATAGAGATAGAAGATGTCAGTGATTGATAAATAATAAACCATATTGGCAACACTGAAGTATTTGTGTGAAAGATAAATTATGTACAATTGTGTATACAATTGTATACAAGATAAGATATAATCAAGGCAGGTCTCAAAGTAAGTAATGCCAAACTTAAATCACCTTTCAAAAAATTTTAAGTCTACACTGAGCTAAGTAATATAGTTAATTATAACTCTTACATTCATACAAAACCAAAAATGATGAAGGAACAAATAACTTTATTGTGAAAAGGGTAGGTAGAAGTATTAGTGACATTAAAGTTAATGTCCATATATGATAAAACTCAAAGATTTGCCAGTATGGTGTACTCAGATGTTATGGTAACAATGTAGTTTCACAGTATGACATTTTCTGGATCCACTCATTGGCAAATTCAAACAGAATTCTACAATCAAAACTGAACTGTGATCCTGAAAGGGCTCAAGGTCAGGCTACTGTAAAGAATCCCTCTCCCCAAATAAAAGGTTTCCAGATGAAAAGAGTTTGCAAGAAAGAATATTAAATCCTGCATCGAAATTCTGAGGCGAACTTTTTGATGTGAAGGGTTAAGTGACAACCCTGGAAAGGACTCTGCAACTTGCATCATGGCTCTGTGTCAGGGAGTCCCATGAGCATTCTGAGTGCCATGGTTTTATTTTGTTCTATATTCACAGGAAGAACTGAAGTATTTACGATGACAGGGCCTGGTGTTGGTAACTTCCTCTCACTGTTTGGCAAACATGCCACTTTTTATTTTCATTCAACTTCTTTTTTATTCATTTGATGCTTTAAAAAAAAGTTGCCAGCAACAATGAATCTCTAATTTCAGCTAAATTCTCCTCTAGACACTCAGATAGTGGAACTGTGGATAGTGACTTCTAAGTCTGATGTGAGCCTGCCCATCTCTTGTTAACATATAATTCTGGCATTATTTCATAAGGCTCTATATTTTTTTTTCTTAATGGTATTCTCATTTTGCTTTGCCTTTGGTTTGTCAATCATCTATGGAATGGTGACATTATCTCTATTTCAATAAATCCAAGAAGATTCATAAAAATAAAAGTAAATACTTTTAGAATTTATAAACATTTATTGATATTCAAATTGGAGCTAGTTAAGATAAAATTGAGAAGGGAAACAAATTATTAGGAATCCACACTCAGAAAAACTCAAGAGAGTTGAACATATATGTCAAGTGATAAAACTGTATGTCCAAACGGAATTATGAGTTTTGGGATTATATATGGCATCCAGCCACGAAACCATTGAAAAACCAGCAGGTTTTTAATCTGTGTGTGGAGAGGGGGTGTTGGTGTGTCTGTGTTTCTGTGTGTGCATGTGCATACATACATACACATGTACACACACACATACACATTTATATATATCACATGCATATATATAAAATATATAAAATATTGAGAAATTAGCAAGATTTTAATGTGTGTGGCATGCATGGATACATGCATATATATGCAATATATATATATATGTAATATATACATAAATATATACATGGATATATATATATATCCAACTTACAATTCATTCTTAAATCAAGACTTAAAATAGATAACAAACAACCTTTCAATTCCCTGAAGCCTGGACAGTTATTAGTTAAAACAAATCTGCTGTCCTACTGGCCTATACCTGGTTATAAATAGCAGTAAGACATGAGAATACCCAACAAGCCAAATGGGCCTTCCAAATATAACTTCCCTTCCTCCAAAGGCTTTGAGAAGAATGTAATCTTTTGTAAAATCACAGCCTTTATAAAGAGCACATGGAGGCTAAGGTCAGAGATCGTTAGACCAAGAAAATTCTTGAAATACTTCCTTAGTCTGAGAACCCATATTTTTGAGGCATAAAATCTGAAGCCAGACTAAATTAATAATTATTTTACCCAGAATCAAATGATACACAAGCAATAATAACACTTAAGCCTGTGTCCTTTCGTCCACTGAACGTGTCCTAAACTAGACTGCAAGAACGACTCATTGCCACTGCACTCAGGGATACGGTGAGTCCCACCCTCTCTGGCTTGCCCTTCTTGACACTTTTGGAGGGGTGATGTAATCTGCCAACCTTAGCTATCACCAGTTTTTTAAACTGTTCTTTCTTGTACGGTTCACTCCAGAAATGTCATCTGCATCTTTAATCTGTGTAGAACTTTTCCTTTCTGTAAGTAAGCCCACCTGGTGTTTGATGGCTGCTGAGTTGAAGAGTGCTGCAGGGCAGCACTAGTACAGAAGCACATAGCTGAAAATGCGCCGAGAGGGAAAGGCGGGAAGCAGAGATGGCACGCAGAGTGCGAGAAGGAAACAGAAATTTAATGTGGCGTCAAAAGTGAATATCTCCTTAGACATTCATCAGTACAGTACAACACATTTCAACTTCCATTGCAAAGAAATTCCTGTTGTTAGCATTAACATGGAAATAGAGGAGACGATGTCCCAGAATTTGCATGTATGCCTATCCCGAAAGTTTCTACAAAGATCCCTTGAAAATAAGATGTTCAATATACACAATAAAGCCAAGTTTGTCATGCAGTCCTGTAATGCAGCTATAGGAGAGGCTTGGGCGCTTCAAGGTAACTCAGTAGATACAAGGCTTGTTCCCAAACCAGACAGTCTGAGTTCAATCCCGGGAATGTAAATTCTTTTTTTTTTTTTAATAATTTTTTATTTTCAATATTCTTTGTTTACATTCAAAATGATTTTCCCTTTCCCAGTTCCCCCCTCCCCATAAGTTCCCTAAGCCCTCTTCCCTCAGCCCACTCTCCTACCAACCCCCTCCTACTTCTCTGTCCTGGTATTCCCCTACAAAATTCTTGAAAGTTGTCATCTGACCTCCATATGAGCATGGTGATAATAGGCATGTTCTTTCCACACTCCTCAAATAAATCAATAAAGAACGATGATAGATAGATGAAAGATAGATAGATGATAAATTGATTAGATAGATATAATACATACATGATAGATGAAAGATAGATAGATAGATAGATAGATAGATAGATAGATAGATAAGAAGACAGGCAGAATTACAAATTCAAGGGCTGCTGTTTACCAAAAATGTGCAAGGCCATCCTAGAAAATCCACTGAATTCCTAATTCAAAATAAATACTAAAAAGAAGTCTTAGGGCTATAGATCAGTAATAGACTTCTGACCTAGCATGTACAAGTCATTATGTTCAACCACCACTACTGCGAACAGTATGTAGATGGTCAAGCGATTGTGACAATCTGTGAAAGATCATTGTCCAGTCGATTGTCAGTTTAACAAAGTTCATTTTATTTGTTAATTATTTTTCCTCTCAATATAAATCTTCAGATAATAGTAATATGGTAATTTAAATCTTACCTTTTAAGTATTTTGTTTAGTGAAATTTCTCATCTGAAATTATCTTTTGAACTGTGTACACACCTGCAATCCCAGCACTTGGGAGATAAGGGCTGGAGCAAGATGAATTCAGTATCACCTTCCGCTATGTTGTAGTCACAGAAAAGCTGGACTAGACTACAGCTAACCCTGTAGGAAACAGGAAGGGAGGGAGAAAGAGAGACACAAAGGTTAGACAGAGAGAGCAACATAGAATCTATTGATTCACATATCAGAATCCTATTAGTGGATGCATGCTCTAGGGACACATTAATGCTTTTTACTTATTTTTATTTATTTGTAATATTCTGTTTTAAATTTTAAGCAGTTTAGATAATTCTACTATTCTTCAGCAAATCCTCTTCTTTCTCTTTCTTTCGCAATTAGACCAGGCACTAGATTTCAGAAAGGCTAATATATAGAAAAAGAAGGACTATCTATATTATGTATGCATGTCGTTAATAAAAGTATTTTAGAAACAGGAATATTCAAATATACAGTGAGTAAAGCAGTTCATCATAGACTTGAGTGACGAGGGAAGCTCATAACACTGTATGCAAAGCAGCATCTGCAAAGCACATAATTGGCAGGGTTTATACACATATTTAAAATATGCCAAACACAGTCATAGAAAGTGTTAGTTTTGGCTGAAAAAAGGCACATTAAGATGTATAAGCACAATTCCAACTGGAATATTCAGCTTTCACACAAAAAGTACTTGCTTGTACCAGGAGAGCGCATATTGACATGTGAAATGTGCACGTTTTTAGTTAATGCATTTCCACTCATTCAGAAAAGAAAAGATGTAGCTTTGTGATGTCATGGTGGGCCATTCTTAGACTTAGAACTGCTGTTCCTTTCCCACTTACCAATTAATGCCGTCTGCTTATTTATCCTAGTTAAAACTGCAGACACAGTCCACGTTTCTCATCCCAGAGCCAGCAATTCCAAGCGTGCCACCATGGCAGGTGCTAACCATGTCCTCTGTGGCGGATGCTGCTGCTGAGTGTGCCTTGCTCTGTAAGCCTCGGCGCCTGGCAGCTCGATCCCAGGCAGACTGATAGAGGCAGGGCTACTTCTTGAGAGCAGGGATCTCTTGAAGCATTTTTTCTCAAGAACAGATTAAAATTCTTTAGCAGCAGCAACAGCAACATTTTGAAGACAAAGTGCATATTTTGTTAGTTATGATAATTCAGAACATGTAAATGTGATAAGCACCAAATTTGCATCAACGAACATGACGAGTTCCTCTGTCTTCAGTTCTCTTTCAGCTGCATGCTCTACAAATTAATCTTTATTGCCTAACTCTTTTTATTTTTATTTTTCTTTATCTTTTTCAAAACTTTCTTACTCAGAGACAATTTGAATTTTGTGTGTTCCAAACAACATATTGTAAGCATGTACCAAATACAGCAAACATCGTTTATAAGGAACTGTGCTGGACAGTTCCATGTCAACTCAGACAGGCTAGTCACTGGACAGGGAGGCGTTGAGACTGAGAAATTCCTCCAGAACATTGGGCCACAAGCAATCCTGCAGGGCATTTTCTTCACTGACTGATATAGGATGGGTCAGCCCATTTTAAATAAGGCCACCGTGGGCTGGGGGGTCCATGGTTCTAAAAGAAAGCAGACTGGACAAATCATGTAGAACAAGTACTACCCCTTAATGGCGTCTGCATCCACTCCTGCTTTCTGTTCTTGCCATGTTTGAGTTCCTGTCCTGGCTTTCTTCAATGATGGACTACAATGTGGAAATATAAGCCAACTTAACGGTCATCACCAACTTGCTTTTTGATCATAGTGTTTCATCACTGCAATAGTGACCATAACTAAGACTGACTAACTCTACATGCTCTTTGAGTATAAAGAGCACGCAAAATGCTTAGACCATATATATTTAGACCAGAAATGTGGGGTTTGGAGTAAGAAGGTCTTATGGAACAAACATAGAAATCAAAGAGGACATAGTGGTTCTAATTAACATGCGTAATGAAATGATATGATTGAAAAGTCACATTCTGAAATGATTTAAATAGATGACCAGTTTGTGAAACATTGTCTCAATAGAGTATGGAAATGGATACATATGTATAAAGGAATAGTGAAGGTAAGCTCTAAACATAAGTAAGCTTAGCTTAACATGCCCCAAAAGCATTATTAAGAAATTTAACATAAGAACGTTAACCTGTTATTTCATCATAAAAATACTACATTGATAAAGTCACTAAGACATTTAAATTATCATTGTACACTCTCTAGTGAATGTGGTGTACCTTTTCAACTTTTAAACATCCCCAAAGACCTCAAGTTCATAAACTTCATACCTATTTTATTATTTTATGCCCATTAATACATATTGGACCTATCCAATAAATCTGATCTTATTTGACTCCTCTTGTGATATTAAAAATGGAAAATTAAATAATAAATTAATTTTTAAAATGTGTCACTGTCATAACCTACTTTTCTATTTTTTAAAACCATCTTTTATCATTTCCTTATTTATTGTATGAGTACATTATACTCTTGGGTGCCAGAGGATAGCTTGTAAAATAGCTTCTCTCTCCATTACATGGAACTCAGAAATGCACTCAGGTAAGACTGCAGGCGTGCTGGAAACAGAGAAACAATGTTTCTGGCCCCTTATTTTCGAAAGCTAAATGTTTATCTGAAATACATACAGGGAACCACTTTAGTTTAATGAGAAAGTATCCATTTTAAAACTATCTGTACTCCTTAAAATAATACAGAGCTGGTGAAGGAAATAAGACAATCATTTAGAAAGATTTGTGTCAAGAAGACCATTGATAGCCTTGGGTTCTAAAAGCTGTTATGTTTCTGAAATGGGTAAACCTTCCATCCTTATGTCAGTGTTTCTACTGACTGTGCAAGATATTAGTGAAGTCATTTAATCCCTCTGCTTCCATTTCTTCATTTGTAATGCACAATAAATATTACCTAAAGATAAACCAGCCGTATTTCTGCTACTAATTAACCATCTCAACAGTAATATTACAGGGATTATATCACAGGTCTTTGAAATATTGAACAAATGATGTAGAAATCTCTAACATGAGTACAAAGTAAATCACTGGAAGCAGTCAATGCTGTTTTACAAAAGGCATTGGAAACAAGCCATCTGTGAGAAGACTTCTCTCCCATGGGTGCCGCTGAGACAAGAACTGTCCATCTTGCTGAAAGATACCTAGTAAATATTGTCCATCAATAATACATTCTTGCTCTTATCATTTCTCCCTTTATCCAAATGAGGTGTCTTCATATGTGGTGAACCTATTAGCCACGTATATTCATTTGCAACATTAGTCAAAAATATTTGATAAAAATAAGAATCTTAGAAGTAAAAAGATCTTAATTCTGACTGCGACGGACTGTCCCAGGCCTCCTGTTGCTGAGGCTGTTGTTCAAGTCCTGTGGTACATGGCAGCACACACCAAAGCGAGTAGTCATGGACAACTGCTCATGAGTTGCTAGAGAAAAGGGAATTTAAGAGATTAGTGTAGGAGGACCCAGTCTTCCTCTTCTCAGGTATCTGGCAAGATTACCTGTAAAAAGTAAGACAAGAATATATGAATATGGTTTAAGAAACAAAAGAAAAAACACAGGAATTACCACTAGGAATAAGGGCAAGAGGAGGAATAAGTGAGCACAAGGGTCTCTAAGCCCTGAAGCCACTGGAGGCTCAAACACAGGGAAAAGATTCCAAAGCAAACAGGGCCTCTCGTTTTGTTAACAGTCATAAGCTACATTCTCTTATTTTAAACTTTTGATTGGCTAAACAGTGTGAGGGCATTAAAACAGCTATATAGTGACTTAATCAACCAAATTCAGATTTTGTAAAAACAGAATAAAATATATTCACAAAAGCAAACGATAGACTGTCATTTATGCTAACTGTGCATAAGGAGAGGTAGGAAAACTATTGCCGACTTTGAAGGAGTCAAAGTAGTGGCGTGGAGCTTTCCGGGAACTCACGCCCTGTCACCGGCAATCACAAACTCTATTTGACAAATCAATAAGAGCATTAATTTCACTGCGTCTCGCTCTTGGAGTGAATTTCTTTTCAGTATTTCATGTGCTAAAAGAGGGAGCCTCATGATGCTTTGTTGCCAAGTATCAAAGTACTTGCTTCTTCCTGGTACTACCTGTGCAACTGCTCAGCCGCCGCGTTGCAGAAGATCACCATTCCTCCTGGCTCCATAGAAAGCCAACTCACGTTTTTTGTGCCTGGGTGTTTGCAAAGGTTTTCTTGAAAGTGAATTATAGGCTTTGTGACTGCAATATCTAAGCTTTCAAACGAAAAAGATAAGTATGGAAAATGTCATTATATGGCTCCAAAATCTTTATGAGGATACAGGTGGAATTAATAACAATTTTAGGTTGTATAATAGAAACTAGAAATATTTGAAAAATGTACCTGACTCAATGCCCAGTTAACAAATACATGCCAAGAGAGTGATGTGTGTACTGTGTGTGTGCATGCACACATGTGCTCGCAAGAACAAAAGAGCCACTCGTGACACAAGGCAGATGCTAAGAGACATTAGCAAGCAGGGGTGGAAAGCATTTTCTTATGCTTTTACAGTCCACATTGTAAAAAGAAAAAAACTTTAAAATTATCTGAAAAGGCTATTAAAATTCTCTTCATTTTTGTAAACCTAAAAGAAAAATCTTTATGAGGACAGGTTTTCCTCATATAACTCAATGGAAACAACATATTGGCAATAGTTGCAGACGCAGATTAAGAAACCAGATGTTCCTTATTAAGCCAGACATTTATAAAAGCCAGAGTTGCAAATATAAAACTATACAGAATTTCTGTCATCATTTTCTCTTCTCTTGAAAACATATTTCCTTTCCAAAGCAAATGTTTATGTAAATATATATTAGGTTTATTGGTATCTTTCAGGGAATTAATAAATACTTATATTAGGCCAGTTCTTTCATTTCTCATGGTAAATGTTAGCAGATTTGTTCCACATAAATGAAAGCTCATTGGAGTTCTTGACCACTGTTCATAACGCAGGCAAGTCTTAGACAGAAAACACCAATGTATATTGAGTAACGAGCACTTCGGAAACTGAACATGATTTCATTATTTTAACATTTGAGAATTTTTGCCATTGAATTTGACAGTCGAGCAAGACAATTTTTCTGTTTCTGACATTTAAACTTCATTTTAAAGACCGCATTGTTCATGCTAAAAACAGCATTGTTCATGCTAGAGTCCTCAGTGTGAGTTGGAGCAGGCTCTCCATCCTCTCTTCCAAGTGTGCGACTCCCGTTTCATGTGTCCCATTTACAGAAGTAAAATTAGCCTGTTCTTTAGTCACCGTTTGGCTCATGACTCAATGTCACTATAAAAATCATCTTAGCAGCGCCCTAGGCTCAGCTTCTTCGAGGATACACCGATGGAGAAAGCTTCACGTTAAGAAAGGAGGTGTAAGTACGTGCGGCTAGGCGGCTCTTGAAACATAACTAACTGTCATTTCTGCGAGTAGAAAGTCTGGTTGCTGTCTGTGAATAGTTGCACTGTGATATTAGAGGAAATAAAGGACATAAACTATGAAATCCCCAACAATCCGTGTGTGTTAGTTCAGAAAGTCCCCTACAGTCGCCATTTACTGAGGACAGCCCTGGTCACGCCTTTACAGAGGGGGAGGGGCTTGCTCACGGTGGGAGAGCTGACTAGGACTTTTTCATAAATGTTGACAGAACTGCATTAAATACCATTTTTTGAAATTTAAATTTTAAAATGTAATCTATTATTTCATAGTTCAATATTTAAAAATATAATATCTTCCCTCCCTCAGTCCAGACTTTAATTGATGTAACTTTATATTTGCAACAACTGGGTACAGAAACATACCATATTCTATGTCTATATACAATAAATTATCATTAACGTCTAGAAAATTCTAAATATAAGAACACAAATAGGAAATAAAGTCCATTATTACTATATTTTTCAAGGGTTTTCTCTTTATTTTATACAGTTAGAATAAATGCTAACTGCTCCTCTGCTAAACCTCTGTCAGCTGCTGGAATTTATATGATCATGTTATCTTCATTCTTTTTTTCTTCCTTCCTTCCTTCTTTCCTTTCTGTTTCTAGATATGTTAGTTGTAACTTTTGGTGACAATTCTACAAAATATCAGAGCAAAAGTTTGTTTTTCTCCATGAGGTGATATGTTTTGTTTTGTTTTTCTTTTGTTTTGGGGAGAGTTGGAAAAGACATCTCTGCATCTTTGATAGCTGAATCAATACGGACCCATGCCTAAATATTTGATTTGGATGAGGGAAGGCATTGTGTACGGGGAAAAATGCACTTTGGGGAACCTAACAGTAATAATAAAGATAATAATGGAAAGACATGCATAGAATTCAAACAGCTATGTATTTTGTCCATAAATGTATTTGCATTTCTTCTGCCTTGCATGTTTATCTTCTGCTATCTGTAAGCTATTTTCTTTTATCATAAATCTCTTTTTTATCCAAATAATGTATTTTTAAAATTTTAATTTCTATTAATAGGTAATATAATTATAAAGATGAGAATTGTAATGAAATATGTAATGTTTAGTTTACAACTTATTTTAGATGTATAGTCTACACATAAATCTAATAAATGGGTACAAAAATATTTAAGAGGAGAGACTTCTAGAGGAATACTGCTTCCTCATCAGTTCTTACTGTCATAAACTCAATTCAAATCCAATCTGGGTATAACCAGTTGAGGACAATTACAACACGCCTTTAGAATTTCCATAGCCCTGTTTGTCCCAGCATATGCCTATTAGCTAAAAATGAACTAAATGAGAATTCAAAACTGTCAGTTCTTTTCACAGCGATAGACTTTCCAGCTTCTTGTTCAGTTTCTTTTAATTTGTACCTTCGTTGTAAATATAACAAAATCTCTGCCTCATTTTGACACTGCAGATCTTCTTAAACTCAGCAGCAAGAGAGTAGGTTAGACAAACCCCACATGACATGACAGAGCACAGAGAAAAGGAGTAATAGGAAGGAGACAAGGAACTTCTTTCATAAAACTAGACCTGGCTTTTAAGCCACGGTCTGTGTATTATTTAAGGGTCATTTGAACCACGAGACATTTTTAACTGAAAATGAGGTGTTGAGTTTTATCTTATTATTTTCTTTTGCCAGATGATGAATAATAGCAGTTGTGTTCTTTCTTTTAAGTCATGCTTTGAAAAACTATTTTGAAAGACATTCACTAAGATTAGAAACTATTAAAAGTGTGTATTTCTCTCACTCTGTTTCTCCTATGAATACCTATAGTTATATTCAGCAGGCTGATAATTTAATTCAGTTCTAAACCTTCAGGTTAATGCAGAAACCAACTATCATGTTGCTAATGGTGCTCTGGCTAAAGACAATATCCTTGAAACTAATAGAATTTAATTATTGCAAGGTCAAAACATTATTACAGACTCAGAAACAGTATCATAAAAATGTAAAAGGAGTGTGTTAGGAATTTATGAACCTATGTTCCAAAAATTGAAGTAACAAGGTAAAGATGGGAGGAAGGTTGAATCACAGTTTCCAGACTCTGCATAAATGAAATCATCCAGGTTGGAGTGGCTCCATTTTTAGGGTCTGTTTGCTTGCTATCATCAGGAACAGGGACAGTCTCGGTGGCTGCTGATGAAAAGAAATTTGCCATATCTATACGTTGATTTAAGACTGACACTATGCAAGTAACAATGTTAGAAGTGCATATATAAAAATAATAGCAAAAAGCATTTTTTCAAATTAGAGTTTTAGTTAGCAAACAAATGATAGAACCGATTTTTGACATTTTTTTTTGCATACAACACTTGGTTTTCCTCACATCCATCACTCCACTACCCTCCCTTCTTCCTGCTCCCTCCATTTCTGCCCTTTTATCTCCAAAGGATTCCACTTCTGCTTTCTCTCATGCTCATTCCATAATTGGGAGAGTGTATGCAATATTGCTTCCATTTTATTAATAAGTTCTTGACTTGTCATAGCTTACTATCTGTCTAGGAAGAGAGGTCACCATCATGCTGTCAGTGCTTTGTACAGACAAAATCCTGACTTATAAAGTGCTGTCTGAAGTGATAAAAGAGAAGACGGGTTTTGGCTGAGTTCTGAGGGCTCAGTCTGTTTCAGCAGATTTACTGCATTCCAAGTAGGCAACAGATTTGAGCAAACGCAGCATCGCAGATCTCTGAAAAACACTGCGCTGTATTTTGCAATATACAGCATGGCAGTGCATGGCAAAGCAAAGGTTGAAGAATCAGGGGCCATTCAGCCTTAAAAGGAATTCTAATTTTTAGAATTTACAGACTGTGGGTGACTGTTTCAATTATGGAATGAGCACGAGAGAAAGCAGAAGTGGAATCCTTTGGAGATGAAAGGGAGGGAGCAGGAAGAAGGGAGGGTAGTGGAGTGATGGATGTGAGGAAAACCAAGTGTTGTATGCAAAAAAAAAATTGTCAAAAATCGGTTCTATCATTTGTTTGCTAACTAAAACTCTAATTTGAAAAAATGCTTTTTGCTATTATTTTTATATATGCACTTCTAACACTGTTACTTGCATAGTGTCAGTCTTAAATCATCGTATAGATATGGCAAATTTCTTTTAAACTCTATTTAAAATAGAATGAAAATGTAAGTGATAAAAAATCACTATTTATTGAGAAATAATTGGAAATTGATTTCAAGGGTGAGAAATAAACAAAAATGTGACAACCATGGTGTATAATGTTATAGCACATGGGTGATGGTACAGGAAATGGTGTAAAAGAAAATCAATAGCATGTCTCAAAAAGAAAGGAAGGAAGGAAGGAAGGCAGGAAGGTGGGAGAGAGGGAGGGAAAGGAGGGGTGAAACCAATTCACCTGCAAAGAAAGACAATGCTGAGAATATAGTTTAGGAGAAGAATTTTGAGAAAACATAAAGCCAATGTCCTAAATCCTTTTAGGAAAGAAAGACGGAGCCATCACTGAAAACGGACAATATTTGATGTGTAGTCTGGAAAGGGCTGGGAGTCTTTCCCAAGGATCAGCGCTCAAGGAAGAGTCACCTAGAGGTGAATAAGAGAATTTGTGCAACTCTGCAGACTAATAATAGTCCGAAATGTCTAGTTGAGCCAATTGGCATGATTGTGTGTCTCTTTTTGGTAACAGCCACCTGGTAATGAGATCAAAGAAAGTGTGCTGGGCTGTTTTCTCAGCATGAAGCAAAAGGTAGAGAAGCTATGATTGTAACAGAGCGAAGGGATTTGCTGATGCTTAGATGAAGAGACATGAACCAGTGGACAGCTGTGAGATTGAAGTACAAGGCGCAGAAGGAATTAAAGACAGGCTCCATGAGAAGGAGCTCATTCACAAAGTATGAGATGAAAGGAAAGGTAGAGGAGATGATGGCCAGAGTAGGGGATTTCCAAATACAAGATTTTGGAAATAAATTATTTTTGAGTAACGATTATCTCCATCTAACTTGAAGTAGATTAATTGCAACATTATCCAGTGCACTTCTTTACTAATAATAATGAAGAACAAAATGGTTAAGGCTTTCTCTGCAATTCACTCCATAACTGAATGGCAGAGCAACAACCGCACTCCAGATTCTTCACATTGGTGGAAGACAATGTGTGGCATGGGCAGCTGATACAGACCCATGCTTCTATCCTTTTCAGTGACCAGGTTCTGGTGCTTTGCAGCTGTAGCTAGGTATCATGGTAGTTCCATACAGTGTAAGAGGATTTGTACCTCCTGGTAGCCAGAAAGCTAAAGAAGAGGAAGAGGAGGACCCAGGGTCCCACAACCTGCTTCAAGATCATGCTTTAAGGATGAAACTCCATTCTGTTAGAGCTTGCCACGCCCAATACTCACATGGACTGGTTCTAAATGACTGTGATTGCATACTGGTAACCGTTATGTGCTTTTTAAACTTACTGACAAAGCCCTCTGGGAATGTAAACAGCTTTCTTCTCCCAGACACAAGAGTCCTCTGGGGTTCCCTATCACAAAGCAGGCTGGCCCCCTAGCTCTTTGGCATGGAGCAAGGAAGACAGCAAAGAGCTGTATTTGACAAATATGTTGTGTATATATGTTTTTAGAGCTGGTCTCTTGGAATTATAAAATCAGAGGGTTCATCCCCGGGAAAGACTAATTCTCCATCTCCTGGAAGTCATCAGTGGCCTGTAGCTCTTCATCTAGAAGTAGAGATGGTGAGAGTTTCCCTTCCTGTGTTGGTATTTCAGCTGGTTTTGTCCTTATGCTGGTTGTGATTAGGCATCCATATTGTTGAGAATTCATGAGTGAAGCTTCTCTGACATATTCAGACGATATTGTCCTACTGCAGAGGAGGTGCCCTGGTATGCTGGCTCTTCTAATCTTTGTGTCTCCTCTTCCACCACGTCCCCTGAGTGTAGATGTGGGTGTTGTGCTGTAGATCTATCTGTTGGAGCGGGACACCCCACAGGCTGTTCTCTGCATTTGAACAGTTGGGACATTCTGCTGTGGTCTCCATATTCTGTAAATGAAAATCTCTTTGATTGGGGGTGAAAATTACATATAAAAGGAACTGTAAATAGACTCAGATGCTGTATTTATAGTAAATATAATAATACCTAAGTATTGCTATATATGTAAATATAATGATGATGATAAATAATAATAATAATAATAATAATAATAATAATAATAGAAAAATCATGAAGTTGAGAATGAAGAAGTGAGACATGGGAAGAGTTAGAGGGGATAGAAATGATATAAATGGAATACATTTATTGAAATTAGAAATGAATTTAATTTAATTAAAAAGGTCTCCATAATGACAGCTAGAAGATATGCCGTCTCAATAGAGGTTACTATTATATAATATTATAAAAATGTCCATGTGGGAACTGGAAGGAAAGGCTTATCCAATAAGAGATTGCTCTGCTCTGCCTGGTCGTCCCCCAGTCTGCAGCCCCCACATGGCTGATCCAGTGGTCTCCCTAGTTGTTCCTGCTAGATGGAGGAAGCACCTTACTTCATGTTGCTTCTGCTTCCTCTTCCAACTAAACTCTTCCAACGGTTTTGGATAGGTGTTGACCGTGCCCAGTTCTATGATGTGCTGCTATCCATGTGTTTTATTTTGACTTTTCTTTCTACCTTCTATTTGCTCTTTCTTCTCTATTTTGCTTGCTACATACTTAATAAGCTCACTCATTTGAAAGCCAAAGCACATCTACCTTGGATCATTTTCCATATAGACTTATCCAACACATGGGCCTCTAGGGGACATTCATTACCTTAACTGTATCATTTTTCAAGTTTATAAGTTTATGGATCAGGGATTGTGTTGGGGAAGTATAGGGTTGGGGAGGGAACCACACAGTCTCAAGATGCCTAGGCCTCATGGAAGCCAGGGGTGACAGGTTCTCTAGCTCTCCAGCATTGCAGGGCATCACTGGATGCCATACCTCAGAAGAGCTGAGAATGGGGCTGCCCAGGATCGGGGGTGAGTCAGTCCAGGGGGCTGAAGGGGAAAGGGGGTAGGCAGTCCTGTCTGGCAATCCATTGGTTTCAGTGCTTTATTGTAGAACAGTAGAGTGAGAGAAGGGAGGTACAGAGGTAGAAGCTGGCCATGGCCATGTGGAAAGTAGGGGAATGGAATAGGGAGGGGGGAAGCAGGAGATAAGAGACAGAACAAGAGAGTGGGAAGGAAAGAGAGAATAAGAGAGAGGAGGGACCAAGAAGCCCCTCTTATAGTGGGCTAGACTACCTGGTTGTTTCCAGGTAACTGGGGTGGGGCAAATCTGGCTGTAGCCAGGTAACTGTGGGGGTAGAGTCCAGCCAGAGTACTAGGGTCTTGGGTCATGGCCCTGTGTGACTGATGGCCACAGAGTTATGGAATTGTGGGCCTCGTGGTGTCAGGAGCCTAGTGTCTGGAAGCATGAGCAAAGAGACCTTCTGTCCCTCACAGATTAAGTCCACTAAGTCACTGGGGTTTAAACCTAGTTCAACCAGAACACAAACTGCCTGTCAAGGTCTGACAGCAAAGTTCCCTTTAATTTATTCTGCTCAGTCAAAATTGTATTTCAAGGAGTATGTCACCCATCTCAAGCCATTACGTGCCTCCAGGGCACAAGAGTCATCCTCCTGGACTACAGCAGTATTGACCAACAGTTTTTGGAATTTCTGGTCTAACTATAGATCAGAATATAGATTTCACAGCTACTTCTCTAGTACCAAATCTACCAGCATGCCACCATGTTCTCCACTCTGATGATAATGGAATAACCTCTCAAACTGTAATCAAGTCTTAAATTAAATGTTTTCTTTATAAGAGTGGTTTTGATCATGGTGTTTCTTCACATCAATAAAACAGTGACTAAAAAATGAAACCATGTTGATGAGACTTTATCAAAATATAACTTTTCTGACATGTCTAGTAGACTAATCTCAGACCAAACTTGATGATCCTTTGACTCTCACAACCCAACTCCCTGTCTCTTCAGTAGTGTTCCTTGAATCTTAAGTTCAGAAATTGGGTTGTGTTTGTGTCAGTTAGGACTGGGTACCAGAACATCTTTGCATTTTGATTGCCTTTGTTTTACTGTAATGGCATGCATTTGTTGCAAAAGGAAGTTTCTACAATAAGAGCCAAGAATTATATTTATCTGTGAGTGTAAAAATACACATTTAGAATGTAGATAGCAATTATGCTGGTTCAGTAAAGCAGCAGTTAAGGAGGTGTTGTTTACTGCCAGGATGTGTGTGCCACTGTTGCACCCTTAGGGTATTTCTGCCATGCTGGTCATTCTTATGGTTTGATATAAATGTTTCAGACAAGAACCAAAGACTACTTCTAAACAATTGTTTCTTGTTGATTTTATAAGCCATTCATTAATCTTTCTGTGTTAAGTATTCACCGTTGACTATCATTGCATTCACTTACTAATATTTCTTTCTTTTGTAGTCCCTGCTATGTGGATATTTGTTAGCAATGACTGATGTGGAAACTACGTATGCAGATTTTATTGCTTCAGGAAGAACAGGTAGAAGAAATGCAATACATGATATCCTGGTTTCCTCTGCAAGTGGCAACAGCAATGAATTAGCCTTGAAACTAGCAGGTCTTGATATCAACAAGACAGGTGAGTCACTTAATATATATCTTTCTAGGGACATGGAATGATTTGACATTTTCCTACAGGAGATTAGGGCACAAAAACAACAAACAAACAAGCAACAATAAAACACAAAAAACAAAATAATAACAACCAAAAATGCTTCCTTTGAAATTTGATGACACAGTTATTGCAAACAGTTCAGGCAAAATGAAAGTCTGATTAGTTCCCAATCCCTCCATTTCTCAGTAACTTCTCATTTGAAAATTAAAATCATGATCAAAAAATTCAATACCTGCAAAAACTTTGAAATTACTTATGGAAATATCTTAACAGAGTTAGAGTTAGGACTCCTACCATGTAAAACACCCACTGTCTCCTCCATTTCATACATACTTACAAAGATTCACGACTGACTCAGGCAGACCTCAATCAAAGAATCATTTCACAAGAGGACCCAAGAACCATTTTTATTGAGACAGGAAATCAAAACGTTTGTTGTAGAAGTACTTTTTAGATAGAGTGGTTTTTAAAATTTTATGATTGGATGGTTTTGTGGGAAAAAAATATGTGTTTAGTCACCTGGCATTACTAGTAAAAAAGAAAAATATCTTAATACATTAAAATATTTGGTAGTCTTAATTTTCAGAATTAAGATAAGTAGTAGTTACCCCATCCATAGCTTCTTCAAGTTTATTAACAAGACTAGCATGAAATAATCATTAAATATAAAAGTATATTGAGAAAGTCTTTAGACTGTTAGAAAATGAGTAAAGTTATATATGTGATTTTTGAAAGGCAGAATTTTCTTCAATTACTAAAGGTCAGTAGTCATAGACACCATTTCAATTTTAGATTAATGGCAAACGTTGACAACATGGCTCTGGACCACATGGACCTGCATATCCTAAGGCTCACTGTTTCTCCACCATTATTATATATACTTAATTCTTAATGCATTTTGGGGAAAGACTAAAGAAATTATTTCATTTTACTGACATAAAATGAGAAAATAAATTTTTCTTGTGGTATAGAAATTTTGCTGATTTTTTTATAGATTTATATTTTAATCCTTGCATAAATATTCAATTTTAAGTGACTGCATGAGTTTCAAGAAGTCTTAAAATTGAGAATGTTGAGCCATTGAGTAGTTTCTTCTTTTTAGCTTGTCAATGAGAACTGCTAGCCTTTAGACATTTTTAACACAAGAGAACATATTAGATTGCCATAAGTAATTTCAGGAATACTGACATTTATGTTATAAGTATGTTATAAGTTATGTTATAAGTATATATACTTATATATACTTATATATATAACGTATATATTTTACATATGCGTATATATATGTATATATGTATATGTGTATATATACACATATATATGCATATATATGTGTGTGTATAGTATATATGTATATATAATGTATATATAAAAGTATATATATATACTTATGTATTTATATATATTTACAATGTGCACATATATATATATATATATATATATATATTCAAGTACATTGGCGGTTATAATGTATCTCGTTTTCTAGAGAACTCTAGATTCGAATTATGATTATCTAAGCCCTTGCAAATTTTTTTAGTTTCTCTTCAAACCATAAAGTCTAGAACTAGGCAAACTGTTAACATCACTGACTTTATGCTTCTCCATGCGCAGAACAAATAATAATAATCAATATGAATGTCTAAACTATAAAATATTATATATATAAAGACAAACAATACACTTGTCTCTATTTTCTTATAATACATATTCAGCAACATCATGCTCCTTCATTAGTTCACAAGCATCATTTAACCACATCTCTGTTTGCAGTGTAATGCTGAATCCTAAAAACTGTCCTCAAGCACCAGGAAGCTCCCATCCTCATGGGAGTTGAGTTTCTCATTTTGTGTTTATACAGCCCTTTCATCTTTCAGTATTCTATTGTCCCTCATCTACCAGATATGACTCCCTTCATTTGGTTATCAAAAGTGTTTCCCATATATGGACTCTTATTTTGCTCTTGTCTATACACCCCACATCCAGGCCTTCTGCACGTCTTGAGGCTTCTCCAAGACTCTAGTAATAAAAACTAGTGTATGAAAAATTATAAGCATTGCCTGGTTGTGCTTTGGCAAAACTTTATATATAAATATTAATTTCCTAAAATACTTAGATTCACAGGAGTATAATGAGATACTTAGTTTGTAAATTTTAAGAATAGAGGATAAAGTGCAACCAAAACAAATTTGTGAGTAAACACACTTGCTGCACAAACCTGATGACTATAGTTCTATCCCAGATCCTACAGTAAGAGGAAAAAATTTACTCCTGAAAGTTGTTTTCTGTGGCAATGCAGTAGCAAGTGTGTACCAGGAGACAAGACAAGCACTCAGGTGCATGTATGCATGTGCATTCATGCACACACACACACACACACACCCTAAAATCATGCATTCATTCATTTTAAAATAATGAAGGATAAAGCCAAGTATGGTGATGTACAATTCTAATTGTAGCTTATAAAAGATGAAGTCAAAAGTTAAGAAGTTAGATTATATACAAGTGAGGGCAGTCTGGCCAGTCTGCCTACCTTTACCCATTTAATTATGATGAACTTTCAGAAAATGTGGAGAGAATTCATGTTGCTCCAACACTACAAAATATTTTATCTGCCAAGTCATATTGGTTGCAGCAGCCAAATGAGAAATGCAGACATCTGAAGGACTGGCTAGAGTTTGCACATGTGTTAATTGGCCCAAGATAAAGTGAAAATAGTGTTAAATGTTAGTATCTGTGAAGGAACTGACTGAGATTGCAATGAGGATAATGAAGGAGGGACATTTGACTGACACTCTATATATCAGAGACCAGCCAACTGCTGGACAAGAGATGGACCACAGAGCAAAACTCTGTGTATCTTCTGTTGTTACTATCAATTATCAATTAATAAAATTTTTGAGAAATCAGGTCGATTATCCTAAGTTCTATAAATAATGGGAAAGGTAAATTTTAAATGTTTGTCAAATTAGAGAGTTGGGACAAAATCCTAGCTCTGGTTTCTGTAGATCATAAAACCGCATCTAGGAGTAATGGGCTTGGCCTTGAGATTTCCTTCATCAGAAGCATAGCTCGTCATGAACACTGACAGACATTTCACAGGTCATTTGTTTTTTACTTTCATTCTGATGTCTCATAAAGTGCCAGGCTCTGAACACATACACAATTTTGTTGATTGTACACTTCTAAGAAAACACACTTGTCTATAACTGTTTCCGACGTTGAAGTCACCAGCATTCTGAGAGTCTGTAACCATGTGCTTTCCTTTGCTCTTTCTTCTCTGACAGAAGGTGAAGATGATGGACAGAGAAGCTCCACAGAGCAGAGTGGGGAAGCCCAGGGGGAAGCAGCCAAGTCTGAAAGCTAACACTCCATTCTGACGGTCATCAACATCTGACCATGTGGCAACTCTCCTGGCCTTGCTCAGGCGTATTTGTGGCCCTGGGTGAAGTGGAGGGGAAGAAAATGACTGCGCTGCTGAGCAAGACGCTGTGGGTTGCCCTGTCACAAGTAGAGGTAGAGCCTGTGTCTGCACACAGCCTCTTCCCCAGCTCTGTCATTAGCAATGGTTGAGATCACCTGGCCTGTGCTTGGATATCATTTGTGTATGGGTCCTTTCACTTGACCGTATAAGGAAATGCTTGTAGAGAGTAGCACTGACCTAGCTGATGATTCCTGTAGAATCTGGCCCCTCATGATGTCAGAGGATTTAATTGTGTCTAATTGAAAAGGGTTGGTTGAACCCCAGAGTTTCAAAATCTCTGGCTGGAGTATTGACTCACAAAAAGAACCATCCAGAGAGCACAGTTAGCATTATGTTCCTGTGTGTGAGTGCTGTGTTATTTACACCATTTTGTATCGTACAGTATACCTGCTCAGCACTGCCCTTTGATTGCTTATGTAAAACAAAATGATGTACATGACTGTGAATTTTTATACCACTCATTTTTTAAAGGGCTGCCTTTTTAATTTCCCATAGTGTTGTGGTGTGCACGGGACAGAACATACTTTTGTAAAACATGACTTTCCTCTTGAAAACAGCTGAGGGTTATATCCAACAGACTCACCGAGCCCACTTTGCTTTATTATACAGGCATGTGAAAATATCCATTAATGTGAATATTGCCTGAGTTCAGTCTTAGTATCTACACAAAGCAGCGCTCCATCTGTCAATATTGATTTTGTTTCCAAATAAGTTCTTTCAACTAATACTTCAATTTTTCATTATAAGAATTTTTAAGAATTGACGAAGTAGACAAAGAATGCCAAATAACGCAAAGAACTGGAAATGTTGTGCTTTGTGGATCACTTTTCCCACACTGCTGGGTACCACTCTTTAACTCGGGAGGACAGTTTGTGAAGGAAGTGTTCTCCTTGAAACCTGAGGACACCCATCTAAAAAGTAAAACCCTCGTGCTGTGTTCTCCCATATACCCTCTCAGCCCTTTCATACCCAAATGTTATTATGCACTTTTTAATGTTTGTAAAATTTTACTAACAATTTGTGTGAATTGCATTCAGATATAATAATTATCACCCAACCACACTTCTACTGATGCTGTTGGTAGACCATGTCGTGTTTTGACATCACGATTCTTGTATGGGGAATTTCTGTGGCCTGGGTAACCCCTCTGGTCAGTATTACAAAACCAACTATCTTTGGTAATAAATAAGGATCCAGTTAGATGCCCAGAGTTCATCTGGAGCATCATATGGGGCAAATAACATATGAAAGAAAGCCTTCCCAACAGAAGAGCCCCTACATGTCTTGGAGTGCCGGCATAGCTACAGTTCCAGGTTATGTAGGGAAAGGTGTTTCAGCAGGCAGACCTGGGTATGGTAGAAACTCACCCTGAATCTGTAGTTACAGACAAGGTAGACAAGGCAGTCTGCCTATATCTTCCTATAGTCTGCTTTCATTACTGACTGGGGGTTTATGAATCACATTTAGTCCCCAACAGGATGTTTTCCAGAAAAACAAGCAATGCTAAGTAGTTTCTGGATATAAAACAGTAAATACATTCATTATGAGAGGCCTTGCTTTGATCTAACTCATTGGAGGCTAGCTAAAATTGAAACAAATCTACCTATTGATAGACTCAAAGCTGTGAACCTATGGCCTATTTGAGACAATCTCTGATAATCTATTTACAACATCCAACAGTTTCGATGTCCTTGTTTAACTATCCTGATAGCTTTCTTGTGGATAGGAAGTTCATTCTTAAAGTTGTGGAATTCCAAACTGGTTTCACGTGTGTTTTGTAAAGTGTTGAACCAGTGCTGAGCCTCTGTGGAAGGGTTATATTATATCCCTGTGTGATATACTTACTAATGCATGTGGTGCCATGCTTGTCTTTAAATATATAAGTAGTGCTAAATGAAGAAGTCATGTGGAGCTTCTGATTTCGTTTGACCTCTTACTACTACTTTGTGTCCTGTATTCAATCCCAGAGGGATTCTCTGGCTGGGAAGGAAAAAGAGATCAACATTCTGAATTTGTCACATCACATAAATTTTGATTGGCAAAAGTGCGTAGAATCTCCTGGTTTTCATTTAATACCTATTATTTGCAAGTAGATAATAATACATCGGGAATGAATCTGTAAATACAGATGAAAGAGTAGGCCAGCCAAGCTAAGGGACTTATTGAACTATCCCAACTAAGTCACTTCAGAAGCAAACGCACTGTTCGGAGGGATTCAGATCATCTTCACTTTTCACAAATCGGGATGTGAACATGAATGAGGACTAATTTTTGCAAAATTAAAAAGCTAACTTGGGTCCATGTTTACCTATCAACAGAATTTTGAATTCACATGTCATAAAATTAAAGCTAATTACACAGTATGTTGCTCTGTGTGGAAAACTTTAGATATGTGTCATTCAGCTTCCATTTCCCAGAGAAGGTGGATAAGTTTCTAAACGGACAAGCTTTTCTTGGATTTGCATACATGTGTTTAGGATAAAGACACATGCACTGGAGCTTACCTTTGTGTTTTTTGTTTTAATATTATAGCTTATTTTGAGAGTTTACTTCTGACATGTAAACTGTAAATTTACATGCTATGTTCATGCTATTCTGGCTGTTTATTTAATTACCTAGAAACAGAACATTTTCCATTTTTAACACATTAACAATGAATGAGAAGCTGTTGAATTTGTTCAGTTTAACTTTTTTTAACTGAGAATATTTTATGTCAATACATATTCATCCTGAATTCACAGAAATGCTTTCTGCTTTGTAACAGAAATCATGATCTTTATTTTTCAGGAAATGCTAACATAGTAACCCACTGTCCACACCCTACCACTGAGTCTTCCTCAAACTTGACAACAAGAAACCAATGTAGGAAAAAATGACATTTTTATCTCTTCTCAGAGGAATAAAAAAAATGTAACTGTTGGGCAGCAAGCTTCTGAATGAATCCCACAGTAGTAAGGAAAAAAATGTGTAGTCATTAAGGAAGAAACAGTCCATGATTGGTGATGTCTTAGAAGCCCGGAACTGTTCTTTCACTGACTGTGGCAGCCTGGGAAGACATCTATGAGCTTCTGTGACTTTTGTATTTAGCAATGTTGCATGCTCCCATAATTGATATTAAAAGCAGCACTTGTTTTCGGAAACGCAGTCTCTCAAGAGTAATTATTCACTGCATACTCTATATTGATGCTGAAGAAAGGATTGCTAAACAGCATGTGAAAGGGAACTCAACGTCTGCCATCTTGTGGTGCATGACCCCAAGGCTCTTGCCTTCACGTCCCTGCGGTCTACCCTAGGTGCTCCTGAGCTGTTTTACTCTAGTAGCCCAGCTCCTCACTGCAGCCCTCTGCCATAACCATGCGCACTCAGAGCAGAAATGTTAGCATCGCACCTATGCGTCTGATTTGGTTAAGAGAGAGAGTATTCAAACATGCTAAAGTTTTCAACGCATTCTCCAGTAGCCCCCTCACCCCTACACACACACACACACAGAGAGAGAGAGAGAGAGAGAGAGGGAGAGAGAGCCCACAATACTAGTTTTCTTTTTCTCAAATTCTATTTTCTTTTTTTCTGTTTTTATTAGATATTTGCTTTATTTACATTTCAAATGTTATCCCTTTCCTCATTATCCCTTCTAAAATCCCCTATCCCATCCCCCTCCCCCTGCTTACCAACCCCTCACACACACATACTTTCCTGTCTCTGGCATTCCCCTATACTGAGGCATGGAGCCTTCACAGTACCAATGACCTCTCCTCTCGTTAACGTCCAACAAGGCCATCCTCTGCTACATATGCAGCTGAATCGATGGCCCCCTCCATGTGTACTCTTTGGATGGTGGTTTACTCCCTGGGAGCTCTGGGACTACTGGTTGGTTCATATTGTTGTTCTGCCTATGGGGCTGCAAACCTCTTCAGCTCTAAATTAATTTTTTATCATTTTTGCTAACCTCTCTCCAAACCACCCCTTCGTCATGTGAGAATTTCTCCAGCCAGAACTTCGAGCTATGAAGGTCCCCATTGCCCACTCCACTGCCAGGATTGCAGATGAGTTAGCAGTGGCAGGAATATCACAGACACTCCCTCCTGTTTTTACTGCACTGTGGAGGACATTTAGTGTTGGGGGTATTCGAATTCCTTTATCTTTGTGGTATTGTCTTGTAGTTATAATATTCTTACTATATGCAGGTAGGAAATACCAATGTGGGATTCAAGTGAAATTAGCCATCCATCAGTCAGGATCCAAAGTGCTTAGGCCAAAGGGCCTTTGTAAATATTTAAATTTATCTTACTTAAGCCACAAAACCAAAACACACCTGTGAAACACTCTCCCTGGGTACTTCTTATGTCTTTCTAATTTAGGATGTTAGGTGTAGAAATCTAATGAAACCTCAAACTGGGTAAGGAATAAGAATTCAACAGTTATTAAGATATAAGTCTCCCTAACAGGTATAATTAGAAAAAATGTGCCCAGAATTAAGTAGATAACAGAATTTGAAATTATACAATGGAGAGGCATAATTATGGGTATTGAAATTACATAAATTGGAAGACATGAGGATTGTCATGTTACCCACTGGAGTTACCAACCTTCCCATACCCCTTCTCTATCCATACTTTGAAAGTTTTTATTTTCTCCAGTTCTGCTTTTGTTCTTCTTTTTGGGATTTACTTCTATGTTCATCTAATTCCCATTTTAAAGGCATAATTCTAGAAAACTAATAAGCAGATCAGAATTACAAGAGGAAAAGCAATTGTTGTGTTTGAAAGGTCAGTACCATAATTGGTCTGCGTCAGAGATGAGGTACATCTTGAAGTTGGCAGCAGTATGTTCTTACTGTGGTATTTTAGTCAACACGTAGTATTGAGAGCTAATAAATAAAAGGGATTACACATGTGCTGGATAGGTTTCTAAATGCGGTGACAAAGGTTTGAGCAAATAGATTTTTTTAAGACTAAAAGAAGAGAAGATAGATAGAGATATCTTTTACATGTTCTGAGCTAAACATTTTTAATATTACTAAATATACTAAGTAAATTTCAGTGATAATTTTCAAGAATCCCTGGGTTTAGATGAAGTTCTTTTATATATATTTATATTAAAGAACTTCATATACATAATGTGTATATATATATATATATATATATATATATATATATACACTCAATACACTGTGGAACACTAAGGTTCATTAAAATTAATAAATTAATTCAGTTACACCAAATAAGAACAAAGGTGCATTACATTAATTTATAGAGAAATGTGGAAAATACAAAGTAGATTTTTGAGGAGAAATTTTACTGAAAAGAAAACAAAACAAGGTCTATATGCTAGAATTATTTAAGACAATGATTTCATTGGAGGAAGTTAGTTGTATCTATTTCAAGATGACAAGAGATCTACAGTAACGGTCCCTGGTAGGAAGGTGGAGGTCGATCACAGTGTGTACTTGTGAAGTATGGGGAGAGCAGCTGGGCCAAGCAGAGAAGTAGAACACAAGACCCCAGTAGGAAGGCCTAGAAGACTGAAAGCAGTTAAACATGGCAGATGGAGAATATCTATATCGTCTCTCCAGGAGACAAGTCAGAGGAGGGACAAAGAAGTCGGGGCACAGACTAACACAGCAACTCTGGGCCACAGGAAAGCCCGCACCAGGCCTTCAACAGCCAAGAAAGGAAGCCTACTTGTGGGTGTTAAATTTTTTTCAGGTATGTGAAATGCTACAGACAGACATTGTCTTAAGACTTATTCCAAGGATAAGAATTCACAGTTGAAAAAGCCAACGAAATTTTAGAAGGAAATAGAGTATCAGCTGAGCTTATCTTTGCAGAATGACTTTTGCAGGCAAATGGATGGAACTAGAAAATGTCATTCTAAGTAAGGTATCTCAGACCCAAAAGGACATGCGTGGTATGTACTCACTAATAGGTGCATATTAGTTAAGCACTACAGAATACCCAGGATACAATCCACAGAACTTATGAAGGTTATCAAGCCAAAGGGCCCAAGTAAGGATGCTTCTATCCCACCTGGGAGGGAAAAGAAAGCTGATTGCAGCTTCTACTCCTTCCTCTCTTCCAAGTCCTTCCCTCTCACTCCCACCCGGCTCTCCTCCTTTCTCTTCAGAAGAGGGAAGGCCTCCCATGGGTATCAAACAACCCCAGCAGACAAGTAAGTAGGACTAAGGGCATCTTCTCCTTTTGAGGCTGGACAGGCAGCCTAGTTAGGGTAAGGGATCTAAAGGTAGTTTACAGAGTCAGAGCCCCTGCTTTGCCTGTTAGGGGTCCCCTATGAAGACTGAGCTGCACAACTTTTATGTATGCTCAGAGGACCAAGATCCATCCTATGTGTGCACTCTGGTTTGAAGTTCAGTCCCTGTGAGCCTCTGTGTGCCCAGGTTAGTTGACTGTAGGTTTTCTTGTCCTGTCCTTGATCCCTCTGGCTCCTTCAATTCTTCCTCCCACTTTCCCCCCTTTCCACTGCATTCCCCAAGCTCTCCCTAGTATTTGGCTGTGGGTCTCTGCATCAGTTTCTATCAGTTGCTGGGTGAAGCCTCTCTGATGACAGTTATGCCAGGCTTCCGTCCGCAGGTGTGACAGAATATCATTGATAGTTGTCAGGGTGGGCTCCCTGTCATGGCGTGGGCCAGTCACCTGTTAGTCATTCCTTTAATTTCTGCTCCATCTTTATCCCTAAATATCTTGTAGACTGGACAAATTGTGAATCTAAGGTGAGTTACAGAGGATGAGACTTCCTTACTTTCTATCCACAGTTCTTCTTTTAGGTAGAACACATTCCTCCACTAACAACATGTATTTCACAAGAATTACTTTCCCCATAGAAATAAAGTAGAAGTCTTGGGCCTTTCTTTCAGATAATTGTTATATATTCTTACTGTGGATAAGAGGCTCTATTTTATTACCTTTATTTGTCAAAATCACTCTAAAATAATACACATAGAAAGTAATACATGTACATATGTACTATATATACATATATATAAAACATACATACACATGCACATACATATGCATGGAGCAAAGTTGCTTAGCAAGTAAACATACTTGGTGCCAAGATAACACCTGAGTTCCACCACACTAATTCCTATGATAGACAGAAAAAAGTCACCAGCAGGTTGTCTTCTGATCAGCAAGTACACAACATGGCACACACACATAAAAAGAAATAACATAATTATACTAATGTGAAAAAATACTAATTTCAGTATAAATCAACAATCTGGGACTCATACAACTCACATAGTGGCCCAAAGAAATGTAGTTGGAGAATTGAAACCAGGAATAAAATTTAAGTCAATATTCTCAGTTGACATTAACTCTGCCTTCAACTAAGCAAGATCTTTCCAGATGAGCAGCAATAAAAGCCAAACATATAACTTCACATTCTCTAAAGTTTAAATTAAAAATGGAAAGAAAATTTTACAATAGCATGATGTACTTTACATTTTTGTTTATTCAAATGTATATTTGTCAATACTGAGTCCTCGAACTCCATTATGTTTTTCACAGACATTATATGTTAAACCAGTTCACCTGAATGTGATCTAGGTGCCACCATTCAAAGTATATTATCACAGGCCATGTTCTGCTTTATATGGATTCAAAATGAAAAATAAATGTTCACTTGGAGGGAGAGAAGCTATGTATGTTTATATAGTTCTCAGTGACTCTAAAGGCAGCCTTTACCTCAGAATTTTTTGGAAAACTTTTAGAGATGTGAGGAACTGAAATCAGTCTGTACAGATTTTAATTTAGTTGTAGTGTGAATCCCAGGTATCAGTATTTTTAAGTTTTGTATTAAAGTATAGTGAGTATTTAAACATGAGCATGTGTTCAGTCATCTGTATTTTTCTAGAATAAATCACCAAGATCAAGGATACAAATATGCCAACACCTAAAATGCTCATCACATTTCTTTTTATTAGCCACGTCTGGAAAAACCTGTATCCCATTTGACTGAGAAAATGATTCATACCCATCTGTCCTTGCAATGTTAAGTCAGTATTAGTATCTCATCAACTAACACAGCAGCGTTCTTTTCAGATGGTTCTTCTGTCGAGTATTACCAATATGATTTCAGGTCAACATGACCTACTTCCATGCATGCATATGCTCCAGAGAGCATAGGCCCTGCAGAGCATTCCATCTCCGGATCCATCCAGATTTAATTTTCATTCTTTCTCATGCTGAGTCCTGTGTGGCCATGGAAGAGACAGTATGACATGGTTCCCACCGCAGGAGCAGAGCCAGCGGTGTGAGGGCCTCCGTGAGTGTTGATCTTGGTGTAAAGCTTATTTGTATAATGACATACATAGTGTATTTTATGTTCCTCCTTCAGGAGATGCTCTCCCTGCCAAGGTTAATGACTCCATGACAATTAGAAACACCAACAAGTCTGTTAGGCAAGTGTGTATCTTAGCAAAATGGTAAATGCTGAGGTCTTCAGGACAGCCCTTCAAGCTGCTGGAAAGAATTCTGAAAACACCAGTTCAAAAATGTACAATTTCTCAATGATGCAAAATATAAGAATGCAATATGAAATATATGAGGGGCTTCACAGACCTAAAAGAACAGAGGCAGCTGAACTATGAGCCAACTTGTCAAAAAGATTAAGGAAGGAAATAGATTTAGGGAGACAGTTCTCTTAATTCATTGCTATGTATTTAAAGAAATTTTTACTTGGTGTCTTTTTCTAAGAATCAAATGGCTAAAGTCAGAGAATGCTGATTCATGGGATAAACAAAAGGGAACCTGGGTAAACAATTGAATTGCTATGTAAATAAAAACTGGGCTTTGGTCTGCAAGAGCTGAGCCTTTGCCTTCCTTCTTGATTTGTCTTCTCCCCACCCAAGCCACCGGCCTCTCCCTGCCAGCTCCTCCCCAGGCCTCCTGGCATACACTGTGTTCCCACATTCCTTTCCTCCTACTCTAACACCACCACTCTCCCTCATTTGATCTCTTTATTGTTTTCAGTCAAGAATACAAACCTGCCTGCTGAATTCCATCCTCCAAACCCAGTTTCTTTCCAGTATTTTTGTTTATCATGTTGGGCACAATGGCTATTTTCTTCCTAACTACCACTCAAGCTTTTTTAAGAGAATGAAATAACAGAAAACAGACAATATTTTTTGTTATTAGATATTTTCTTTATTTATATTTCAAATGTTATCCCTTTTCCTCCTTTCCCCTCCACGACACCCTATCCCACGCCCCTCCCCATGCTCACCAACCCACCCACTCTTACTTCCCTGTACTAGCGTTCCCTTACACTGGAGCATTGAGCCTTCACAGGACTAAGGGCCTCTTCTGCCCTTAATGACCAACAAGGCCATGCTCTGCTGCATATGCAGCTAGAGCCATGGGTCCATCCATGTGTACTCTTTGGTTGGTGGTTTAGTCCCTGGGAGCTATGAGGGTACTGGTTGGTTCATATTTTTGTTCCTTCTATGGGGCTGCAAACCTCTTTAGCTCCTTGGGTCCTTTCTCTAGCTCCTCCATTGGGGAATCTGTGTCTAGTCCAGTGGTTGGCTGAGAGCATACACCTCTCTCTGTTTTGTTAAGGACTGGCAGAGCCTCTCAGGAGACAGCTATATTAGGCTCCTCTCAGCACGCACTTGTTGGCATCTACAATAATGTCTGTGTTTGGTGACTGTCCTACCTGGGGATTCATCCTATAAACAGTCACCAAATCCCAACACTATTGTGGATGCCAAGAAATGCTTGCTGAAAGGAGGCTGATATGGCTGATCTGTGAGAGGCACTGCCAGAGCCTTACAAATCAGAGGTGGATGCTAGCAGTCAACCATTGGACTGAGTGTGGGGTCCACAATGGATGAGTTGGAGGAAGGACTGGGGGAGCTGAAGCAGTTTGCAGCCCCATAGGAAGAAAAACAATATCAACCAACCAGACCCCCCAGGACCTCCCAGGGACTAAACCATCAACCGAGGTATTCACATAGCTCCAGCTGGACGTGTAGCTGGGGAGTGCCTTGTAGCATCTCAATGGGAGGAGAGGTCCTTGGTCCTATGGAGGCTTGATACATGCCCCAGCATGGGGAAATTGAGGGAGGGTAAGTGGGAGTGGGTGGGGTGGGGGAGCATCTTCATGGAGGCAGGGGATGGGGGAAGGGATAAGGATTTTCTAGGAGGGAGGAAACAAGGAAGGGGAATAACATTTGAAATGTAGATAAAGAATATATTTAATTAAAAAAACAAAAAACAAATAATACCAGTGTAAATAAGTGAATAGTAAATAAATAAATAAAACAGCAAAAAAACCACTAAAATGACTCCTAAGGATGTTCTGCTATAATCCAAGATCAGTGCCATGCTCAGCTATTGTCAGCAAAGCATCCTCCTGCAGCAGACAGAAACAGAGCCCCTCATCCAGACACTACATGGAGAGAGTCTTTGGAACACACGGCTCTAAATGGGATGTCTTTATCAATTCCCTCCCCTTGGAGCTCAGGGACCCCCTTAGAAGAGGAGGTAGAAAGAGTGTCAGAGCCAGAAGGTGTGGAGAAGAGCACAAGAAGAAGGCCCCTGAATCAACTGAGAAAAAAATCATAGAAGCTCCCAGAGACTGAGCTAGACAGCGTGCAGAGAGTGACAAGAACCTGTACCCGCTCCACAGATCTCAATGTCACATTTATTTGGGCCTCCTGAGTGTGTGAAGGAGTGGGTCTCTGCTTCTTGTGCCTGCTATTGAGATTGGTTTTCTTTCTTTGTTTTGCCTTGTCCAACTTCAATGTGATGGTTTTTGTTTTGTTTTATTTTATTACATTTTGTTATTATCTCTTAGAAGTCTCCTCTTTTGTAAAGAGGAATTTGGCATTAGTTAATTCATGATAAACATGGCACATAGTCCTTAGCTCATAAAAAAATCAGTCACTAACATTTAATCATTGTGTCCACATGCATCCTGGAGCTTTAAAGGACTTTGGCATAGAGCATGGCCTTTATCCCATAAGAAGTAAGACTACCCATCTGCATTTATTGGGCAAATGTGAAATGATTTTATTCTAAATACTACATCATCATAATGTTGGCTATCCAATAATTAAAACTCAAAACTGATTTAGATGGAATTCAGGGAAACAAGTTAGAAATGTCTTCCAGTCTGTCGTAAGAAGGCCAAAGTTGGGGAGTATTTGAATTAGGAGATGGAGAGGGTACATTATACCAGGACTGTCTAAGAACTAATGCAAGCTCGACCTGATATCTTCTTAACAAGTCTTATCATTTCAGGTTCACCATGTCAGTAATTAGCACAGGGTACCTAATCTCTTCTCTTGCTTTGGAGTATAAGGCTATCAACACTGGCATTGGAAGGAAGAGGAAAAGTTAATTTAATTTGATAACATTTCTTTCCTCTCAAACTCCAAACATTTTTTTCCATTTTTTCATTTTTTTCCCATTTGTTTGTTTGATTATTTGATTGTTTGCTTCTTGCTTGCTTGCTTGAGATAGGATTCCTCTGTGTAGCTCTCTGTCTGCCCTGTAACTTACTCTGGACCAAGCTGGCTTTGAATTCAAAGATCTGCCTACCTCTGTCTCCCAAGTGCTGGGATTAAAGGTATGTACCACCACTACCAGCTAAACAACCCACACTCTAGTCCCCCATAATAAACTTGAGAATAGACCCAGTCTTGGGAGAATTGGAACAAAAGTGAGACTGTGAATGCCTATCCAACTAAAGAAATTGTCTGTTTTGCTCTATTTCACTTGATCCCAGATCTCCAGAATTTCCCCTTACTTAAAGTATTCAATAGACGGAAGTGAGAAGCTTTTCTTTTATTTTCTAGGGGCCTCCTTGAATTCTAGACTGGCATTTTTCACCAAATTAGAGTATCATTAAAGCTGTCTTTAAATATATGATTATTTATATAACTAACATAACACATAGTAATCATGTACACAGAGGAAATGTTTTCTTGTATATTAAAAACAATAAGAGAAGTGCATCCTAACGTCTATTTCTCACCCATCATTTGCAAGGATTATAATGTGTGCTAGCTAGTTTTATATCAATTTGAAACAAGCTAGAGCCATTTTCTTAGTGCTGGAAGGGGAAGGATCCTGGCCATTGTGGGCAGTGCCATCCCTGGGCTGGCGGTCCTGGTTTATATAAGGTAACAGACTGAGCAAGCCATGAGAAGCAAGCTAGTCAGCAGCCCTTCACAGTGGTGTCTGCATCATCTCCTGCCTCCAGGATCCTGCTCTGTTTGAGTTTCTGACTTAGCTCCCTTCAATGGACTGTGATTCTAAGTAAAATAAACCCTTTCCTCCCTAAATTGCTTTGGCCATGATGTTTCTTGATAGCAACAAAACTAAAACACGATGCTTATCAAACTGTTCAAGTAGAAAATCTGTCTTCTTACATGCATTTATAGCAGTGGTAAAATAAAAAGCATTTTTTTTTTTTTGCTTAGCTGTAAACAAATTTCATACAGCAGCCCTTCTCATCCATCAACTAGTGCTTGGAATTACCCTGGAGTGAACGTGTGTTCAGATAAGAGCAGAAAGCGACTCAGCAATAATTAAGCCAGCACTCATACATCTCAAGTAAAACTATGTAATGTATGCATATTTTTGTGTCTCTTCTTCCACCTTCCTATATTCAAATATGTTTGTATAAGCATTTGATGGATGATAAATAATGGATATCTGCCTCCTGATGGCCGTATACCATTTAAAAAAAAATCAATACACTTGTCTGTTAAAACCCAGTGAAAGGATTTAATTTTATAAAACAATTCACTTTGAAGGATAGTGCAAAGTTAGCTTTGTGCCAATAAAGGAAAAATTCAATAGTGTCAGCCCACAGAATTGTGTTTTGGGGCAACATTATAACAAATCTGTTTTGATTTATTCAATGTGTAAGCTGTAGACATATGCATAAATGGCAAAGTGCTCTCAAGGAAGCCATGAAGCAACAACATTTTGGCTTTTGTTACAAATATCTTCCCTTAAAACTCCCAATCTTAACCCATTGGAACAGCTCACCTTGATTTGCTTTCGCCAGGTAGGTCAAAGTCTTGTCTCTCCTTACATAAAGTCACCTTGGTCAATCAGACCTGACCGATAAGTGAACAGATTGTTTGTGTAAGTGTCTGCTATTCAGTAGAATAAATCTGCTGGCAGACACCCCACATGAATTTACAGGAGCACAATATTCCTTATGAGAACTACAAGTTAGAAATACTTCAGGTGCATGGAGCCTGTATGGGGATGCACTGGGCCCTCTGCATATGTGAGACGGTTTGCAGCTGGGGAGTTTGTGGGACTCCTAACAGGGGGAGTGAGATATCTCAGACTCCTTTTTCTGCTCTTAGGACCCTTTCCCTCCTACTGGGTTTCCTCATCTATCCAAACCATGGTAGGAAGGTTTGTGCCTAGTCTTACTGCATCTTGTTAGGTCATGTTCAGTTGATATCACTGGAAGGCCTGTTCTTTTTTAAAGAAAAGTGGAAGATGATAGGGAAAAGGATGGTGGAGGAAGGGGAACTCGGAAGAGTGGAGAGACTAGGCTTTAGTCAGAATTCATTGTATGAAAGAAGAATAAAAAGAATATATATATATATTTATATATATATATTCTTTATATATAAATAAAGATTATATATATATAAAGAAAGAAAGAAAGAAATGTTGAAGACTTTGCCAAAACACTAATTTACTAAGGTGATTTTTGAAAGTGTGAGTTGATGCAATATTTTAAATAGCTTTGTGCTTTATGGGACAAATAAATATTTAGCTTAAATACTTATGGCATAAGGCTTAGTAAAACATTTCAATACACAAATGCTAAAATTAATTTGCAAAATTTTAACTCTTATATTAATTTACTCAAGATAAAATTTTAAGAGCTTATATCAGTTTGATTAGAACATGAAAAATTTGTTAAGAGGCACAGATATTATGTTGTATTCAAACATCTGGCACTTCTGTCATAGCGTTCATCTGCTGGTAGAGGAGAACTGGTATACATGAGAGACAGGAAACAACTTAACTGAAGCCAAAGCATTGAACAGATCAGTATTGCACATGAATTCTGTAGACACTATCGGAGATGCTTCCTTTCCAACCCTACTATTCATTTGAGAAGCCCTCCACAGTTGTGCTTTTACAGAAGAGTGCCTATCTTAGTAATTGAAAATTTAGTTCATTGGGATATGAATGTGACTACTAAGGACAAACGTTCATTTACTTATAGTGGAGATCTATAAGTTCAAATTTTAGAGTGTCACTAGAAAACTTAACATTTTCCAAGTAAAAGGTAAAATGTACATCCACATAGCAGTTGTCCAGCTCTGACATTATTCATTTCCAGTATCCTTGTATGAACTTTCTCATCTACAGTCCCACAATTCCCAGCCACAGTGTGATTTTGAGGAAAGACAGTTGTGACATTAAATACACATTAAGTAAAGACATTGGTATCTCTAAAACGTAAGAACTATTTTATGCCCAGTGATAACAGCTTTATTACAGCTAAAGAAACTAATAACTGTCTATGAAAAAAATGCTGACCAAGTTTTTAATTTCTTCACAGATCCGCAAACTGTAGTTATTAATATATTCTTGAAATTCTTTTTATTGATATTGTTATAAAAAGTTATTAGATTTGCAGATTGCAATGAATATCTACTGAATGTTTGCCTCTTGGTGGGCATATATTGGTGTTTTGTTTTGTTTATTTGCTTTGTATTTGATTTTGATATTTTAGTTGGTTGTGTTTTGTTTTGCTTGTTTTGTTTAATGGTATAAAACAAAAAGTAGAATTTACTCAGTAGGAAGGGGGATGAATAGATCCAGTGACCCCCCCCCCTTTCCACATTGCTGGGGTCCTACAGTGAGATTAAATCTTAAATAGAGGAATAGGAATTACACATCTAAGCAATCTGGGTCAAGGTTTTATCCCACTCACCACTGACCCAGAATTATCTGCACATTGGTCTCCTCCTGGGTGGTTACTCGGGTTGTTAGAGCTATGTGAAACCTTCTAAACAGGAGGCAAGTCTCCTGTCTGCCTACTGTCAGGTTTTTTCTTTTCCTTCTCCTGACATGAGATTCCTTAGGAAAATTGCCATTTCTTAGGGCTCATTGTTGAAACAGCCTGATAGATTAAGGCACACATGTGTCTCTAAAATATCTTCATTTCTTCTAGGCCAATTATGATGATCTGCTTTTTGTTTTAACATCTCAAACTTGATATGAAATATATCTATGTCTGAAACACATATCATAAACAGAATGTAAGTGGAAACTAGGATTAGAACACATTTAGTGTCGTGTAGCCATGTATAAGAAATATTTTATCATAACATTTGGTTTTTAATTACTTTTGGAAGAGTTGGCACAATCAACTCCATCTTGTTTGTTTGACAGAGGGTTTTATCATGAAATGGGCCTCAGACTTAAGACCCTACTTTATTTGCTTCTCTAAGGCTGGGGTTACAAGCAAAAGCTATGTATGGTATTCTTTCAACTCCAACCACTTGCTCTTTTGTTGAAAGGTAGCATTATCAGAGGACTGCCCAGTGACTTGTTTTCTATTGTTCCACGGTGCCAAGATATGATCCATCCTGATTTGTCTAAAATCCCTTCTGTCTGTCCTGTGGGCAATGCCCCAGCTTATCAAAATTTTGATGCTCCTTTGTCAAGATCTGTACTTCTTTTCAAAGATGGTGGGCAGGGTCTGTGGGGACCCATTAGCATCCATTTCAAGCAGGTGCCAGTTGGTTTCAGGGGTCAGTAGCTGCTAAGGGAGTCTTCTCAGTCTCCTCATGACTCTTTACTTAGAGTGATGGCAACAAACAGAAAAGCAACTGAGCTATGTCCAGGGATTTGTTGTATTTTATTTTATATTTATTTTTGGTCTCCAAACATAGGCTCAAGAGTGATGAGCCCAGGATGTGCTTTGGTTGCTATGGGTGTTGTGTTTTATAAAAAAAAAAAAAAAAGAAAGAGAGAACCAGGATAGGTCTGGTGTTGTGGAAGGGGGTGCCTCTGTGGGCCCATGCTGAGGCATCACTTCCTCCTGAGTTACCAGCCATACAATGGATAGAGTATGAAATAGAGTTTGTTTAGAACATGGGGAGGGCAGTTGAGGACAGAGAAAGAGAAAGAAAGAGAAAGAAAGGCAGAGAGAGAGAGAGAGAGAGAGAGAGAGAGAGAGAGAGAGGAACATGTGGAGAGAGATGGGGTAGAGGAATGGGGAGAGAAGAGACACAGAGGACAAGAGAATAAGAGAAGGAGGAGGAGACAAACAATCTTTAATGCTGAGTCAGGAATACCTGAACTTGCCAGGTAACCTGGGGGGAGGGGAGCAGAGCCTAGAAGGAATGCTATTAAAAACAATGACATCATGATATTCTCAGGCAAATGGATAGAAATAGAAAATATTATCCTGAGTGAGGTAACCCAGTCACAAAAGAACACACATGGTATGTATTCACTGATAAGTGGATATTAGGGGGAAAAAATCTCAGAATACCCACAGTACAACTCACAGACTACATGAAGCTTACCAAGAAGCAAGGCCCAAATGTGGATTCTTCAAATCCACTTAGAAAGTGGAACAAAATAATCATGGGAGGCAAAGGGAGGGAAGGACCTGGGTGGGAGAGGACTGGGAGGGGGGAAAAGGGGGTGGCAGGACCAGGAATGGGAAGAGACAAGAGAGAAGTCCAGAGGGGTCCAGAGAAGGAATGGAAATAAGTAGCAGTAGGGGTGGAGAACTTGGGGAACCACTAGAAAGGCCCAGACACCAGGGATGTGAGAGGCTCCCAGGACCCAATGGGGATGACATTAGCTGAAATACTCAATAGCAGGGGTCATAGAACCTAAAGAGACCACCTCCTGTAGACATGGCCCCCAGTGGAGGGATAGGGCCACCCAACCATCTCAAAAATTTTAACCCAAAATTTTTCCTGTATAAAGGAAATGCGGGGACAAAAAGGGATCAGAGACTGAAGAAAAGGCTACCCAGAGACCACTCCACCTAGGGATCCATCCCATATACAGCCACCAAACCCTAACACTACTGCTGATGCCAAGTGTGCTTGCTGACAGGAGCCTGGTATAGCTGTCCCCTAAGAGGCTCTGCCAGTACCTGACTAATATAGATGCAGATACAGCCAACCATAGGTCTGAGCCCAGGGACTCCAGTGGAGTGAAGGAGATTGTAAGCCCATAGGAAGAACAACAAGATCAATTAACTGAACCCCCAAAGCTCCCAGGGACTAAACCACTAACTAAAGAGTAGACATGGAGAGACCCATGGCTCCAGCTGCATGTGTAACAGAGAATGGCCGTATCTGACATCAACGGGAGGGAAGGCCCTCGGTCCTGTGCAGGCTTGGTGCCCCAAGGTAGGAGGAGATGGTAGAGGGGTGAAGCTGAAGTGAGTGGGTGGGTGGAGGAGCACCCTCAAAAGGAAGGGGAATGAGGTGGGAGTTTGTAGAGGGGAAACCAGGAAGGGGGCAACATTTGAAATGTAAATAAATAAAATAATCAATTGAAAAGAAAAAGAATGCTAACTATGGGAAGGGCTAAAATCTCTGGATGCTTTCTTACGTAACTTGCTCAGACCTTTGTGACTCACTTAGCTTTTTGTCTTTATCTTTCCCTCTATGGAAAACACAGTCATTTTAATTTAGTGCAAATTCTTATGTTATGGGGTTCTGAAGAGAAAAGCTCTTGAGTGGCCTGAAAAAGTCAGAGTCTAATAACTGCCAGCAACTCTGCCCCAAGCAGAGTAGTGATGAAAAGGCCTGACCTCCCATTTGTCTGGGTTTTTAAAGGAAAAAATGCAATTGTAAGTACACGCTAAGGGCAGCTGTAGACATCTGCAGTAAGACTGCTTATGGAAACAGCGCGACACAGTTAAAGGTCAGGCACGTGACCTTACAGGACAGGCTCACATTGCATAAAATTAGGGCTGGTCCAGCTTAACTTAGGAATTTGTGGCTAATCCAGAGACCCATCTGCCCTGAAATAATTATAGCAGTTAGCGTATTCTTAGGAATACACTCATGAGATGGTGTAACTATAGTTCAGCAGCCCATCACACTTGTTCTGATGTAGGAAGTTCATTAACTTTATTATGGTTATAGAACCTGTTTGGAGTCTCATCAGAGTTTTCCACTGCCATGGTTCCATTAGGCATTCGTGAAGTTGAAAATCAAAAAGGGAAAATAATGGGACAAGAAGACTGGGATCTGCGACTGAATGCTTACCCTACAGGAAATTCAAGGGGTATCGTGTCCACTGTGGTCTCCAGGGTAATGGGGGAAAAGGGCCATGGGTGCCCTCCTGCCACCGCTGCAGTTTGTTTATATGTAGTTTCCAAGTGGAAAAAAAAACATATGCTTATCTCTTAAAACACAAGGAAAGAAATTTGCTTTTAGAAAATTGTCCATTTTGAAAAGTAATAAAAAAATTCACTGAACAGATCGTGTAGAGTCCCTCCCTTCAGTTCTGTCTCCCATGAATATGGTGAATGTGTTGGAAGAGATGCAACAGTGATAATCTGTGACAACGAGGTACAATCTGCATATTGCTCAGATTTCCGTGTGTGTGTGTGTGTGTGTGTGTGTGTGTGTGGTTTGAGATAGGGTTACTCTGTCATCAAACTTGCTCTATGGACTACCGGGTTGTCTTCAAACTCAAAGACTGTCCTGCTTGTGCCTCTGGGGGCTGGGATTAAAGACTTATGCCATCGTGCCTGGATTTTTGTGTTTTTTTTTTCCCCTTATGGCCTCTGTTTGTTTATTTGTTTGGTTCAAATATTCTGTCTTCACAATTGGCCTATGAGACAATGAATGTGTAAACTGTAATATAAAGGACATATTATTAGTTCTTATGTATTGAAGCACTTTGAAAGTGAACTGAATCTTCACACTTTGCTCTAAGCATGTACGACTGATGCAACTGTCATTTTTCCCGTGTCTTTTTAGTTGATAACTTTCAGTTTCTACTCTCTAGTGTTGACTACTCTTCAGAACTCAAAAAGCCCTCTGACCACCAACACCCCCTAGATTGAACATGGAACAACTTTTACTCCTCAAATAGGATTCTGCAGTGCAAGCCCAGATGAGCAAAACTGTCACCTCCAGAGTGAATGTTTTTTCTTAGTACCCAATTACACCTATGAATTACTTTTGATTTTTCATAGGGAATTGTTTGTGGTCATGGCAGCTAATGTTAAGCAAACTAGACAAGCCCTTGGCCTGATCATTTCCACAATTACAAATATAGAAAGCTTAAACGTTGTGGGACACTAATGACAAATTAAAAATTTTAGTGCAAGACTCACAGATTCTCTGCTTTCTAAAAATTTAGCATGAAAATCTGTATTTTTTTCATTATGGTCGTCTTGCTTTCTGGCCCTTTTCCCCTGTCATACTGTGCTGACGTCACTCTCAAGGGAATGCAAACAACACACCTGACATGTCTCATATCATCGTATTCGTTCTGTTAACTGGAAAATGCAGTGCTCTCTTAGAAGCACAGTTGCTTCTTTTCTAGTGCCAGGGAGGACTGACCGATTCCAATAAAAGAATCTGCATTTGCAAGCATGGCACATGTCAGCGTTCCTTGCAAGGGCAAGCCCAGGCAGAACTGTTTTTCATTCACTGAAAACAAAAACCCCCAGGCTTCAACTGACTTGTCTTGTGTGCTTATGGAAACCCACAAGTGGCAGCTGGAGACCAGAACCCCTCCTGCGATTCTAAACAGAACTTAAATATGTCTCTTGGCTGTTCTACAGCTGTTTTGTCTATTTAATAAGACACCAAGTGGCAGCTTTATGCTCCAGATAGAGTGTCAAGAAGGTTTTTTTTGTGAATGAATGAGTGAATGAATGAACGAAACATAAATAAATGATAGCTAAATTGAAAGAACATCATTGATTTTACAAGAAAATAACAGCATCAAAAATCTGTAACTGAGAGTGGGATCCTGGCAGCAGTTGGGTGGGTCAGGTATCCAGTAGCTTTTTCTGTCTCCCTTTTGTTTCCAGAAACATGGCCTCTGGTGTGGCTGTCTCTGATGGTGTCATCAAGGCGTTCAATAGAAAACGCCGACGTTCGCAAGTCTCCAACGCCAGACGTGAAGAACGACAGAAGGCAGTGGTCTTCTGCCTCAGTGAGGACAAGGGGAGCACCATCCTGGAGGAGGGCAAAGAGATCCTGGTAGGAGGTGTGGGGCAGGCTGTGGACGACCCCTACACCACCTTTGTCAAGATGCTGCCAGGCAAGGACTGCCGCTATGCTCTCTATGATGCAACCTATGAGACCAAGGAGGAGGAACTGGTGTTCATCCCCTGGGCCCCGAGAATGCGCCCTCAAGAGCAAAATGCTCTGTGTCAGCTCCAAGGATGCCATCAAGAAGAAAGTGACAGAAGTCAAGCATGAATTACAAGCTAACTGCTACCGGGAGGTCAAGGACCCCTGCACCCTGGCAAAGAAACTGGGTGGCAGCACCTCCCTGGAGGGCAAGCCCTGGTAAGTCACCCCCAACCCCCTGCCTGGTGCATCTAGCAGCCCCAGACCAGCTCTTGGGATATGCAGGCTGCCCTTTTCCTGCCAGACTGGAGAGGCTTGGGGATCCCAGCAGGGGGAGGGCTAGCCCTTCACCCCAGCTGCCAAACATCTCTTCCACCCCTTGGAAGTTCCTTCTCCCTCCATCCCTGACAGTTCTGGCCTTCCCAAACTGCTTTTGATCTTCTGATTCCTCCTGGGTTGAAGCAGACCAAGTCCCATCCTAAGTACCCAGTTTGGGGGTCCTGTATTTTTTAATGACACCCCTGCTCCTCATCCCTCCCCATGCCGTGCTGCCAACTTCTAACCACAACAGTGACTCTGTGCTTGTCTGTTTAGTTCTGTGTGTAAATGAAATGTGGAAATGACCCTCCCTGCACCAGCTGGTTGTCCTCCCCTTTCCCTTGATCTTGGCCACTGTAGTGGCTATTCCTGGTTGTCAACTCAACTATATCTGGAATGAACTACAATCACGAATTGGAAGGCTCACCTATGATCCTAATATGGAGGCTCAGAGATATAAATTTCTGACCTGGATCCTGGCATGGAGATCTTGAAGCGTAGTGACTATGAATTACAGAAGACTAAGACAAAGAGATCTCCAAGTTCAAGGCCATCTGGGATTAACCCCCCCCCCCCTGTGGCACATGCCTTCAATCTGGGCCACACCCTCTGCTGGAAACATGCAGCCTTTAATCTAGGCCACACCCTCAGCTGGAGATATACAGCCTTTAATCTAGGCCACACCCTCTGCTGGAGACCTATATAAGGACATGGGAAGAAGGAAAACTCACTCACTCCTCCTTGCCTGCTTGCCTTGTGGGACTGAGCAACTGCTAGAGGACTTCCATCCACAGCTGCTGCTGACCACTGTTGGGGAGTTGGACTACAGGCTGTAAATCATTGACAATAACTATATAGAGACTGCCCATACGTTCTATGACTCTAGAGAACCTGGACTAATACAGCCACTCATGGAAGCAGGACCAGTAAGGGACCATCAATTTAAAAAAATAAAATAAAACAATAAAAAGGCTCATTAACAATGTGGCTTTGGGGTTTGGGATCTTAGGGACCCTGTGATGGAGATGGATCAGTGCTTTTTCTGTATTGCACCCCTAGCTCAACCCCCAGCAAATACATCCCCTTTTTGAGGTGTGGTGCCACTCTTAGTGCCATGGAATAGGACAGTTGGGCTCAGTGTGTCACACCTGAAACTTCTTGCTAATGGACGTTTATAATGGACAGTGAGGTGCCCTGAGCCCCTTTCCACCTATGGACTAAATACAGCTCACTCTGGTGACATACTGTTTTGTTCTTAGATCTCCCCCTCGCTTCCCTCTGGCATGGTTGGCTCACCCCACACCAGACTCAGAGGTGCTGTGAGCAGCTGGGTTGAGCCTTTGGCCTCCTGTACTTGTGACTGGGGTCCATTCAGGGTGGGTCAGCAGGTGGAGTCCAGGACTTCAGACCAAGTGTCTGCAGCCCCAACCACTGTCACCCTGGCTAAAGTCTGAGCCTTTGACTTTGTGTGAGTGCTGGCCTGTGGCCTGGGGGCTGGAGAAGCTCACTGTAGGCCAGGTGAGCTGCTTTCCCAAGTCTGGGAAGATCGCAGGAAGGGGCTGCTCTGTTTTGGTAGCAAGAGTGGAGGAAATTTGTTTCTTTTTTAGAAACAAGGTATGAACATAGGGAAGCATGTGTCCTTATAACATGCTGGGGAATCCTCTTGGTATATGCAAAGAAGTAGTATAGCAGGATCCTCCAGCAGTATCATGCACTGTTTTCTGAGGAACCGCCAGACTGATTTCCAGAGTGGTTGTACCAGCTTGCAACCCCACCAGCAGTGGAGGAGTGTTCCTCTTTCTCCACATCCTCGCCAGAACCTGTTTTCTCCTGATTTTTTTGTAGACTTATTTTTTTTATTTGATATATTTTTATTTACATTTCAAATGATTTCCACCCTTCTGGACCCCCACTCCCTGAAAGTCACATAAGCCCCCTTCCCTCCCCCTGTTCTCCCACCCACCCCTTCCCACTTCCCTGTTCTGGTTTTGCCTTATATTGCTACACTGAGTCTTTCCAGAACCAAGAACACATGCTTCCCTATGTTCATAGCAACCCTATTTATAATATCCCGAAGCTGGAAAGAACTCAGATATCCCTCAACGGATGAATGGATACAGAAAATGTGGTATATTTACACTATGGAAAACTACTCAGCTATTAAAAACAATGAATTCATGAAATTCTTAGACAAGAGTTTGGAACTGGAGAATGTCATCATGAGTTAGGTGACCCAATCACAAAAGAACACACAAAAGAACACAAAAGAGCACTCACTGATAAGTGGATATTATCCCAGAAGCTCAGAATATCCAAGAAACAATTCACATATCAAATGATGCCCTAGAAGAAGAAGGATGGTGAGGCCCCTGTTCCTGGAAAGGCTCAGTGCAGCAGTGTAGGAGAATAACAGGGAAATGGGAAGGGGGTGATTGGGTAACAGGGGATGGAAGAGGGCTTAGGGGACTTTCAGCAAGGTGGAATCCAGGAAAGTGGAAATCATTTGAAATGTAAATAAACAATATATCGAATAAAAGCAAAATTGAACTAAAAAAAAAAGAAACAAGGTTTCTCTATAGATCAGGCTGTGCTTGAACGCAGATCAACTTGTCTCTGCCTGCTGCGTGCTGGGATTAAAGGTGTTCATTACTAAAAAAATAAAAATAAAAAAAAATCTGTAATTGAAAGTAGCATGGGGTTAGTGACAGAAATATTTCACAATGAAACACACACACATACACACACACACCCTTCTTTGGGAGCAGGGATTAATGTTCATATTCTCTTAAAAAATTTACATCTTGAGTATTATATCTTGAGGTCAAATAATATTAAGAATCTAGAAATTATTTCAGTTTGAATTCTGATTGAACATATTCTGTAATATTTCTCTGTAATTGGCATAGTCTAAATATTTCATGAGTCTTATAAACTCCAAAATTTGCCTATAAAAAGCATCCTTAACTAATTTTATTTGATAGACTGTGGTGAATGCTTTGGTTTTTAATTTACCAAATGATACAGATAGCATGAGGACACATTGAAGAACCAGAGGGGATATTAAGTATATTACAAATAGATAAGATAGAAAATGTGGAGACTTGTGTGTTACTGTTCTCTGCCCTTGATTCTTACAATAGCCTTAAGTATGGCATGCTGTCATACATTTTCATGATATCAGGAGTTGGAGGTAAAGAGATATTAGTTCATTTTTTCCAAAAGTGAATAGTATGTTGCATGTTTAATTTACTACATTGAAAATGTTCTTTTATGCAACCCACAGAAAGAATTTCAGCAGATGTATTCTTTGACATTGTTCTGCCTATGTTATACACGTGACGTATTAACAGAAGCAACTGTGGCCTTCATTTCCTCTATTCATTAATTCCATCAATGTACCTTAGCAACATATTAAGAATCCAAGGAGGAATTTTAAAAATGAAGTAGTAGAACAATAATTTTGACAAGAAGGCTAATACGATATCCAACTTACGTTGTATATTTTATTTGAGGAATCCAGACATTTGAAGAGGAAGTGTTATGCTTTTGACAATCCAAGGTAATAGCCATGCTCTGCTTCCTGCTGCTCGTCTGTGAGTGCCCCTCCATCATCTGCATATCATCTGTCTTTCAACTGTTCACTTGAGAGTAGCCACTGCTCTTATTCTGCAAGAATTATTCTGTTCATTCTGCTAGAAAATATTCCTTGGTATAAAATAAAAGTAATTTGTAAGTGCTTATTTTCTTATTTTAATTTATAAAATTATGCTTTCTGTCTTAGCCTCTTAGCCTGGCTAATTTTGCTTGACACAATGATTTCTAGTTCCATTCAAGTTGTCACAGATGGTAGGATGCCATCCCTTTATTACAGGCTATTCCATTGAAAATATTACTGAAATGGATCCATATTTATTACTCTGCACAAAACTCAAGTTCAAATGGATCAAATACCTCAATGTAAAACCAGGCATACTAAATCTACTAGAAGAGATTCTTAGGAAATTAGACACAAACTACCCAATTAAAAATGAGATACAGAACTAAACAAAGAATTCTCAACACGAGAATCTGGAATGGCCAACAAGCTCTCAATGAAATGTTCAAAGTCCTAAGTCATTATTGTTAGCATTCTGTCAGAAGTTACCTGGCAACAGCCAGGTGTGCCAGACTCACTATAGAAGGAACTGCTTGTCCCCTCTGCTCCCGCTTGCTCTTGCCTCCCTACTCCTTCTCTTCTCCTCTCCTCTCCTCTCCTCTCCTCTCCTCTCCTCTCCTCTCCCCTCCCCTCCCCTCCCCTCCCCTCCCCTCCCCTCCTCTTCTCTCTTCTCTCCTCTCCTCTCCTCTCCCCTCCCCTCCTCTCCTCTCCTCTCCCGTCCCCTCCCCTCCCCTCCTCCCCTCCTCTCCCCTCCCCTCCCCTCCTCTCCTCTTCTCTCCCGTCCCTTCCCCTCCCCTCCTCCCCTCCTCTCCCCTCCCCTCCCCTCCCCTCCCCTCCTCTCCTCTCCTCTCCTCTCCCCTCCTCTCCTCTTCTCTCCCGTCCCTTCCCCTCCCCTCCTCCCCTCCTCTCCCCTCCCCTCCCCTCCCCTCCCCTCCTCTCCTCTCCTCTCCTCTCCCCTCCCCTCCCCTCCTCTCCCCTCCCCTCCCCTCCCCTCCCCTCCTCCTCTCCTCTCCCCTCCCCTCCCCTCCTCCCCTCCTCTCCCCTCCCCTCCCCTCCTCTCCCCTCCCCTCCTCCCCTCCCCTCCCCTCTCCTCTCCTGTCGTCTCCTCTCCTCTTCTCTTCATCTCTTCTCCTCTCCTCTTCTTCTCTTCTCCCTTCTCTTCTCCTCTCCTCACCTCTACTGTCTCCTCTTCTCTCTTCCCTCCCTCCCCTCCCCTCTCCTCCTCTCCCATTCTGTCTCCTCTCCTCCCCTCCCCTCCCCTTCCTTTCTACCTCTCTCTTTCTCTTCCCTCTCATTGCAAATCAGGATGTAGCTCTCAGCTAGTGTTCAGGACCATACTGGTTCCCATGCTCCTCGACCCCAATTAAATGATTTACTTTATGAGTTTCCATGGTCATTATACTTTCTTCACAACAGAACATTCTGGTGACGTCTCTAGACTTTGGTGCATGTAAATTTGGCTATTATATCAGATGACAATGGTGACACTTGACCAGTTTGTATGCCATGTATATCTGTCCCATAGTTTTCAGTTGTAAGATTTAATTTTGACTGGACATTTAGCCAAACATTTTTTTCTCCTTGTATGAAGTTTACTTCTCATTGCAGCATACCTTAGTAATTCAAACTGAGTACATTTTCTTTAAAACTTAAATTCCTAAATTATTTCTCACCTATACCATTGCTTATATCTGTTTTCTGATAGAAAATAATTTAGTCAAGAGGAGTAAAATGAAACTCTCAGAGAGGTACAGTAATCACACACACCAATTAAGAAAGTTTAAAAGAAGATTGTGGTAACATTCTGGTTTATTTCATTTTGAGCACATTTTGTTAAGGATTATAAGATATTCCAGAGAAAAACATTGCAGCAGCTGTCAGAAAAGGGGTTTTCCAGAGCACTGCTGACTCGGTATGTGCCCAGGCACTGAGCTCACTCTCTCCCTGGTAACTGTGAACATGGCAGCACCACAGGGATTTCAAAGACAACTTAAAGCATCCCGGGCTGTAAGATGCCAGGAGTGGATCCATATACGAAGAGTACGGTCAGTCTACATCCTTGTTAGCCTCAACCTTCTAACGTTCTTTATTTAAATGAATAGTGAAGCAATACGTAAAAGAACAGTTCTGTGTGCACAGTCACGATGTAGCTGGCCCATCATTATAAATGTTAGCAAAGGTTACAAATTATTGCTTGCCCTACCTTAGTGTTTCCAGTGCCCCACTCTTCCTTCTTACCATGTCATTGTTAACATGTCATTGTTATCATGTACCTTTTCCATAGGTTATTCTTGTATTCTGAATAGTGTATTGTTTATTTGCCTAATGAGAGGCAGAGCCGTTTGTTTACCTTATCTGCATTTGGCATGGAGGTTTCAGAATGTAAGAAGGAAGAGTGCTTTGACCATCAAGAAGACTAAAACAATAAGAAATTCCAAAGAACAAAATAGAACTTTCTGGGAAAAAAAACCACTTAATTGGTGGTAATATGGATAGAAAGTCTTTTTGGAAAAGTCAACCCATTATTATCTTCTATAAAATGCATTTTTAAAGCTTGTGTGCAAGCCTGTGCTATTTGTTGAGCACACCCACATTCATATGGCCTGATCAGCTATTCTGTCCATCATCAATCCCTTCTTCCCTAATCAATTTTACTTATATGTTCATATCAATATTTGCATGATTTCATGTATCTATGTAAAATCTAGGAAACACAAGTAAGAGAAAGTTTGTAATATATTGCTTTCAGTGATTGGCTTCATTCTCTTAATATTAGTATCTTCAGGTTCATACAATTACATGTTGATTTTCTTTGTTTCTCAGAAATTATTTTGCCTTTTAGGTAAGATTTACACATATGGAAGTTACTTTTTAAAAATTTAAATCATAAAACTTAATTACATCTAATAAACATCCAAACAAAATTCATCCATGAAACTACAATTGCTTACTTAATTTTCAAATCCTGTACATTGTTGAGAATCAAATATATTTTAAGTATGGTTGTGTATAGAGTAGATGAAAAATGTAAGTATAAGTGGATAAAATGATAGAGTAATTTGCTCATCAAAAACATCATGACGCCGGGCAGCGTGCCAGGACAGGACAGCCAGGGCTACACAGAGAAAGCCTGTGTGGAAAAAAAAAAAGGAAAAATATCAAGACACACAGAATCAGAAAATGCACCATCAGTATTGGTTACAATATTATTATGAAAAGATATTACTACTAAATGTGCTAATTTCTAGGAAGAAAAACTTAATGATCATCTAATGGTCACCAAGCAAGAGTCATACTGCTACATGTTTTACAGTGGCATTGCATTTCCTTTATATAAGAGAAAAGTAAATTAACTTAATGAAATTCTCTTTTAAACTTCTATTTTTTTTTATTTATAGAACGTTGACCCACATCCTTGAGTGTGATAAAGGCTGAGATGTAATCACACAGGCCCAAGTTTTCCTTCATATACTTGTTATAGGACTGAAATTTCTCCTAGTTAAGTCCTAACAGAATCCACTAGGGGGTGGCCAAGCATCACTTACATTTCCTCCCCTCAGCATATGCATAATGTATGACAACCATCTGCTTCCATGAGGATTTATAGGTTTATAAAATTAGATTAAGCACAAATAAATTGCAGAAATAGTCCTAAATCCCACATTTTACTTCATATTTCATGAAGCATTTTAATTCTTTTAAAATCTGAGTAAAGTTCAAATGTAAATTTTGGATTGTTTTCTCCAAAACAAAACAAAACAAAACAAAACAAAATAAACAGAATCAGTAAGATATATGTTTTTGGACAAAATTTATTATACAGAATTGGTTTTTCAATATTGAATCTGCCCTCTGTAAACTAGAGATCTCCTGGGAACACCGCTGATGTAATTCCCATAAAGGAGGAACACCGAGAGCTGGGGACTGCTCCAGCCCAAGGTAAGGCACAGAACAAGAGTAGTGGCTTTCTCCTTTTTTGTTGTTATTGGTTTAGTGTCCTCTTTGAACTTAGTGAGGAAGAAGATGATGGTGATGACTGTGATGTTGATCGCACAGGTTGGGAGAAATCTGATTTTCAGAGATATTGTTTGAGCTGGCATTCCCTCCCTCCCTCCCTCCCTCCCTCCCTCTCTCTCTCTCTCCCTCCCTCCCTCTCTCCCTCTCTCTTTCTCTTCCTCCCTCCTTCCCTCCCTCCCTCCCTCCCTCTCTCTCTTCCTCTCCTCCTCTCTCTTCCTTCCTTCCTTCCTTCCTTCCTTCCTTCCTTCCTTCCTTCCTTCCTTCCTTCCTTCCTTCCTTCCTTTCCATTATTTACATTCCAGCCATTGCCCTCCTTCCTGGTCTCCCCTCCCACAGTCCCTCATCTCATTCCTCCTCCCTCTTGCCTCTGAGAGGGTACACCCCCTCAGGCCTCCTCCTTCCCTGGGGCCTCAGATATCTCTAGGATTAAGTGCATCTTCTCCTGCTGAGGCCAGACCAGTCTTCTGCTATATTTGTGCCAGGGGCCTTGGATCAGCACAGTATACTACTGGTTGGTGGCTCATCTTGACTTGGGCCTCTCTCTTTGTTACACTTCTTACAGTCTGTAGGTTGTATCCAAGGTATTCTGTACTTTCTAGCTAACATCCATTTATCAGTGAGTGCAAACCATGCATCTTCTTTTGGGTCTGCATTACCTCACTCAGGATGATATTTTCTAGTGCCATCCATTTGCCTACAAAATTCATGATGCCCTCATTTTTAGTAGCTGGATAGTATTCTGTTGTGTAAATGAACCACATTTTCGGTATCCATTCATTAGTTGAGGAACATCTGGGTTGTTTCCAGTTTCTGGTATCACAAATAAGGCTGCCATGAACATAGTAGAGCACGTGCTCCTGTGGCAGGGTGGGACATCTTTTGAGTATATGCCCAATTGCTGTATCTATTTCCAATTTTCTGAGGAACCATCAGATTGATTTTCAGAGTAATTGTAGAGATTCAATTTGCAATCCCATTAGCAATGAAGGAGTATTCCTCACCAGCATGTGCTGTAACTTGAGCTTTTGATCTTAGCTATTCTGATTGGTGTAAGGTGAAATATCAGGATGGTTTTGATTTGCATTTCCCTGATCACTAAGGACTTTGAACATTTTTTAAGTGCTTCTTGACTTTTTGAGATTCTTCTGTTGTGAATTCTGTCTTTAGTTCTGTATCCCATTTTTAATTGGGTTATTTTATGTTTGGGTTATGTAATTACATAACATATTATTTTATGTTATGTAATTCCTTGAGTTCTTCATATATTTCGGTTATTAGGCCTCTATCAGAATGGGGTTAGTACAGATTTTTTTCTCAATCTATAGGTTGCCGATTTGTCCTATTGGCAGTGACTTCGGCCTTACAGAAAGTTTTCAGTTTTCAATTCTTGATCTTAGAGCCGAGACCATTGGTGTTCTGTTGAGGAAATGTGCCCCTGTGCCAACAAGTTTGAGGCTCTTTCCCATTTTCTCTTCTATTAGATTCAGTGTGTCTTGTTTTATGTTAAGGTCCTTGATCCACTGGGACTTGAGCTTTGTGCAAAGTGATAAATATAAATCTATTTTCATTCTTCTACACACAGACCACCAGTTTGATGAGTGCCACTTACTGAAGATGCTTTTTCCCCCACTGTATGTTTTGGCTTCTTTGTCAAAGACTAAAGTGTTCACAAATGTGTGGGTTTATTTCTGGGTCTTCGATTCTATTCCACTGATCAATTTGTCTCTGTACCAATACCCTGCTGTCTTCATCACTACTATAACTTGAGTTCAGAGATGGTGACTCCCCCAGAAGATCTTTTATTGTTGAGAATTATTTTGGCTATTCTGGGTTTTGTTTTGTTTTGTTTTTCATATGAAGTTGAGAATTACTCTTTCCATGTCTATGAAGAATTGTGTTGGAGTTTTTTGTTTTTAGTTTGATTAATAATTTTATTTTGGTCACATTGCTGGTAGACAGTTGCATTATTTAAATTTTATTTCCATATTCTTTGTTTACATTCCAAATGTGTTGGAATTTTGATGGGGATTATATTAAATCTGTAGATTGCTTTTGGTAAGTTGGCCACTCTCACAATGTTAATCCTACCAAGCCATGAGAATGAGAAATCTTTCCATTTTCTTTTTTTTTTTAATTTTTTTCCTTTATTGATATATTTTTTATTTACATTTCAAATGATTTCCCCTTTTCTGGGTCCCCACTCCCCGAAAGTCCCATAAGCCCTCTTCCCTCCCCCTGTTCTTCCATCCACCCCTTCCCACTTCCCTGTTCTGGTATTCCCCTATACTCTTGCACTGAGTCTTTCCAGAACCAGGGGCCACTCTTCCATTCGTTTTGGACATCATTTAATTTGTGGATTATGTCTTGGGTATTCAAAATTTTTAGGCTAATATCCACTTATCAGTGAGTGCATACCATGATTGATCTTTTGAGACTGTGTTACCTCACTTAGTATGATGTTCTCCAGCTCCATCCATTTGTCTAAGAATTTCATGAATTCATTGTTTCTAATGGCTGAATAGTACTCCATTGTGTAAATATACCACGTTTTTTGTATCCATTCTTCCCTTGAAGGACACCTGGGTTCTTTCCAGCTTCTGGTTACTACAAATAGGGCTGCTATGAACATAGTGGAGCATGTGTCCTTATTGCATGCTGAAGAATCCTCTGGGTATATGCCCAGGAATGGTATAGCAGGGTCCTCAGGAAGTATCATGCCCACTTTTCTGAGGAACCGACAGACTGATTTCCAAAGTGGTTGCACCATCTTGCAATCCCGCCAGGAGTGGAGGAGTGTTCCTCTTTCTCCACATCCTCACCAATACCTGCTGTCTCCTGAGTTTTTGACCTTAGCCATTCTGACTAGTGTGAAGTGAAATCTCAAGGTTGTTTTGACCTGCATTTTCCTAATGATTAATGATGTTGAACATTTCTTAAGGTGTTTCTCAGCCCTCAGAATTCTTCATGTGAAAATTCTTTGTTTAGCTCCATACCCCACTTTTTAATGGGGTTATTTGGTTCTCTGGGTTCTACCTTCTTGAGTTCTTTGTATATATTAGATATTCTTCTGTTGGATTAGGGTTGGTGAAGATCCTTTCCCAATCTGTTGGTTTATGTTTTGTCCTTTTGACAGTGTCATTTGCCTTACAGAATCTTTGTAGTTTTATGAGGTTCCATTTGTCAATTCTTGATCTTAGCGCATAAGCTATTGGTGTTCTATTCAGGAACTTTTCCCCTGTGCCCATGTCCTCAAGGGTCTTCCCCAGTTTCTTTTCGATTAGTTTCAGTGTGTCAGGTTTTATGTGGAGGTCCTTGATCCATTTGGAGTTGAGCTTGGTACAAGGAGATAAGAATGGATCAATTCTCATTCTTCTGCATGCTGACCTCCAATTGAACCAGCACCATTTGTTGAAAAGTCTATCTTTTTTCCACTGGATGCTTTCAGCTCCTTTGTAGAAGATCAAGTGACCATAGGTGTGTTGGTTCATTTCTGGGTCTTCAATCCTATTCCATTGATCCACTTGCCTGACATTGTACCAATACCATGCAGTTTTTATCACTATTGCTCTGTAGTAAAGTTTGAGGCCTGGGATACTGAATCCCCCAGAAGTTCTTTTGCTGTTGAGAATAGTTTTAGCTATCCTGGGTTTTTTGTTATTCCAGATGAATTTGAGAATTGCTCTTTCTAGCTCTATGAAGAATTGGGTTGGGATTTTTATGGGGATAGCATTGAATCTGTTGATTGCCTTTGGTAAGATGGCCATTTTAACTATATTAATCCTGCCAATCCACGAGCATGGAAGATTTTTCCATTTTCTGAGATCTTTGATTTCCTTCTTCAGAGATCTGAAGTTCTTGTCATATAGGTCTTTCACTTGTTTGGTTAGAGTCACTCCAAGATACTTTATGGTGTTTGTGGCTTTTATGAAGGGTGTCATTTCCCTAATTTCTTTCTTAGTCTGCTTATCTTTTGAGTATATAAAGGCTACTGATTTGCTTGTGTTGATTTTGTAGCCAGCCACTTTGCTGAAGTTGTTTATCAATTCATTTTCTGAGTTCTTAGATTTCTTTCTTCGGGGATTTGAAATTCATGTTCTACAGACCTTTTACTTTCTTGGTAAGAGTTACACTAAGATGTTTTAGACTATTTGTGGCTATTGTGAAGGATATTGTTTCAATAATTTCTTTACCTGCCTGTTTATATTTGTATAAAGGAAAGGCACTGGTTTGAGTTAATTTTTTATTCAGTCACTTTGCTCAAGTTGTTTTTCAGCTGTAAGAGTTCTTTGTTGGAATTTTGTGGGTTGCTTATGTATGCTATCATATCAGCTACAGATAGAGATACTTTGACTTCTTTTCCATTTTTTTAATCTCATTGATCTCCTGTTGTTTTCTAATTGCTCTAACAAGAACTTCAAGTACAAAATTGAAGAGATGTGGAAAGAGTAGGCAACTTTGTCTTGCCCCTGATTTTAGTGGGATTGCTTCAAATTTCTCTCCACTTAATTTGGTATTGGCTGTTGCTTTGCTATATATTGCTTTTATTATTGTTAGATATGTGCCATGAATTTCTGATCTCTCCAAGAGTTTTAACATGAAGGTATGTTATATTTTGTCAACTACCTTTTCATCATCTAATGAGATGATCATGTTGCCTGTTTCCTGGAATTTTATATAGTGTATTACATTGATGGATTTTTGTATATTGAACCATTCCTGCGTTCCTTGGATGAAGCCTACTTGATCGTGCTGAACTATGCTTTTGATGTGATCTTGGATTTGGTTTGCAAGAATTTTATTGAGTATTTTTGCATCTGTGTTCTGTTTTAATGACCTGTCTATTTATGAGAGTGGGGTATTGAAGTCTCCCCCTATTAATGTGTGAGGTTGAATGTGTGTTTGAGCTTTAGTAAAATTTTTATACAAATGTAGGTGCCCTTGCACTTGGGACATAAATGAACAGAACTGAGACTTCCTCTTGGTGGATTTTTTCTTTGATGAGTATGAAGTGTACTTCCCCATCTCATTTGAAAACATTTGGTTAAAGTCTCTTTTATCAGATATTAGAATGGCAACTCCAGCTTCATTCTTGAGACATTTGGTTGGAAAGCTTTTTGGCAGCCTTTTACTCTGAGGTAGTATCTGTCTTTGTCAGCGAGGTGTGTTTCTTGCATGTAGCAGAATGAGGAATCCTGTTTATTTATCCTGTTTCTTATCCTGTGCCATTTTAAATTGGGGAGATGAGGCCATTGATGTTGAAAGATATTAAAGACAAGATAGTTCCAGTTATTTTTGTTGTTGGTGGTGTGTGATTCTCTTCTTTGTGGTGAAATATTTAATTTCTTGTGTTTTCTTGGGTGTAGTTGCCCTCCTAGTTTTGGAGATTTCCTTCCAATATCCTCTGTACAACTGCATTAGTGGTAAGATACTGATTAAATTTGATTTTTTTTTCATGGAATATATTGGTTTCTCCATCTATGGTGATTGAGTTTTGCTGGGTATAGCATCCTGGTCTGGCATTTGTGTTCTCTTAGGATCTGTATGTCACATGTCCAGCATCTTCTGGCTTTTAGAGTCCCTGTTGAGAAGTCTGGTGTAATTCGGATAGATTTGCATTTATGTTACTTGGCATTTTTTCCTTATAGCTTTTAATATTCTTTCTTTGCTCTGTGTATTTAGTGCTTTGATTATTATGTAATGAGAGGATTTTCTTTTCTGGTCCAGGCTACAGGTGTACTATAGGACTTTTATACATTTATATGGCAACCTCTTTCTTTAGATTAGGGAAGTTTCCTTCTCTGATTTTGTTGAAGATAGTTTCTGGCCCATTGAGCTAGAATCCCAAGAGAATTCTTCACCCTCTTTTATTTCTATTATTTTTAGGTTTGACCTTTTCATTGTGACCCAAATTTCCTGGATATTTTGGGTTAGGAACTTTTTAAACTTTGTATTTTCTTTGATCAATGTATCAATATTTTCTATGGTGTCTTCTATATTTGAGATTCTCTCTTTTATCTCTTGTATTCTCATTGTAGCTTGTATCTGCAGCTTCTGACCTCTTTCCTAAGTTGTCCATCTCCAGGGTTGTCTCCATTTGTGTTTTCTTTATTGTTTCTCTTTACAATTTTAATTCTGGGACTATTCAATTCCTTCACCTGCTTGATTGTATTTTCCTATATTTCTTTGTTTCCTCTTAAAGGAATTCTACCTGTTTGCCTACATTTTCCTGTAAATTTTTTGAGGGAGTTATTTATATTCCATTGATAGTCCCTACATCTTCATGAGATAGAATTTTAGGTCATTATCTTGTTGTTCAGGCATGCTCAGGTACCCAGAGCTTGCTGTGGTGGGAGAAATGGGTAGTGATGGTGCCAAATTGCGTTGGGTTCTGTAGCTTATAATCTTGTGCTTGCCTCTTGCCAACTGGTTATCTCTGATATCAACTGGATTTTGGTGTCTTTAATTGGAGCTGGCCTCCTTAGAGACAGGCAGAGCTCTGTGTCAGGGGTTAGAACTGGTCTTCTGGGAGGCAGGCAGTGCTGTCTCTGGTTAGGGTGAGCCTCCTATGACTCTGGTTAGAACAGGCTGCCTGTGTCCCTGGTTACTTCAAACCTTCTGGGAGGCAAGCAGGCTGTGTCCCTGATTACTGTGGACCTCCTGGGAGACATGCAGACTGTAGAGTTTGGGAAGTTACTGGGCCTGCTGATCTATCCCATGTATGGAAGCAGACTAGAAGGTAACCTGGCATTTCTTAGCATAGTGAAGTTCTTCTTTTTCCCACCTTTTATCCCTCCTGGTACCTACCCCAACACTAGATAGAAGAAAGAGAAGAAGGAGGAGGAGGAGGAAGAAAGAGAAATCCCCTAATCTAATTTCTTTCTGTTTCTTCTTTGAACTAGAGTACTAACAAACTACAACCAATATCTGCAGAACTGACAACAACCACTGATCCTGTCTCTTAACGGCCTTAGCATTTATGTACCTTCTGAGAAGATCCCAGAATTCCTAACATCACACAATCACAGACAGTATCTGCAGTTTGCAAAACCATCCTCCACTGGAGCATGAGGCTAATCATAGTCAGCTGTAGAGGACAATCTGAAGCAAGCTTACCACATTCCCATACCTGGGATTAAAACAAAAATATTTTCTTATAATATTTTTTAAAGAAAGCAAAATTCCAGAATAATTACTATACTCTATTATTATATATTTAATGAATTAACTACAATTTTAAAAAGAAAATGTAGCTGTGAAAACCGAGAGTCCTAGCATTTCTTAGAATTTTAAAAATTGCATAATACCTCAAATATGGTAACCTGTAATGACCTACAGACTAATATTTAGAAAAGTGATTGGTATACAGTTAAATATCTGCCCCTTTAGAACTTATTGTAGAAGAAGGAGGAGGAAGAAGAGAAGGAGAAGGAGGAGGAGAAAGATGAAGAGGAGGAGAAGACAAAGAAAATAGTGATAAAGATGATCACACAGGTTGGGAAGAATCATCCTGATGTTTAGTTTGTAAAATTCTAATAAAATAGACAAATAATCACAAATTAAAAGTGGCCCAATTTGTAGCATAATTTTAGGCATATACTTTTAACTCTCAAGGATCTGAATTTTATTATGAAATTTTGTAACATACACATTATCAGTTGACAGGTTTTTTTTTTGTTTTGTTTTTTGTTTTTTTGTTTTTTTGTTTTTTGTTTTTCTTTTTGAGACAGGGTTTCTCTGTGTAGCCCTAGCTGTCCTGGAACTCACTCTGTAGACCAGGCTGGCCTCAAACTCAGAAATCCACCTGCCTCTGCCTCTCAAGTGCTGGGATTAAAGGCGTGCGCCACCACTGTCTGGCAATTGACAGTTTTAAAAACAGCAAGGAACTACATAAAAAGATATTTTGTTTATAAAACAAAATGAATTATTTATCAAAGATAAGAGGAAGCATCGTTTAAACAAGGAAAAGAACAAAAGCTCTGTACTGTGTTAATTCTCCCAGCCCTCGACCTACCTCACGAGCCAATGCTTTACATTTCAGACAGAATGGACTTCTAGTCATTATACCGAACTTTGAATCTTGGCTTTGTCAAAAGATAATTGTTTGACCTGGTGAAAACTTACATACATGAACACAATTATCTCAACTTGGGGTGACTCTCAAAAGAATTTCAGTCTCTCAAGATAAGTCCGTAGAATGTCTTTGATTCTGTGCACCATACACCATGCAACACACCTAGCACAGAGCTCTTACTCGACTAACGTCTACTGGTTACTACCAAAATATCACAACATCATTGTGTGTGTGTGTGTGTGTGTGTGTGTGTGTGTGTGTGTGTGTCTATGTCAACCACAGGTATACAAGTGCCTATGGAAGCTGGAAGAGGGACAATATTCTCTGGAGCTGAATTTAGCAGTTGTGACCCACCAGGTATGGATGCTGGAAACCAAATCTGGATCCTTTATAGAAGCATGTTGTAAGCAAGTGCTTTTAATAAGTGAGGCATTTCTCCCGCTCACAAGGTGGCATTTGAGAGAACAAGCTGTAAAGGAGGAAACACCATTACTCAGCTGGAAAGTGAAAGCAATTTTGTTATTTCCTCCTGTTGTTTGTAAAGAAGCACAAAGTGCTTAGAACAGCTTCACTCTGTATGAAGAAAATAAGCACATGCTCTAACAGAAGTATATAGCATGTTGCTTTCCAACTTGACTTTTCTTATCTCCACACGTAGGTGATAAATATGTTTTAATTTGAAAGCAAAAGTTAATTCATTTGAAATTTCTTGCTATATTAGAAGGATTAAGATATTTTAGGAATAAGAGATAAAGTACCTCAAGTTCCTAATATTAGGACTTCTGGTAAGCATTCTCTACACCCAAGCCTAGATCCAAGCATGATTACTCTTTGGCAATCTGAAAACAGAAAATGTTAATGTTATACTATTTGAACTCTACTTAAAAATACTTTTGAAGCCAGAATCAACAAGCCTCAGCTAGGAATGCAATGACCAACTGGGAAAGAATGAGAGACTATTTCAGTAGATGATTCAGGAGCAGAAGTTGTGGTGAGGGAGAGAATCTTGAACTAACACCTCTTGCCAGAATGATAGGAAAAGTTTATAGAATAAATACTAAAACAAAAGATTTAGATTATAATAGTTTTAATCTGTGTCTTCTAATCATGACTTAACTATTTATTTTGATAGTTCATGTCTATACAGAGAGATGTATATACATTGATCATATCTACCATCCACACACACCCTTCTTACTTCCCAGGACAACCTCCCTCCTACCCTCATGCCTTTCCTCTGTTTTTTGGCTTATGTTACTTTTTGAAAAATTTATTCATTTATCTATTTACATCTCAAATACTACCCTCTTCCAGTGCTCCCTCAGAGAGTCACTCCCCCAAACCCTCTTTTTTTTCCTCTGAGTGGGTGGGTCCTCCATGGTAATTCCCCTACTCTTGCGCATAGTCTCCCACTGGAGCTAGACAAGGAAGCCATGGAAATGGAGCTGGATGGCTGTGGACCTCAGTCCAACCCATGAATGCACTTTGGCTGGTTGCTCAGTCTCTGAGAATTCCAAGGTTAGGTGTCTCTGTTGGTCTCCCTGTGGAATTCCAATCCCCTCAGGACCTTCCATCCTTCCTTCAACTATTCCATGATGTTCTCCGACCTCCATCCAATGTTTGGCTGTAGTTCTCTGCATCTGTTTCAGTCAGATGCTAGGTAGAGCCTCTCAGAAGATAGCTATGCTAGAATTCTGTTTACAAGCATAAAAGAGTATCATTAATAGCATCAGGGGTTGGTGCTTGCCCATTAGATGGGTCTCAAAGTTGGCTGGTTAATGGTTGTCCATTCCTTCAGCTTCTGTCTAGCATTGCTTTTAGACAGCACAAATTTTGAGTCAAAGCTTTTGTCAGTTGGTTGGTGTCCTTATCATTCCCCTGGGGGTCCTGTATGGCTTCTTCAAATTCCATGTCCCCACAGTTAGGCATCTTGGCTACAGTCACCTGCTTTGACTCCTGGGAGCCTTCCCCAACCAGGTCACTGAGACTTCCTAAAGATTCCACCCATTGCCCTACCACTGAGCCATTGATGTTCTGACAGGAAATTCTCTTCTGGGCCAATGCATTCAAGGCTATTTCCCACTTTCTGTTCTATTAAATTCAGTGTATATAGTTTTATGTTGAGGTACTTGATCCACTTAGACTTGAGCTTTGGCCAGGCTGATAAATATGGTTCTATTTGCACTCTTCTTCATGCAGGAAGAAAGATATTCATTTATTTTTAATGTATCAAGTACAAATCAGTTCTGCCTGCTGGAATAGTGTCTTACTCAGTGTTTCTATTCCTGCACAAACATCATGACTGAGAAGCAAGTTGAGGAGGAAAGGGTTTATTGAGCTTACACTTCCAAATTTTAAGGGGAGAAGTCAAAGTACCTTGATTTGCAGGTGAAGTGAGAACACACATAAGTGACCCTAAATATTTCACTTAGAACTCCTACAGCTCCTACCACAAAGTAGTTGGATATAAAATTAACTCACAAAATGAATAACTTTCCTATATACAAAACAAACAAACAAAAAACCTGAACAAAATCAGGGAAATGCAGGGTAGAGGTGGAACACACCTTTCATCCCAGCAATTGGGAAACAGACGAAGGTCTATATCTGAGTTCTAGGCTAACCTGGACTACAGAGTAAGTTCCAGGACAGCCAAAGCTACATAGAGAAACCTTGTCTGGGAAAACAAAACAAATAGTTCAGGAAAACAATACCTCTCACAATAGCCTCAAATAGTATCAAAAAATATAATCTTGCTAACTAAGCAAGTAAAAGACCCACATGACAAAAAACTTTGAAGTTTACAGTAAGTCCAGTCAGTAGGGTAGGAAAAAAATGTGTGAGGATGTAGCCTTCTTAAAGACTGTGTTCTTCCACCCGAGTCTAGGCAGGTAGCTGGGCAGGTAGCCATTGCTCAATGACTTCCAGTTCATTGGGGTGCACTGCTCTCTCAGCTTGGTTCTACCCTTGATGATGAGAAAAAAGCAGAGATTAATCATTAATCAAAATTGAGCTTACACCTTTGAGTCAGGGGCATTAGAGGCAATAATAACCTTGGCTACTAAAAGTAATTCACACTATCAAAAACAATTCAACTAATTTGCAAAACTTGAAAATTATTCTAATTTAGTTATTGAAAATTGATGTTCATTTAATAAGTTATGGGTAAATTAAATTTCTGTGACAATGTCTATTATCTAGAATTCTTTCTTGTGTTGATACACATGAGTTAAAAGCACATAGGTAGTTTCAAAAAGCAAGCTGAAAATCTATAGAAAATAAGTCGGTAAGAAATGTCCCTTTATGGTTCTGCTTCTGTTCCTGTCTTAACTTCCCTCAGAGAAGGACTATGACATGGTGTTTTTCCAGAGAAACAAGCAATACAGGTGGTTTAATTTTTTTTTTTTTAAGTAGCAGGGATAGAATCCAGAACCTCTCAAATCTTAGGCAAGCTCTCTATTCTGAGCCTTCACACTTCTTAGTTTGGGTGTGTTGCCCTTAAGTTTTTAGAAATAGCATTCAAAATGTGTCAGGGCCTCTCTTTAATTTCCACAAACTTTAAAAATGACATCTATCGAGAAGAGTCTTTTTTCTGGGCTTCTGGTGGACCAGTTCCAGCTTCAAATGCATTTTCTTTAGCACCCAAAATTGTGCTTTGTTTAGTTCATCTAGGTCTATTGTCTCTGATCCAAGAGATGCTCAGAATGTCAGTCCTCCATCAGGGAGCAAGCAGGAGAGATTCAGTAGATGTACCTGGTGAGAGAGATGTAGGTGTGCATCTGTGAAGACTTAGCCAAGTCCCAGACTCCACGTCCTGACGTTCCTGTGCCCTGGGTGTACATCAAGCTGCTTATTGTGATGTTCTCTTCCAGGATTAAGTTTCTGCTCCCATTAACCAAACCTGCTGAGTCATTTCCTTCCCAGTTTCTGAGGCCTTCACTGCATTTTCTGGTTTCTGATCTACACTTGTATGTCTCCTCCTTTCCATTCCTTCAGTAGTAAAGGCCTGGAAAGCGACAGCAGTTAATACATTTCACTGTCTCCTCTAGAATGCCTATTATGTTTGTATGTATTAAAGATTTCCAGTTTGTCCTGTATATTCTATTTATTAGTGATTTTTAAGCAGTTTGTACATCTATGCTGTTCTCCGAGTGATTTACCCATCCATTTGTTGTTCCTTACTTAATTTCTGTCTTGATTAAATTTTATTTACTGCAAAAACAAGCACATAGGTAGATAAGATTTTTTTTATTTCTACTTTGTTTATCTATTAACTTCTAAGAAACATAAATATACATAGCCTCAAGGAATCTCAGGTTTCTTAGAAAAAACAAAGAACTGATTTATGTGATCTAAGGCAGGCAATATGCCAAATGCTTACTTTCAGTATATTTCTAACTCAGAAATAAGTAACTAGAACAGTGTATTATCACTCAATAAGTTTCCTACAACTATGGGCTTCAGATGGGAACATTTGTCTAACTATTTAATGGTATATACTTTTATTTAAATACAGAGTTTTCAATTTTTTTATTCTAATGTGAAGCAAATCCAGCTAATAAATTATATTAGAAATTTTCATATGCTTTTAGGGTGAATTTTCACATACTCGCTTCTATTAAAAAAAAAAAAACAGCTATTGAAACTATGTTATTTAAGAGGTGTCCTTTTCACAAAAGCATCATAGGTTTTAAAATCACAGAGAAATGTCTGTTTATTTAGATGGTTCAAATCCGAAGAGCTTTCCTTCTTTGGCATTAGCAAAAGACCCCATCATCATCTGTCAGCACCGGCAATCACTTAATCCTTCTGACAAGCGTTATCAGCCATAGAAAGATATTACGATTAATAAGAACACAAAGGGGAGTGTGTAGATTTTCCTCTTTTTTTCCCTCTGTTTCCTTTTTTATCCTGGTACTAAAAGAATGTTTGAAAACATTTGAGCTTTCTAAAAGACAGTGAGCAAAATGAGATAAAGCTAAAGTTGACAGTTTCAAATCAGTTTGGGTATTGGTACCTATTCAAACTGTAACTTAACCACCAATTAGGGCAACAGAATGCCATGTGTGGGAGGGGCCACTGAAGAGAGCTAGAAAGGGAATGGAACAGGCCATGTTTTTGGACTGTAGAATTAATTTTTCATTTGTACCAGGCATTAGATACGTGCATTTTATTGCCTGAACTCTGCATGTTAAACTGGAAAACCTTTATATAGGAATAAACATGTATACAAGTACTATCATTGTTTCTTTACTGTTTCTCAGAATGTTCCAGGCTGACATGCTTTTGTTGTTGCTGTTTTTTTAAGAAGACTTATAACATTGCATTGTTAGTGGTCCCTATCTCTCCAATGATACTTTTCAAGATATGGTTTAACTTCTGCCTCTTATCTTTCAAATATTTCCATTCATGCAAACTGCTTTTAAAAGTTGTTCCATGACATCTAAGACTTAGCTTTGCATCATATCGTATACAGGACTTCCACTTCCTAGTGATCTGAGCGGTGTGCTTGAAACTCTGCCATGCCTAGAGTACTGAAGTACTAGGAGATGAAAAACCTAATAAAAACCCAATGAAAACCTAATAGTTTTGCAGTAGCAATTGAAAATGTGCATCCTGGCAGACGGTCAAGGGAAGGCTACCTGAGTGTAGAGCGCCATTTAGGACTATTCACATTTAAATCTCTGATTTTAGCTGAACAACACGGAGGAGCAATAAACCCTTCTGTGGCATTTATGCTTAGCTGAAGCCAGAGGAGGTGCAGGTATGATAAAACAACTGTGAACAAGGCAAACTACCAAAGGAGACCTTGCTGTTGAAGCTTATGGTTTCAGAGGGTTACAGTCTGTGATGGACAAGTGAATGCATGACAGAGAGAACTTCTGAGGGCTCACATTTCCATCTGAAAGCTGGAAGCAGACAGCCATGGCTCCCAGTTAGTGGAACTGTTTGGCAAACAGTAGAAAGAGCCTCCATGAACCATTCTCATTCAATCCACCACAGAAGGTTTGCTGATGTTTTCAGGGACTTCCGGGGCTCCTCTTCTGAAGCCAGTTCAGTGGAACAGAAAAACTTCAGGGAAAGGAGGTTGAACCCCTCTGAGTAAAGAACAGAAGCTACATAAGAATCTGAACTGTGAAGCTGTCATGGCTGGGGCGGGCAAATGTGTTTGTGTATATTTCTCCTTGCGTTCAACTGTGAATACACAAGATCTCTAGCCAATAGAGAATGGACCCAAGGAGCTGAAGGGGTTTGAAGTGCCACAAGAGGAGCAACAGTATGAGTCACCTAGTGCTCCCAGAGCTCCCAGGGACAAGACCATCAACCAGACAGTACACATGGAGTTACCCATGGCTCCAGGCACATCGGCAGCAGAGGATGGCCTTGTTGGACACCAAAGGGAGGAGAGGCCCTTGGTCCTGGAAAGACTTGATGCCCTAGTGTAGAGGAATACCCGAGCAGGGAAGTGGGGGAGGGTTGATTGGGGAAGGGGAGATGGCTATGGGATTAAGCAGGAAAGGGGACAATATTTGAAATGTAAATAAAAATATACCTAATTAAGAAAAAAAGATCTCTAGCCAAGGGCAGATAATCCCATGATCTCAGGGCATAGAGAAATGTTTGTAGTAACCCATATAATAAACCCATGTTGCTCCTCCATCATGGACTGTAATCCCGTGGAACCACAAACTTCAAATTAAAGTTTGTTTGTTTGTTTTTAATCTAAAAAAAAAGAAAGAATAAAAAAAGAGAAATCTCTTTGAAGTTCTAACTGCAACAGCTTGATGGGTGGGATCTGAATAGGAGGTTGAAAACGTGGTGTTTTCTGTGTGGAACTAACCTAGCAGGACAGAAGAGAAGGAGGTGCTTTCCTAGCCCAGTACAGAACGGATTGGAGCTCTTACCCACTGGGAAGAAGTAATGGAGCTGTTCATCAGCACAAAGAGAAGCCTGCTTTAGGTTCCTCTGTATCAAAGCGTCACCCTTCTTACTCCGTGTTTTCTTACCTGGGACACCCTTTCCCCAACAAATCTCTGTCTCCTACAGCATACTTGTCATTCCTTTCTGACTATACAAATTAACAATCCACCATCCCTAATTTTTCTCTGAACATCTCATGAATTTTGCCTTCTACTTCAATTTAAAGAGGAAGAAAAAAATGTAAAAAGGGAAATGAAACTTGCCTAGTTCAAAACTTGCACTTTCAGACTATGGCAATGGCTTCTCCTGACTTATAAATAAAATGGAAATCTTTTCATTGAATACTAATTTAATCTGTCTTTTGTTAAAGATTGCCTGATTATATTATTGTTTGACTATGGAGCCGTGGCAGGCCCCTCGCTCTGTGGCCCTGGGTGAGAGAAATGCTCTGCACGGTGAAGCAGGGTCTTTCACAGAGATTTAGACGCTCCCTCGGCTGAGCTCGTGGAATGGTCTGAATGAGAAGTGCAGGCTGTCTTTTGAAATGGAACTTGAACTTTGTGTGAGACCCGACAAAAATCTGCAGCTTCCAAACATAAAGCTCTGTGTAACTGACTGAACCCTCTCAGCTGAAGAGGAAGAGTGGAATGTCTCCCGTGAATGGTGACACAAGAGAACGTAATATAAGATAAACAAATCATGTGTTTGAATAAGGCAAGGTAGAATATTTATTTCAGCTGCTTCCTGCTTTGGGGGTAACAGGATCAGGTCAGACAACATTTTTAAAGTAAGTTTTCCCTTTGTATGGTAAGGAAATGAGAAACTCTCATTATCAACTAATTACTAGCCTCATTTGGCAGCTAAAATAGTATACAGACAAGAGCTTAGGCGCATAAAGAACACTGAGGAGTTCACCCTTGTGTCTGTCCAGTAGTAAAATCAGCCGGAAGCCTCAAGTGTAATCAATACATGTTTGCTAAATAGATTCATGAGGAAGATGGAATGGACTATAGATGTCAGAAACGTGGGCCAAGAAGACGGATATTCACAATCCAGGGTTTTAGAGGGCAGGGAAAGACATGTAGGCCATCAGAGAGGAATGTGGCTTCTTTATTGTACAGAGCCATACTGCAGCAGTCATGCACTAGGTTGGAGTTTGACATTGGTCAAGGACAATCCCTGGCTTCGGGCAGGAATCTGCCATTAGGACATAATAGGGAAGTAGGTTAAAGCAGGAATTTTTATCCTAGGGTGGAAAAGTTCAGTGAAGGCTAAGTTCATTGTTCCTCCTGGTCTAGGAATTCCTGAATTAAGCAGGTGATCTACCCAGCTGCTGGAGCAGTCAAGACGAGGACCTCCAAGAGAAGCTAGACAACTTCCACCGGAACTCAGCCCGGAGTCTGGGGGGAAGAGTTTGCCCAAACTGTTAAAAGGTCTGGCGCCATTAAAGTTTCCAGCCTCGATCAGTGAAACATTGTCTTGGCCCTTTTTTCTTTTTACCCCTTCCCCTTCCATCCCTCAGCTTCTGTTCCAGCAACTCAGTTCGTAATAGCTGCAGGCAGCTAAGGAATACAACACTTTATGTTGGAGCCAGTACCAGGGAGGGCTGCAGGAGGCAAGATGGCTGTAGCATAAAAGTGCTGGGAGTCCAGCACAGCAGAGAAGTGTAGCAAACAGGATTTTAGAATTAATAGCAGTTATAGCAGTGTCTGTCCAAATGTCTGAATGGCTGGGATCGTAATCACTGCGGGAGGAGACAAGGCAGGGGTAGGGCACATAAGGATGTCTTGGAGGCGCCCATGTTAGACCCAGCAGAGTCTACATCCGAGCTCTGCCATTCTCCTCTGGCACAGAGCGCGATGGAAGATTAAGGATTGTCACATCCAGAAGAAGAAGACTTTAATTCTTGGAACTGAAGATTGTGAACTTATTTTGCAGATTGAATGCATAAACATACTTAACATGATGTATGTTTTTTCTTTTTATTATTAATATGATGTATCATGATGTGTGTATGTGTCATGTTATTCATGTGTGAAGGTCATAGTTGGCTCTCTCTTCTCACTGTGGGTTCTGGAAAGTAGACTCATATGGCTAGGTTTGCATACCAAGTCCACTTTTACTTAAGTGGACTAGCCTGCCTCTTTTTTAAAATCTTTTTATTGGTTCTGTGTGAATTTTACCTCATGCACCCAATCCCACTCCTCTCCACCTCCTCTCATTCCTATCCTCCACTCCTGCAATCTTCCCTGAAGCAACAGAGAAAAAAATACTGTTGTGGAAGCTGTAGTGTGTCACAGTGCGTCTCACAGTACACCCCTACACTTCGTTGCTTACAAATGTTCATCACAATGTCTTGTTGGTCTGATATGGGCCTCTGGCTTCTGCTACACGATCAATACTGGATCCTCACTGGGGATCCTATAGGATATCCTATTGTTGCCACGAGTCATAGTGATCCTTTAGTTTTGATATAGAGGACTGGCAGTTCCAAGCACTCCAGCAGTTCATCACTGGGGTTGCTGTTGGGGCGGGCCAACATAGGGGCCTGGATCTGGGCCTGAGAGGTATCTGAGTTGACCATTGGGTGCGCTAACCAGCATCCTCTGTTACCAGGACCAGCTCTCTCCTGCTGCCCAGGTGAGCCACAGGGCGGCTCTCCTGAGTGTTGTGGCCTGTGAGGGACATGGTCACTTCTTCCAGTGTCATTATCCAGGCCCAGATCTCCTGCCTGCCAGAGAAGGCAAGGAATGAGGGAGGCGAGGAGGGTGTCTCTGCTTCCTCTGCACAACAGCCCAGCAGACAGAGGCAGTGCCAGCTCTTGGGCACTTGTGTCCTTAGTGCTGGCTCACTCACAACTCCCACAGCCCGCAGCTGTACTGTGCTGCCCAGGTGAGGGAGGTGCAGGGTCTGCTCTCCTGAGCGTTGCAGCAGAGAAAGGTCAAGAGTGGCTTTCCTTGCTTTCCTGCGGTCTTGCTCCCAGGACCTGCTGTCACAGGATGCTTAGGTGAGGGATTGGGCCAGTTCATTACAGCTTTCAGACATCATCATGTGCCTGGGCAGAGCCCAAAATGGGGACACCCACCTTGCCTTTGGAGGCAGCAGAGCTCTGTTACTGTAGGGCTATGAAGCCAGAGATGGCCTCTGTAACAACACAGGACTTCATCCCCATGGTCTCAGACAGCATCACAGGCTACTCACATCGAGATGCTCCTTACTACCATCGAGTCTCCAGTTCTGCCTCTCCTCATTGTGTTCACATCTTTCTGCCTGTCTTTCTTTTCCATTTCTCCACACTTACGTGCTCCTCGTACTAGCGCCTGGGATCTCTGAGTGTCTGGGATTGTCTTAGGCGTGCAATGCCCTGCTCGTGCATTACGGTGCTGGTCAGGGGTCCTCTCAGGAGTGGTCTGCCCCCTCCATGCCTGCACAGCCCTCCACTGGTTGTCATCTCAGGATTCCTCTCTGCCCAGGCCCCATGGCACCATTCTGGTGGTCATCTCTGGCTGGTGTTTCACCTGGTCATCTTGTAGCCTCAGACTTGCTCCCAGTCCTGGGCACTGTATGGCTCCCCTGGTGCCAGTCTGGAAGCTTCTCTGGCAGGTTTTTTTTTTCAGGAATGTTAGGCTCATGTTCATGGGTCAGCTGTGTAGACACAGCTTCTCTCCTCTCTGCCATCTACTGACAGGCATGTGACATAGCAGCCACACCAGTAATGCCTTCTAGAAAGAAGGTGTGGCCTCTTAATGTACTTTTGTTGTTGTTGTTGCTAATTTTATTATTGTTATTGATGTTACTGTAGATTTTACGGCTAATAACACTTGTGTCCATCATCCTAATATCTGTCTTAACTTCAGGTGAAATACTTGCAGTATGCAATGTTTAAAGCTAGTTTAAAGCCTTCTTCATTTTTGATAATTGTTTTTGTGTACATTTTGTTTTTCCTCTTTGGTATTCTTATAAAAGCTATCCTCAATCTCATCTGATTTTGTTTTAGAAGCATGGTCTGGGACAAGGGTTGGGGTGGGGTAGGGGGTCGGGCTCTCTACACCAATATAGGGTAACTAAGTTGCCTGTATGGAGGTCCCGGGTATGTCCCTGGCTTAGAAACTCAGAAGTGAGGGCATGCCAGAGCAGAACAAGGGAAAGTCTCATGAGATAGAGAACTCCCGAATGGACGGTTTCTTATACGATTCTATACAAGTGAGTATAAACTCTACCATACTCACATGCACCGTGAGCATCTTCTCATAGATGAGACCTCTGGGGGTTTACTTGTTCAAACAAAACCAGAGACTTTGTTTACTGGTTTGTTAACTGTATACAGAATTAAGAGAACTTTTGAATTAAACAGGTCAATAGGAAAATAATGTAAGACTTGTTACAGACAAAATATACTGATAACTTAGCAATGGATACCTCAGAATCAGCAAACAATATGGGTAGTTTATTCTTGCTAAGTAAAAATTTCTAAGAGTTTTAGCAAGGATAAAATAAAATGTGTTAGATTGTGAAGCAAAACCATTTGAATGGTTGGACTTCATTTGATTGTGACAGAAAGACACCTTTGTGGCATTGATAGGTTAGCTTCCCAGTTTAAACTGCTCAGTACAGCATAGGCTTGATGAGATGTAGAACTGTATTAACTGTAAGGAGAGCAGGCTGAGTGCAAGTACAGTGCTGGCCAGGGAACGATTGTGCAAGGGGGAAGTTTCATTTCTAATTTTGGGCCTAACTTTTTATAGTGAGAAAACTGTTTTCAAAAGTTTGGGGCAATCTCAGCGCCACAATCTCATACAGAAAATATGACCTAGCTAGGAAACAATGTCTTATCCCATACAGCTGTGTCTGAAGAACAAGTCTAGAGGAGGTTGTTTGATTTAAAAGGGCGGCGAACCCGGGATGGTGTTGGACCAACGCTCCCTTACCTTGCAACAAGAGCTCAGAGGGACCTGCAAAAAGACATCCTCTTACTGACCAGAGATGAGGAGCTCCGAGATGCGGAGGTATTCTAAGCAGGGAAACAAGGTGGGAAGCTAAATGCGGCTGGAGTGGAACAAAGGCATGTAAGGCTATCGGGACGCCAACCAAAGCAGCAGCGGTTTCCATAGAGGAGGCTGGAAAATCGCTGCTTTAGGGAGCGTCCTTGGGGCGAATTCAGGAGGCACCGCCCCGCCGTAGTAGCCCCTCCCCCAGTGGCCCGCCCCTCCCGCGCGGACCAATGGGAGGCAAGGATGTTAGAGTGTGGGAGGCGCGGCCGGGTTGCTACAGCCGGAGCTGGGCGGTGGCGGCTGCTGCCTGCGGAGCCTGAGGCGGCGCGCCATGGACGGGCTGGAAGGTGAGGCGTGAGGGGATGCGGCCGCGGGGCTCGAGCGGGCCCCAGCGACCTGGATGTGGACTCTGGGAGTGAGTGCGGCCGGCCGGCTCTGCAGCGAGGTCCCCGCGCTCGCCGACACCCGGGGCGGAGCTGGACGGCCCCGTACCGGAGCGGTGACGGCGGGCTGCCCGCCGGGCACAGTGCGCGGCTTCCCCGCCGGGTTGGAGCCCCAGCGTGAGCGCCGGAAGGGCCTAACTACCATCTCGGGTTCTTCCCGGACCCCCGAGTTTCCCGTGGGCACTCGGTCTTTGCAAAGTGTATTTTTGGTTAAGGTTCGCGACGCCCGGGTCCCCAGCTCTTGCTGACCCCTCAGGACCCGCCCCGCTCCAGCGAGCTCAGGACACACACCTTTCTCTAGGTAGGGTAGCATTCCTTCCATTTCTACCGCACCTTGCTCCGAGAGATGCCTGAGCATCTCCCAAGGAAGTGTCCTGGCGAGCTCTACCGCAGGGACAATAGCTTCAGCCTTAATGGTTTATTCACGAGGACTGTCTAGGGAAGAGCCAGCTTTGCTTCCTTATCTTCACTTATCCTCGTGCCTTAGCCTGAGCTTCAGTTTTTGTTCTGTTCCGAATTCTTTCACTTGTCCCTCCTTCTTCATCCATTTTAATCCCATGCAAGGACAAACATTCGCTTAAGAAACAAAGGAAGGAAGAAAACAAATATCCTAACAGAGATGACAACAGTTTCAGGATTTAAAAAGATGGTGACTCTTTCTGATACACAAGCTTTCAGAATTTTTGGATCCTGTTGTCTTAAAACAGTTTTTTTTTTTTCCCTTTAAAAATGTTTCACCACTTTATGTACTTGGAATGAATAGGGGAACTGATCTCTTTATTTCCTTGGCTTATATATAGTCAAATATTTCAGGACATGTTACGAAGTGAACGGTGGTAACTGATAACTTTTTCCCAGTGATTTAAGTGTTCCAGAAAGAAAATACAATAATATAATATGAATTTATTTCATAGTTTTATTTTGCAGTAAAGCTTTCTCCAAACATCTCGAAGGTGATAAAGAATTCTAATAGATCATTTATGCTGCAGATTACCTGTGAAGGTCTTGTTTGGTGTGACATTCATATTAGCATGAAATGAGAAATAGTAATAACAGCACACCTACCTTTCAAAAATCTCCTTTTTTGGATACCCCTACAGGCAGCTCATATTAATTATTTAAAACTATACTACTGTAGAGGCTATATAGAGAATAGGGTTGAAGCATAGGTGTGAAGATTTTACATTGCTATCATACTCCACGAAGAGTGTTTAAGAACACGTCCCAAATTTTTACTGATCAACATTTACAGTGAAATATTTATCCAATTTTTCACTTATTTATCTATGCTTGCAAAGAATAAAAGATTGTCAAAGCCCTTGCTATCTGAATCAGAAATGTAGGAGATGTAATTGAAAACTAGTATAATGTACACTGTATGTATGTGTGTGTAGAACATATGGATCCTGATGTAGTATGGATCATGATTCATGAGTCTGGTTTATGTTAAACAGTGCTGGCCCTTAAACTCTTTGATTTTTTTTTCCTGAGCAAACTAAGATGCCATCACTTTATATGTTCAATTGTCATGAATTAGGTTGAAATATAAGAAAGTCATTGTTTCTGTCTGACAGAACAGGTGACTGTTGGCAGCTTTAAGTGAACCAACATAGTTAAAGCCCAGAGTGTTCTGTTGAGTGGAAGACAGTGCTTGTCTTGTTTTGTTTTCTTTTGTTTTGTTTTGGATTGGACTCAGCCCCACCCCACACCCATCATCCTTTTTAAAAGTGAGCTCCTGCTACATCACAGTTTTCAGAGTTCAAAACTTTGAGTTTTAAGGATAAAATTTGTTATTTTTTTTTACCCAGGCTTTTACTTAATATGCAAGAAGTTATATTTGGTAGGGTTTTTTTTTTCTATATTGGATGTTATAGGAGATTATGTTGTATAAAATCTTCAAGTTTGTTTACTTTATCTTTGTCATTCAGCAAAAGTAATTTTTGACATCTGAATTACATTTCTAGTTGAAAGTAGTTATTGGTCGCCTGTTCTTACCCTTTAAAAGCAAATTTTACTAATCTGGGAATTTTATGTCTGGAATTGTCACAAAATGAACTTAAATTGTACACTATAACATTTTGAAACCAAATGTTAAGCTTACTTATAATGTTGTATAATTGATAGCAGAACTTTTTGCATGGCCTGGTTAATTAGAGCAAAGCCTTTAATCTCTTTTCATGTGAAAGCTATACACTAGACTTATCTAAGGAGCCCTGTTAGTTTCTGAGTTGGGAAGTTCTAATATCTTACAAGTTTTATCTCTGTAAGATTGAGGTGATCTAAGGTTTTATCCTTAGATAAGATATTGCCATTGTTTTCCTAAAATTCTAAAGTATGCTTATAACCATTATGGCAGAAATTAGGCAGGCCATTCCTCATCTAGTCTGCTTAATTTATTATCTTAGTGTTGCCTCTGAAGCTTGATTAGTCCCATTGCTCATTATTATAGCACAGATCAGGTGGAGTCTGCCATCCTACTTTGTCACTGCTTCTGATTGTTTGAACTTAGCATAACTGTATACTGACGTAGAAATACTGAAACACTTCATCTTTCTTAGCAGCATTCATTTTTTTCTTGTTGTGGTTGTTAATTGGTGCTGAGTAGGAATTCAGTTATTTTAATGACCAGGGTTTAAAGAAGCCTTTATCTAAATTCTTGATTTTTCTTCTTGTTCCTTTTTACCCCTCTATGATTTGCAGAATGAATACATACATGTATATATAAAGTCTTTTGTGTGTGAGTACTTTGTGTACATGTACACTTGTGCACCATGTGTATGTTTGGTGCTGACAGAGGTTACAAGGAAGTGGCAGATTCCCTGGGTTCTTTGCAAAAGCAGCAAATACTTTTAACTAGTTTGTCATCTCTCTCTAATTCACAATTTGGATGTATTATTCAATTAAGAATTTCAGCTATAAAAAGCAAAACTATTAAAAATTAAATCACATTGACTATATTAAGTATTAAACATACACAGAAAAAAACATTACCTAAATGTCAAATTCATTGAAGTTCTTATTTTTCAATGGTTAAAGACTTAAGGGAGCATGTTCTATGCTTAAAAATATTCAATAAAGCTCAAATATAGCCCATCTTTACTGGCCTACCAGTAAAGAGGCCCAAATAACTATGCCCAAAATAAACTGGAAAAAGGGAGAGACTTCAAATGCGTTTTTATGATGAAGATTAATATTATGGCAAATGCATGCCGAAGTAAAAAAAGATAAATTTTGAAGATATTTCTGAGAGTGAAAAATGAGGCTTGAGTGGTTGGTGCAAGAGAGTAAAGTTCCTGACTTAATGACTCTGGCATTAGAAATGTGTTTATGCAGTGCTTGGGAGTGTCAGGTTTAAAATAAACAAACCTCGCTGTTACTTGGAAATTATTGACCTGCAGATCTTAGTGATTATCACTAGCAAGTGGGAGCCATTGTCTAGGCAGATCATTCTTAACTGAGAAAAACTATTTATAAAACTAAATATTTCAGGGTATGTGAGATGGAAAAATGGGTGGGTGGAATCTGAAGGAAATTTTAAAAATTGCCAAAGGAAACAATGAAAGAAAAGACAAGACAGCAACGTGGGGGAAGAAACTGACCTATAAATAAGTGAGGGAGACATTCAGAGTCCTTGGGTGTGAGTCGGAAAGCTAGTACTGACCTGTCAAATCCTGCCAGTGCGATGAAACCCCGGGACATTCAGGATTGGGAGGAAACACAGAAGCAGAAAGAGTGAGAAGGGTAAAGGTGAGAGGTCCGTGAACAGACCCTGGAACTAGGGTCAGCCTAGGCAGTGGGAGCAGAGAGGCATTTCAGCGTGACACAGTGGGATGTGATGTGACCTTAGGATCCTGTGATGCTGGCCTGCTGCCGCCATGGCTGAGGCTCTGCTTGTAGCTCTCCGGATCCTGTCGCCTTCCTGAAGACAGCTTGAGCCAGGCTTCTGCTTTCCCTTACCCTTTTTTTCTCCATGTGGTTATTCATTTGGCATTTTAAACATTTCTTTTTACTAACCTTCCCCCCGCCCCCAATAGTTGATGAGTAGAATCTCTGTAAGATTGGGACCTTTATTTTATTTTATTTTATTTTATTTTATTTTACTTTATTACTTTTAGCTTCAGATGTCAGAACAGTTTTAGCTAATGCCAGAAAACCAATTAATATTTGTTGAATCAAGTAAGAACCCTATTTTAATATAGAAGATAGGCTTAGAAAGCATGCCTTTAATCACCTAGGAAGAGAGAGTGAGAGGGAGGGACTTAGCAGACAATTGTCAGTGTTTGAAAATATACTACTCCTTGGAACCTTGGACTTAAGTATTTGTTGGTTGTAAAGAGAATTCCTGATGATATAAGTGTAGGAAAATATTTTCATTATTTTTTAATTGAAAAAGTAAGAAAGATCATTTAGCTCTGTTAATTAGAATATTTCATAAACGTTTGCCCATGTAACAAGGAAGTTGAGAGTGACTGATGAAAGGGGAAGCAATAGGTGCCTTTGCACACCTGGTAGGTCAGGAACCCTCCTAGGAGTGAGTGTGCAGCAGCATCTGTGTCTGCACACTGGGTAGGTGGGAACCCTCCTAGGAGTGAGTGTGCAGTAGCATCTGTGTCTGTGCACACCAGGTAGGTCAGGAACCCTCCTAGGAGTGAGTGTGCAGCAGCATCTGTGTCTGTGCACACTGGGTAGGTGGGAACCCTCCTAGGAATGAGTGTGCAGCAGCACCTGTGTCTGTGCACACTGGGTAGGTGGGAACCCTCTTAGGAATGAGTGTGCAGCAGCATCTGTGTCTGTGTAGACTGGGTGGGTGGGAACCCTCCTAGGAATGAGTGTGCAGCAGCATCTGTGTCTGTGCACACTGGGTAGGTGGGAACCCTCCTAGGAGTAAGTGTGCAGCAGCATCTGTGTCTATGTAGACTGGGTGGGTGGGAAACCTCCTAGGAATGAGTGTGCAGCAGCATCTGTGTCTGCACACTGGGTAGGTGGGAACCCTCCTAGGAGTGAGTGTGCGACAGCATCTGTGTCTGTGTAGACTGGGTAGGTGGGAACCCTCCTAGGAATGAGTGTGCAGCAGCATCTGTGTCTGTGTAGACTGGGTAGGTGGGAACCCTCCTAGGAATGAGTGTGCAGCAGCATCAGTGTCTATGTAGACTGGGTGGGTGGGAACCCTCCTAGGAATGAATGTGCAGTAGCATATGTGTCTGTGCAGACCGGGTGTATAGAAACCTTCCTAGGAGTGAGTGTGCAGCAGCATCAGTGTTTGTGCACACCAGGTGGGTGGGAACCCTCCTAGGAGTGAGTGTGCAGTAGCATCTGTGTCTGTGCACACCAGGTGGGTGGGAACCCTCCTAGGAGTGAGTGTGCAGTAGCATCTGTGTCTGTGCACACCAGGTGGGTGGGAACCCTCCTAGGAGTGAGTGTGCAGTAGCATCTGTGTCTGTGCACACCAGGTAGGTGGGAACCCTCCTAGGAATGAGTGTGCAGCAGCATCTGTGTCTGTGTAGACTGGGTGGGTGGGAACCCTCCTAGGAATGAGTGTGCAGCAGCATCTGTGTCTGTGCACACTGGGTAGGTGGGAACCCTCCTAGGAGTGAGTGTGCAACAGCATCTGTGTCTGTGTAGACTGGGTGGGTGGGAACCCTCCTAGGAATGAGTGTGCAGCAGCATCTGTGTCTGTGCACACTGGGTAGGTGGGAACCCTCCTAGGAGTGAGTGTGCAACAGCATCTGTGTCTGTGTAGACTGGGTAGGTGGGAACCCTCCTAGGAATGAGTGTGCAGCAGCATCTGTGTCTGTGTAGACTGGGTGGGTGGGAGCCCTCCTAGGAGTGAGTGTGCAGTAGCATCTGTGTCTGTGCACACTGGGTAGGTGGGAACCCTCCTAGGAGTGAGTGTGCAACAGCATCTGTGTCTGTGTAGACTGGGTAGGTGGGAACCCTCCTAGGAATGAGTGTGCAGCAGCATCTGTGTCTGTGTAGACTGGGTGGGTGGGAACCCTCCTAGGAATGAATGTGCAGTAGCATATGTGTCTGTGCAGACCAGGTGGGTGGGAGCCCTCCTAGGAGTGAGTGTGCAGTAGCATCTGTGTCTGTGCACACCAGGTAGGTGGGAACCCTCCTAGGAATGAGTGTGTAGTAGCATCTGTGTCTGTGCACACCAGGTAGGTGGAAACCCTCCTAGGAATGAGTGTGCAGTAGCATCTGTGTCTGTGCACACCAGGTAGGTGGGAACCCTCCTAGGAATGAGTGTGTAGTAGCATCTGTGTCTGTGCACACCAGGTAGGTGGAAACCCTCCTAGGAGTGAGTGTGCAGCAGCATCTGTGTCTGTGCACACCAGGTAGGTGGGAACCCTCCTAGGAGTGAGGAGTATGCAGCAGCATCTGTGTCTGAAGCTCATCTTTTTCAGCTCCTTAGGATGCCTGCTGTATGTGCTATGGCTTCCCCGTGTGCACTTAAGAATGAAACAATTAGCTTTTATATTGGGCATGCTCAGATTGACAGCAAAGTGAATAATCATACTCTGACATTAGCTATGGAAATGTGGCCTTGAGAGAGCAAGTCAAGGTTAATGTTAATTTCGTGGATTATGGTTGACTAGGTGAAATTATAGTAAATGAAAACTTGGGTGAGAGGGACAACTATGTTTAGAAAAGACGTCAGTCACTTTAAGCTAAGATAATGACTAGGAGCTAGAAATCTACAGATAGGGATTGAATATTTTAGGAAAAATTTTAATCTTTTAAATCGTATTTGTTAATCCAAAGTCAGATAACTAAAGTGGTGTGGATGATGAAGGTTATATATGGAATATGGTGTGTGTATTTGTATTAGTTTAAAATGATTTGAAAGGAAAATTTTAAGGTATTTTAGAGATTGTAGATCTGAAAGCAGATCTGCCTGTACAGGATGTTGGGAAGAAAATGGTATAACAAATTTAGGAGTTCTATCGTGTGTTAAAGTTGGATTCAGAAGAGCTATGGTTCTTTATAATTTATAGGACTGACTATGAGCAAACTGACATAACTATACTGGGTGCAGGAATTGTTTCTAGTTGCCACAAAATCTTTGGAAAATATTTTCTCCTAGTAATTGTATACATTTAGAGTATTATAACCATTTTAGATAATAGTATATTCTTTCATATCTCCAATACTCTATGCTAGTATTATATAAAAGTATAATTTCATATATAAGCTTTATATAAGTTTTGAAGCCAGTAAATATAGAATCCTGTTTATACTGGATAAGTTTCACAAGGAAAATATTGGGTTTTTGAGTTTTAAAATGCTAAAAATATTTTTAAATAAAATATTTTTTATACATAGGCAGTCTTATATATATCTTCAATGTATCATGATCATATCCACCCCCAACTCCTCCCACTTACTCACCAGAGATATTTTACAGCACATGCCCCTGTTCTCACAGTTTTTGCCTATTATTTAATAACCCACTGAGTCTAGGCTCAGACTTGTGCATATAATGCAACCTTGGTGTTCTAAGTGCAGTACCCACATCATGTCCAGTGGAAGGAATTTCCTGGTGGTCCTTCCCATCTTTCAGTTGTTCTGTTCTTTGAGCACTCTTCTCTGATATGTTGCCTGACTCTTGGCTGAGCACTAAGCAATCACCAGCACTTGACCAATTATGGGTCTCCACATTAACTGCTATCTGATTCAGAAGAAGCATCTCTAGACAAGGCTGAAGGCAGCACTGATCTGTGGGTATAAACATAAATATTGAGAGCAATGATTGACAATATATTTGGTCTAAACATGTCTAAAAATATCTGTTTAGTAATAGGCTCTTTCCAAAGCCCATGACCACTTGAGCTAGGGACCTTGAACCAGATTTACAGCACCAGTCATGACTCTCACCTCAAATGGGCCTCAAATCCAATAAAAAAGTACTTAGTTTCTTTGTATTCCTCACTCCACTGTTGGTCCTGTAACATCTAACCCAGCACTAGGTAAGACTATGTATGTATTGTTCTCCTCCAGTGGCCTCCGATGTTGGTTTGAATGAAGATGGCTCTTTTAGACTCATAGGGAATGGCACTGTTAGGAGGTATGTCTTGTTGGAATAGTTGTGGCCTTGGTGAAGGAAGTGTGTTACTGAGAGTAGGCTTTGAGGATTCAAATGCTCAAACCAAGCCTGGGGTCACTGTCTTCCTGCTGCCTGTTGAGCCAGATGAAGAACGCTTGGCTTCTTCTGCAGCCCCATGTTTGCCTGTGTGCTGCCATGCTTTGCCACCATGAAGATAATGGACTAAACCTCTGAACCTGTAAGCCAGCCCCGCGTTTTCCTTGATTTGAGTTTCCATGGTCCTGGTGTTTTTTCGAGGGAGTAAAACCCCTCCATAGTGAAGATACTTCCACAGCACCTTTTGGCATTATTGAAAGCTAGCCACCAGGGAAGATTATTTCAGGTCAGTTCCAGCTTGCTTTCTCTATCTTGCAACCAACATATGTTGTGTCTTAGGCAGTAGGGTCTTAACCATCTAATAATGGTAGGCAACCAGGAGCAATGGCAGTAGCTTTGTTGGTTTGGTGGGGTGTGTGTAGGTGTGTGTGTGTGTGTGTGTGTGTGTGTGTGTGTGTGTGTGTGTCTGTGTGTGTTGATCTCTATGACCAGTAACTAATAAGGAAATATCCTGTATGTGGTATTGAGATTTTCATATCTTCTGGGAGAATCATTGCCCACCCATGCACAATACAATCCTTTATTGACTTGTTCCCACCAATCTGAGTGCCTTCCCCCAGCAGTGTTTAGACTCTGCTACAGGTTTCACCACTATGAATTATGTCATCTCTGCTGTACTTTTGTGTGCTTTAAGATTTGACAGATTTTTGTCATGTGGAAGAGCTTAGCAGAGGTTTTCATAACTCAGAAAGTATGAATACTTCTTTATGTAAGGTAAATAATTCTATTATATAACATCTTAATCAAATTGTAGGTAAATTTAATGCATATTACCCATATGTGACAGGTGCTAAGCTGAATTTATCCATGTAATTAGCTTCATATTTATTTTAGTTCAATTGGTGAGAACCTGCAAAAAGAGAAAGTACATTTTCGTTGCTATAGAGCCCTTTATATTTTAGTCCTCTGTGTAGACTAGAAGTGATTTCATCAGCATAGTACATACTTCCTTTTTTTTCCCTTATGCATTAGCTTATTAATTCTTACACCTGAGGAATTTACAAAATACAAGGGAAGTCTTTTGTTATTCATTTATATTACCTATTAACTTAGTTGTCGTGTTTTGTTAAATTTTGGTATGTTGTGGGTACAAAAGAACCAGGTGCATCATGTAATCTGACATCCTTATTTTATACCACAGTGATTAAATTCCTTGTTCAGGGACTTAGTTCCAGTGGTAGAGCTGCAGTTTAAGGTTAGATAATATATAACAGACTCCTATTATTTTTCCACTACACTATACTACTATTACTGCCATATCTTTTAAATAATTGCAAAGAACAGAATTAGCTTCTGGTTCTTGAGACCCAGTTTATTTATCATGACAACTTTGTGTAATCTTTTATTAGGTTTATTGGTATCAATGAACATACACACGTGGGTAAATCAAAAGGAGAGTAGAAATTTATCTTTTTCTCATTTTGAAAGACTTTTTAAAAATGAGAATGGTCTTCATATGTTTATATGTGTTAATATTTGGTCCCTAGTTAGTGGAACTATTAGAGAAAGATTAGAAGGTGTGACTTTCTTACTGGAGGATCTATGTCACTGGGAGCAGGCTTTGAGGTTTTAAAGCCCATGTCTTGTCCAGCTGTGTAGTGGGATACTAGTGGGGAAAATTGCACTGGGTATTAGTCTGTCTTGTACTTTATAACTTACAAAGGTGATAGTTGTGCTCTACTTATATTTGGAGAGAAAGCTTTTTTTTTTAATTAATCAGGGTGAAATGTTGCAAGATATTTCCTATCCAATGACATTGAGGCAGTGAGAGGCTTGTGATTGGAGAGGAAAGAGGAGGCGTAGCTAAGGGCTGGGAGGTGTGTGTGTGTGTGTGTGTGTGTGTGTGAGAGAGAGAGAGAGAGAGAGAGAGAGAGAGAGAGAGAGAGAGAGAGAGAGAAAGAGAGAGAGAGAGAGAGACAGGGGGGCACTGGAGGTCATAAAGGGCTATGGTAGCAGACATTAATTTATCCAAAGGTTAGAAAATTGGGATAAGACTTTTATCATTGTAAATTGGCATCTTGTAATTGGGAGTTTCATATACATAAATACAATTGGTTAACTATTAAGGGTCATGCTTTACTGATGGAGAGACAGTCAGGCTGGGGACTGCCAGGGAGCTTGGGTCACCCACCGCCACACAGAGTTGATGGGGAGGTTCTTTTTAGTAATTCCCACTACACCATTGATGCTCTTCCTGCCTTGTAGTGACCATCTCAGGATGTGAGCTAGCAACTACTGCTCTAGTACCATGCCTGCCTGCTGTCATGCTCTTTGCCATAATTGTCATAGACTAACCTCTGAAACTGTAAGCCCCCAATATACTCTTCTATAAGGTGCTACAGTTATAATGTCTTCATAGCAATAGAAAAGTAAGACAGAAGGTGATATCTGGAAGTGAGCTATTTCTGTGACAGGCCTGACTATGATGTTGTTTGGAGGAATGTGGAAGACTTTGGGACTTTGGATGAGGAAAGTGATAGAATGCTCTAAGTGGAATCTTATGGGCTATCCTTATAGGAGCTTTGAAGACATAGTGCTGGGAGCAGTGTGGACTGTGGCCAGGCCTAAGAGGCTCCAGAAGAACAATATTAGCAGTTAAGATAGAGAGCATTGTTGTGATGCTTTGGCAAAGAATGTGGATGCTTTTTCCATTTGTCCTAAGAGTCTGCCTGAGTCTAAACTGAAGATTCTTGGACTAATTCCTTCATAGAGGAGATTCCAAGACAGCCTAATATTGACCCTGTCACTTGGTTATTAGTAATTACACTTTTGCAGATATATAATGAAAAAGTAACTGGGGCAAAAGAGATATACAAATTATACAACCTGAGGAGGAGAAGCACAGGAAATTTAATATTGGAGCCAAGGTTCAATATTAAATTGAAAGAAATAAAGAGAAGCCTGCTGTGAAATGGAATAAAGAAAGTAGTGCCCCCAGGGCAGGAACTCACCCCTGCTAGGTTTTCCTCTTTTAAAAAAGAAAATGTGTGCATTAAAGGACAGCTAATGCAAAGTCAGGATGGGAAGGAAGTAGTTTGCTTTTGATTTTACAGGGGTTAATATTAAGATTATTGTGGGTATTAGACTAGACTCAGGTCTTCAGAACTTTGTTGAGACTGAAGGACTGGGGACTTTTGAAGTTGGTCTAAATGCATTTCAAGGTGGCTATAAGCTTGTAGAGGCTAGAGAAGGGAACTTGGTGGTTTGCCTGAGACTGGCTTCTATGATTCACATGTTTGAATACTTGGTCTCTAATTGGTGGAACTGTGTTGAAATCAAGTGTGGGTTGTTGGAAGACGTGTCACTGGGGAGTGGCTTTGAGGTTTCAAAGGCTCGAGAGATTCGCCATCCTTAGTTAGCTTGCTCACTCCCTGTCTCTGTCTCTGTGTTCTCCCCCCCCCCACTCCCGCTACTGCCTGGATAGTCATGCACTCACCCAATGAAATGATAAGCCCTCAATAAATTATCTTGGTCATGATATGTTTACGGCAACGGAAAATTAAGACACTATCTCTCCACCACATCATTAAAACAGGGTTTTGCTAAGGAGCCCAAAGTGGCCTTAACATCCTAATCCTCACATCTCAGCTCTAGAGTGCCACGGTTGTAGGAATGGATCCCACATAGCTTGAGATTAGCACAGCTATATACATACATTTTTATGTTTATTCTAGTGACTGTTTTTTCTTCCTTTCAAGATATTTTGAGGGTGTTTGGTGGCTTCTAAGGATTCATTCCAATAATTCCATTTTATCATATGGTAAAGTTGTAGCAGCTATGAAGTTTACCTAAAACATGAGAGGCGATTTCATTCCTGCTGAGTTGAATAGATAATAAGTACGTAAGTGGATAGTGTTGGCTTTAGAGAGTGATGTTGGTGTTCAATATTTGTCCTCCAGTATATACCTGGTAACTAGTAGGTGCTCATGTTTCCACTCAGATCATGTCAGTGAATTGAATTCATTTTTTTCTGAATGGTTAAGAAAGGAGTGTGTACGTGTTGGGTGTGGGATGCAGGGATTAAACATAGGCTTTAGGTGTGACTAAACACATACCATTAAACCATACCTACAGCCTCAGGAATTAATTGTCATGAGGTTTTCCTTTGTAACAAAGTAGATAACTAAAGAAATATACTTTTAACCAAGTGAACTAACTGTGTGTGTTTTAATTTATAATACTGAAATTTTAGATCATGAAAATATATGAAAACTCAGGAAGGGTAATAGATTATTAAGCATGTCCAGTTACTTTGACTCATTAATTTAAAAACATTGTTATCTTAATGGGCCTAATGAGGCTTATGGAAACCACTTCAGCCTTTTAGTCCAGAGCAGGGAGGCTCCTTTAAGTGACCCTTTTAATGCTGGTGTTAGAGGAGGAGAACACCCGGTGAGTCCCAGGCTTGCCTTTCTAAAGTTCAGTGCAGGTTAACTCCTGTTACACAGACATCTCACCATCTGAGTGCAGATGCCACCATTCACCAGTGAGATAGGTCAGTGGGGTACCAGAAGGACTCAGGAACAAATGCTCTTCTGTGACTGCATTAAGTACCTGTTTGCTGGGCCTTTCTAGTGCTTTTCTGTGGACTCACCTAAAGGCCAAAGGGCATATTTTATGAAATCAAATTCTGTTGTTTTTTGTTTGTTTGTTTGTTTTTTTCAGGAGTTTGTTACTTTGAGAAGAAAACTTTTTCCCCCTAGTTTCTATTTATATAAATAAAGAATTTTGACAGTGAAATTTCAACAGAAGGTATATATGTTCAGTTTACAGGTTTCCAATTCACTTTTACAAATCCCAGGTATGGATGTAAGTTTCAATTTACTAGAATAGTTAGGTAGAAAAATAAAGTATTTAATTAAATCAGTTGCACAGCATCCCAAAGAACATAGGTTTATTTTTCTTTTGGATCATTTTAGCAATAAAATTTCTTGTATAATGGTACATGATATCTCTGCTTTTAATTGTGTACAAATTATAGCTAGTTTTTTCTTTTTAATTGCGCCCAGTGAGTACATGTAAGTATTACATGTATGTATAAAAATGAGTAATTTTTAGGGTACACAAAATGCAGTTTACATAACTAGATGGTCTTAACTTTGGGTGTTTCTATTTTATATTATCTGTTGATAAATGAAATAAGATTCTTTTGACTCTAGACTCCCAGATAAGCTCAGGTGATTAGCTGCTCATAAGAGGTAGTTCTCCATACCTTAGAGCATTACCAAGATAGATCAAATTCTGAATTCTTGTCCTTACAGTAGATATAAGTAATTAAAAGAGAACTGTTGTGTCTCCAACTATCTCAATTTGGTTTTCCTTGGATTATCACTGTTTGTGTGTACTGTTGTCTTTTAGGTCACTGGCAACTCTTAAGCCTTAGGCCGTTTAAATTGATAATTTTGCTCATTTTAAAATGAAACTTTTAAGGAAGAGCTCTTAACTCACTTATAAGACCTAAGAAAAAACATTAAAAACTAAAGTTTTATGATTTGACTTGTGAAAATTTCTAATTGGACTTTTTTTATGTTTTAGAAAATGGAAGTGCTGTCCAAGTTGGAGAATTGTTGCCCTGCAAGATTTGTGGAAGAACATTCTTCCCATTAGCACTGGTGAGAAGGCTGATTCGAACTATTTGCACTGGAGCCTTGTAGAAGGGATTGCTTCATACATGAGGACAGTTGCTCTGTGTTATGCTAACTCTTTCAGCCTTGTAGGAGCAATGGGCCTATTAGGAGATAGAACACTCAACATAAATTTAAGAGACAAAGTACCTCATAGATATCAGTGACAATGCATCAGCAAAATTTATAATTTCTAGAATTGGCTTTAAAGTATTGGTAGCACAGGGATTATTTTCTAAAATGTGAGAAATTGTTGAGCAGTCTGATGAATAGAAATTGAGGCAAAAGTAATGGCTGAGACCCTGTTTCAAAAGCAAAACAAGACATTTAAAATTTTTCATCAAAGGCTGGAAAGATAGACATGGCAGCTAGGAGCCCTTGTTCCCATTGCAGAAGAGCCAGCTTCTGCCTCCAGGACCCATGTGGGGTCTTAATAGTGACCCATCATTTCCAGGGATCCCACACTCTCTGGCCTCTGGATACCAGACATGCATGTGATACATGCTCATACTTGAAAGTCCATGCTTGTACACATAAAAGTACATGTTCAAACCTTGTAAAAGCTATTTATAGTGCAATGTTTATTGAAATAAAGCACAAAACAAATAGAAGTGGACAGTGGGTTCATGATTGGCATTGGTACTAAATAAGGGAGTCCCTTTCCTTTTCCTTTTCCTTTTTCCTTTTTCCTCTTTCCTTTCCTTTCCTTTCCTTTCCTTTCCTTTCCTTTCCTTTCCTTTCCTTTCCTTTCCTTTCCTTTCCTTTCCCTTTCCCTTTCCCTTTCCCTTTCCCTTTCCCTTTCCCCCTCCTTCCCTTCCTCCTTCCCTCCCTCTTCCTTCCTTCCCTCCCTCCCTCCCTTCTTTTCTTTTTTAAAGATAAACTTAACAGTACAGTTTTCTTGCATTTACTGAAGTGCAAAAGGAGCAAAGGTGCATTTAGCTTGTTGTCTCAGTCACAACTTGCTGTACTGGATGGAGAATCTCTTTCTATAGAAGTGGTTATTTGGAGACTGGCTAAGATAACTTTAACTGTGCATGCTTAAAATGAGCAAATAATTTAGCATTTATTAAGAAAACAATCTGTAGATACAGACCCTTACACATGTCAGGAAAAATCATAGCTGAAGAAAACAAGCCTGGGCTCTAGAAGGAGGGAAGATGGTGAGTTCTAGGAGAAAGGGATAGTTGTATAGGAAGGATGCACATCGGACCACTCTGCTTGCTACTTTGAGATAGTGTTGTATTAATTCATTTTTTATGTTACCTTATGTCATCCAAGTACCATGGGTAGCTTCTGTAACCCAAGACTGAGTTCTTCTGCTCTTACAAGATTTCTCATGGCTGTGTCCTTACGTATGAGGACTTCTCATGAAGTAGCTCTGAGTTCTTTCACTATTGCTTCTTAGCAATGATGAAAACTGGAATTTTAAATGATTCCTGGCAAAATCCTAAGATACTCCCCTATAATTTCCTGAAAGGTAGGTGTGTGTGGTGTGTGTGTGTGTGTGTGTACGCACACACTTGCTTTAAAGCTTAATCTAATTAAGGAAAGATGTAACTGTTTTCCTCTGGGTTTTTTAATATGGTGTTTAAGCAGGACTGAAATTTTGGTTTTGCTGTTTTCTCCTCTGTAGAAAAGAAAATATTATACCGCCTTTCTTGATTTTTAACAGAAAAAGCATGGACCCATTTGCCAGAAAACTGCCACTAAAAAGCGGAAGACTTTTGATTCCAGCCGGCAGAGAGCTGAAGGGACTGATATTCCCACAGTCAAGCCTCTCAAACCCAGGGTAACTCTAGGCTTCTGAGCAGTGTAAACCTTGTTACTACACTTTGTGAAACAATTATGAGTGTGAGTCTAGGTAAACAAAATTCCATGTTATGTGTTCAGAATAAATGTCATCAGGAATATAAATTTTATTTTAATTAAGAACATGAATGAGTAAAAATGCCACTGAAAATGAAACTTTAACACTATATAGGAAAATCTGTGGTGTCAGGTGGCCATTCCAGCTGAATAAAACTTCACTGTGAGCTAGGTTATATTTAAGTGGCTTCTTTAAACTAACCATATGATTTTTTTTTTGTGGGATAATTTGAAGATACTGATAAAAATAAATTTAGTAAAGTGTATTTTTTTGAGTTAAATTGGTTCTGGAGAGATCACTCAGTAATTGCCACTCTTTCAGAGGAATCAGGTTCAGTTCTCAGCCCTTGTGCCCAGTAGCTCCCTTTTTAAGATGAAGTTATTTGATGCTAGGCTAATCTGATATTTAACTTTGTTTTGCTGTCTTCGAATACTTGCAGGAATGATGGTGAGACTTAACTAAGAAACATAAATGAGTATTTGAAGTTTTTCATACTAGGTGCCATTTATGTGATTACATTATAAAGTAGGTAAGGTAGCTGAATATATGAGGCAGTATGGGCCACTGGTACAGAGACTGGCTACAGGAATGAAAATCCTAGACTTGGATGTGTTTAGGTGACATTCTATGCTGATTAGGCCAGTTAGCCTGTGTTTGCTCCTGTGTGCCTTTACAGTGCTGATGGAGGTGGTATCTTAAGGGGTTATTCAGGAGGTTACAAATGACTATAATATTCAAAAGTCTTATTTAATTGTTTTAATAATAAAAGCAAAGTAAAATTATACTGAGTAGTTTGCTGCCTTACTTCTCCTTAAAGTATGATCCTTAGTGTATTAATAGCAGCATTATTTGAGAACTTCTTAGAAATGCAGAATCTTGGATATCCTACATATATATTCAGTGTATACATTGAATTAAAATCTGCTGTTTACAAGATCCATGGGTGTATTATAGTTTGAAAAGCAATTAGAAGACATTGTAGTGTACTTCTTAATGTATTTATTTATATTAAGGAACTCCTGTAAAATTGCAAGCACCTAAACAATTGAACAGACTCTAGTGCCGATAAAATTAAAGATAAGATGCCATGAACAGACTGCCAGATACACATAAGAATGGCCTAAAGCAACTGAGAATGTGTAGGAAGTGTGTGGGACTCTGTGGCCAAGAGTCTGACATCGTATAGTACAGGAGGGTCTTTTCATCTTAAAGGAAATTCCTCTAAGGTGAGCTTTTTAAGGATGTGTATCTTATACTACAGCCATGTGAGACACAAGATAAAGAATGCTAGAGGTTCTCAGAAGGTTCTCAGAACCCTTCCTGAAGGGAAGAAGGTCACAGTAGTAGTTCCCCGTCTCCTAAGGAAGTGTAGGAGGCAGGTGCTTGCAGTCACATAGAGCCTGATTTGTAAGAATTAGTCTGTTCCTCCCCGCAGGAAGAAGATAGCTGCTGTTCCTGCAGCCTGGCGGTCTCTGCACCCTTTGCCTCTCAGCTTTTCCCAGTGGCTGCACCAGTGTTGCCACTCTGGTTGGCCACATGAGCCTGGGAGAGCAGAGCTGAAATGGAGGCGATTAAAGCCTCCTGTAGTAGCCAGCTTTACTCAGGGCATCAGACAGTTCGTATATGAGGGCTAAGCAAGTTCATGTGAGCAAGGTTGACTTTGAGTTCAAGTTGTATGTAGTCACAGGGAAAGGTCCTGGTTCAAATCATCATCGAAGTAACAATGGATAAGATAATAGGTAATCTAAAGGAAAACCCATTCCTGCATGGAAGCTAAATTCCAGAACAGCCAAAGTTATGGAAGAACACAGATTACAAGACTGTCCTTTTAGTTGTAGTTTTCCATAATGTCTCAGAAATTGCCTCAAACAGCTTTATTAATGGACCATGGTATAACATACCAGGAAAACCATCTTCATTCAGTGATGATTAATAGAAAGTCTGTTAGCTCTCATTGATACAATGATCAGTCTATAAGGAAAACACACCTTGCCATTAGATGACTGATACCGCAGAATGGATAAATGTTACAGTTAGCTGTAAAATGAGAACTTTGCAATGGAAGATTTTTATATTATATATCCATGAGTGAAGCTGGTTATAATTTTTTTTTACCAAGTTTTATTGCTTTCATAAATTGTGGGGAAAATACAGCTTTAAAATATGGTTTGGGAAAAATAGCACTTTAAAAGAACTCATTTGAAATGTAAATAAAGAAAATATCTAATTAAAAAACAGCAACAACGACCAAAAAACCCAACCAACCAACAAACCAACCAACAACAACAACAACAACAACAACAACAACAAAGAACTCAGTAGTATAGATATATGGGCCTGGGAAATTTTTGGTAGGAAAGTTTTTAATAGTAGAATTACTTTTTTAAAACAAATAGGTCTTGTGAACTTTTTTCTGGTTGCTATTTTGTTTCTTAAAGATGCTTTCCAGTTTTTCCTTTCCATTTCTCTATTTTTGGTTTTGTAGGACATTGTTTTCCTGTGTAGCTTTGGCTTTCCTGGAACTCAGAGATCCACCTGCATCTGCCTTCCAAGTGCTAGGATAATGTGCACACTATTGCCAGGTTTCTTTTTAATCTTAATTACCATTTTTGTTCTGCAAATTTTTCTGTATCTTTCATGTAAGAACTATCCATGACAGCTATTTTTAATTAGTAGGAGAGTTTGAGAACTTCATACATCATCGCTGTATACATTGCACCACTGGCTCAACCTTCCTCCCCTGTCTTCCCTTATTATTATATGCATGGTATATGCACACATACACATGTGTATGTACAACCTATTGAGTCCATTTAGCATTGTTAATATGTACATGTGTCCAGGGCTGATTCTTGGGGTTGTACATACATATGTGTGTGTATGCATATGCTGTGTGTGTGTAATTCGGGAATAGATTATCCCTAGAGAAAATGGATTCTTCCTCTCCCTGGAGCTGTGGACCACCCATAACTCCTAATCGAGGGCTTTCCCCGCATACTTTGATATGTCAGCAGGTATTCTCATTGTACTAGTCTTCTTCAGGCAAGCATACTGTTTAGATTTCATGAGAGCAATTTTCCTGTCATGTTTAGAGGTCACTATTTTGTGCCAGCTGTCAAAAGACATTTATTTAAAAATACAAATCCAAAACTAAACAGTAAGAACTAAAACCCTAAGTGCCAGGCCTCTTTTTCGTCATACAGCATGTGTGCAGGCCTAGACTGGTCAAGTGTAGCTCTCACACTTCATCCAAGAAACTTCTGTTATAACAGGACTCTTACAGAGGTCCACACTGCAAATATTACATGGTGGCCAACTCCAACTGATACAACTGTAAGGCAACCTGCTACACATAAGGCTCAAGGAAAAATCGTACAAAGGGGAACAGAGAGATTATAAAAGTCAGAGGAACAGGACAGCTGGCAAGTCAGGCAGAAGCCAAGAGAAACCAGATTGAGTCAGTAATGTTGGAAGATTAGACTGTACTGAGGCAGGGAGCTTCCAGACCTAGGCCTAGGAAAGTTAGGAGAGAGAAAGAAAAGCTCTGGGCTCAGCCCAGGCCGGATATCCATACTCCTTAGGTATGGATTATATCTCATCCCTCACCTGAGGAAACAAAAGCAGCATTTCTAGGTTTGATATACGTAATAGATAACTTCTTAAAACAAGTTATGAAAAATCATATATAGATGAAAACACAAGGTGTTAGGTTACTTAGGAATACATTTTGCAATCAAAGTATAAGCCTTCTATGAAGAGTACTTAGAATACTCAAAACATAAATGAAGAAAGATTAGATTCCCTAAATTATTTATGAATAAAATGTTCAGTTTTTCTAGTTAAATCAATAGTGTTTTAGTGAGAAGCCAGTTATGAGATGATACAGAGCAGTGCACACGTAAGAAAGACGAAGCTGAAAGTGTGGCCATGAGCTAGAGCTGCCCGTCAGGTGCCACATGTGCCACACAGTTTCAGGGTTTAAATGCTAGCGCAAGGATCCTGCTCGATGCAGTGAAATGAAGGGGAAATCAAGACTAGGTATACACTAATTTACTTAAACTTAAGAGGGTGTCTCTCTGTAGGAGTGTGGTTGAGTAGGGAGTTAATATACAGACACAATGGCATGACTTTTTTAAAAAATAAGCTGAAATAGTATCATATCCTATTCATTGTGCAAATACATGTAATCCACAATGAATAAAATAGAAATAAAATTCAAACCACAAAGCTAAAACCCAATAGAAAATAGTAAATTAACTAATAGTTTTAAGATACCTGAAGATCCATAGGAATTGGAGAAAAAAGGATCCTTTCCTCAGAGCCTAGAAGAATTATTCCTGAAATACTGAAAGTCAGGGGGAGGTTGCCTAGGAATGTGGCCTGCTCACAGGGTAAACCAAGATGGCTTCCTGAGAGTGGGTGTGTCTTCAGTCTCACTCGTCCAAGAAAGTCAGTAAATCTGTTCTCTACCTCTGCAGCAGTCCAAACCATCCACTTTCAGTACATACACCATATATAAAGGATCACAAAAGAGACATATGGAGTGCAAGCACAGCTTTGTCTACATCGCTGTAGAGGACGCTTGATCAGTATTAGCCTTGAGGAGAATTGTATTTAAAAGTTGCACACAGAGTGGTTGTTGATGTTTAATTTGGGAAAGCTCACTGATGGATTCCTGCTAAGAAAACATTTAAAATAATATGGCTTTATCTGAATTTTTGTTTCAGTATATTAAAAAGTATATTTTGATGTTACTTCTTCCTCATTTTTAGCCAGAACCACCAAAGAAACCATCTAATTGGAGAAGAAAGCATGAGGAATTCATTGCCACCATAAGAGCAGCAAAAGGCCTTGACCAAGCTCTCAAAGAGGGCGGCAAGCTCCCCCCTCCTCCCCCACCCTCTTACGACCCTGGTATGTGGAGGATTGTTGCCAGAAACGTTCATGTGTTTTTAAGTTGATGTGAAATAATTTATCAAGAAACCTAATGACGCATAATCCTTTGTATTAATGTATTAATACTCTCTTGTATTAATGTATTAATGCTTTATTGTATTAATACTTTATATTATATTAATACCTTGTATTAATGTAATGGTGATAATCAAGAATCTGGGTATACAATTGCAGCCTTAGAGACCATTAAAACACACTGCTTCTCATCACAATGACGTTGTTTAAACTTAAGCTTAATGTTTTAAAAGTTTTAATTGTAAAACATTGATATATAGAAAATCAGTTATGCTCATTTTACATTCATTAGGATTGAACAGTTATGTTGCTTGGTTCTTTAGTATTTCCCCTGAAAAAAAAGTTAAAACATTTCTAAACTATATACTTAATTCAGAACATCAAATGTATACCAATTACCCAAATGATGTTTTCAAAACTATGTTTTACTACAGTTTCTACTGGGAAACTAGAAGTACTGTTTATTATTGTCAAAGGAAAAAGATTATAGCAAATCCATATGAAATACTAAGGTAGACATAAAATAGTAGGATTGACATTTTGCTATTGGCTATTAGGACATCCTTGCTGTAGATTGGAGTTTAAATCAAAGGGAGTATTTTTTTTTTTTTTTTTTTTTTTAGCAAACCTGTATGTGATTATTTAAAACATTTTATTCTAGAGGAGACACTTGTCAACTATTTTAGTAAAAGATCGAGTTGTAAGAATTTTAAGTATCGACTATTGGTAAGACTACTTATCGGACTATTTTGCTTTTCCTTGTTGTAAGCCAAAATATGTCAATGAGTGGATAAAGTTATATCCCAAACAATAACAAGAGCAAAAACCTTTATTTTTAAAAACGTGCAATGGGCAGACAGGATTGTGCCTCAGGCTATAGTTTGTCAACTCCTAACGTAGGAATGATCCTGTGGTTTTTGGGATCATCCCCCCTGGGCTAGCTGGAAGGCCTTGGAGTGCGCACTCACACGCCATGATGCTGAGATCCCACTCTGCAGGCACTTCTGAACTACGCCTCAGCTTCTTAGCTGTGCTTGCCATATCCCTGGACATAGCGAAAGATGCAGCCTGGGCTGCAGGAATTCTGTAAGGTTTTGGACTTGCTGTATATTTTGTTGTTGGATGCTTTAGACTGTCCCATTAAAAAGTAGGATTTTTTTTCTGAAACTTGAATTATGTCAATGACGTTTTGATTTTTAAACTACTTCTGCCATTTCTTGGTACATCCTTTTAGAAAATACATTTCTTTGCAGTCTGCGTACCTATTTCTTGATTTTATTTTTAAAAAGATTTTATAATTTAATCTGTACCTCACTTTCTATTTTAATGTGTTTTTACTGTTTAGGTACAATAAAGTTTGTTCCATAATGAAAACAAATATTTTTTTGTTTTCATTTTCTTTTCTACTGATACTTTTACGTATTTTTTCTTCAGTTTTTCTCAGATTGGTTGAGATACTGACTTAGACTTTTCATAACTAGCCTTACCAAGTTCAGGTCAGCCAAGTTGGATGCTGTGTGGGATCGACCTCATGCTTATCACGTGCCAGTGTGTGTGTTTCGCAGCTTAAATCCTGACCATTGGAGTGTTCGGACACTGACTGTGTTTCTCCCTTGCTATGCTTTAGATTATATTCAGTGTCCATATTGCCAGAGGAGATTCAATGAAAATGCAGCCGACAGACATATAAATTTTTGTAAAGAGCAGGCAGCACGTATTAGTAATAAGGGCAAATTTTCTACTGATTCCAAAGGAAAAACAGCCTCTCGGCCACAGGTAAATGGATAATTTGAAATATTTCTATAAATTTTGAATGTGCCTCTTTGAGATTCATATTTTTATATTTATTTTTCCTAACAATAAACTGTAAATTTTTAATCAGTCAAAATGGATGTTATTTCTAAGGGCCTTGGTATAAAATTCAAGTGACAGTTTGAGGAAAAAATAGCACAAATTAATGTATTTAAAAGGTGTTTCATTCCTTATCCTAGTGTCTCTTTAATTGCATTTTATAATTTTTTTAGCTTAAAAATTATTCTAATTATTAATGTTTGCTTATAGTTCATTTCAAGTGAATTATTTATTTTCAGATCACTAGAGTGTAGTAGATATATTACTGCTTATTTTTCATTCTATTTTAGTCCAGGAATGCATTTGCTATTAGAGTGTGCTCTGGTGCCTTGCGTGCAGTCTCCCTGGGGTGTGTGCTGCAGCACCCCTGCATGTGAGGCTGCATGCTGCGAGGCGTTGATGCCAGATGGAACTGACTGACCCTTACTGACATTTGCTTTCATTCTCTCACAAGTTACAGAGAAAAATCTTTAGCTTTGATTATAGTATTTTCTCTTTCGCATGCTAATTTTGACTCTTATATATCACATACTTGGAAATCTTCTTAGATTGTAATAATGCCTGCTTTTGTGATCCATAATATACAGTGCCCTTTATTGTCCTTTAAACTAGCTTTTTATTCCTGGTGATTTTAAGTGTATTGTATTTAATAAGAAAATAGTCATTTCAACTTATGAATTTTAGTTTTGCTTACATGTTTTCTTTCTTTTCTTCACCTTAAATATATGTTTGCCAATCTAGAGACTAGACTTTTATAGTCTTAATTATTTAGTTCCTTTTGTTCATGCTGTTTCAAAGTACACTGGGTTGTTTGAGTGTTTGAACATATACATGAAATATTGTTATTCTTGGGAAATTGTGTTAGGTCTTTGCTGCCTTCAGCTTTTACCCAGACACATGTCTATTCTTCCGCTCCTCCATCACTGGTGCTAAGGACAAAGGCAGGCTTTGTATTTCAGTGTCTCTCTGGTTCTTGGAGACCATCTGTCTGGAAACATTCCATGTTTGGTTAAGTGCTGTCAGTGTAGCTGACTGATTTACTTAGAAACTGGGTCTGTGTGCTGGCCGGCCTGCAGTCACCACAGCCTGGGCGGGCTAACATGGTGGCTTCTTCCTGCCTCTAACACTCAGTGCTTTTAAAACGGCTTTCATGGAACTGTAAACTTCTTTTCATAGTTGCCTGAGATATTTATGGTTTTGATAGAAGAGTTGGTCTATGGAAGCATTTTTGTCAACAATAAACTTGTTTTGATTTCTGTACTAGAATACTTTATATTTTATGACTATTTTGCTTGACTGGATTTATGTATATATCAGTATTATTAAATTCACTCATAATGCTGCATAACTGCCATCATCTGTCTCTAGAACCTTTTCTTCATGTGAGACAAAACAGACAGACTCTAGGCATTAGGAATTATGAGCTGTTGAATTGCTAGTTTGTACCTCTTAATATCAAAATGATGTTGTTTTTTTCCCCCAATTTTCATTATTTTAGTATAAGCCGTCTCCGCTTAAAAAATCAAATCCTCCTGGAATTACATCATCAGGATCTTCCCGACTACCACAACCAAGTACTACTAGCAAAACAATTGTAGGTAATGAGATTCCATATGGCCAATTAAACAGACAAACAAAACCATGTTAGTTGATAAGGATATGCCAAAATGGTCTATTTTAGATTATTAAAAAATTATACATAAGAATTTAGCTTAGTAGTTATTTCTGGGTAAAATAGAAGTCACTTTGAATAGTAACTACAGCCAAGTTCTTTTCTTTATTACTTGAAAGGACACAATGATTTTTTTTTTGTATGTGTGCTTGAAACTTTCCAGTAAGACAGGTACTAACAGCTTAAAGAGGAAACCACTAAAGTGGGATGTTGTTTGTGTGGCAGTGATGGGATAAAAACAGAACTGGACGCATTTCTTACGAGTAGTTTTAAAGTCTTTATTTTATAACTACAGGCTCTAAGGAACTGCTTTCCTTGTTAGAGACTCTGTTTGATGTGAATTTTCTTTCATACAATTGTTAAACAAAACCTGTTACCTTTTTATTATAAGGTGTGCCTACTGGTAAAGCATCTTCAGTTAACAGTCCTTTGGGAAACAAACCTCAGACCTTATCTCCTTCTCATAGAGCAGTAGCAGCCCCTCAGGCAGGGTAAGTCCATGCTGCACGTGCTTGGTGCTGTGCTTTGAATGACAGCAGTGCTTTGTGTTTGCCTTGCTCTGTTCTTCCGTTGTTCAGTGTTGCTCTTAGAGGATTTCTGCTGCAGAGACATTCAGTGATACTCTTAAAATCCTAGTATAACTGTTTCGGAAAATATAGTTGCTCTTCATCAAGATCCGGATGTATTTGTGGTGTGTGTGTGTGTGTGTTTGGGTAAAAAGTTTTATTTTGGTGTATCTAAGGAAATTACGTATAATATTGAAGGTTTAGTAATAACTAATATCTTGAAGTCTGTACTTAATTCTTTTGTAGTCATGGAGGAACTCAGAGAATCAGATTTCTTTAAAGGTATGTAACTTTTAGGAACAGTCAGGTGCTCAGCGAGATCTCCTTGACTAGAAAACAGTCAAATTTTTTATTATAATGCATAAAAATCACAAAATGTATAGTTTTGCTTGAATAATGTGTATAGAGATGTATATAAAGTTATTTGGAATTGTAAAAATAAATATACTTTTATAATGATTTTGCTATAAGAAAAATATAGGGTACAAAATTCCTCATGGAATTTTCTGTAGTATGCCTGCATTGTCTGACGTATAGTATAATGAGAACTAAAAATATATGTAGACATATTATAGATAGAATATTCTGTGTAGACAGCATATATGGAATCATCAGTAAATTATTATTTGCTAATAATTTTAGTCTTTCTATACTGTGTTTTTCTATATAATGGCTTCTAGTGAAATAACTTCTACTTTTAACAATCTATTATAATGTTAGAACACTTGATAAAATTAGGCATTTTATTATCTAAACATGTATTTTCACAGGTTTACTTTCCCCTGTTAATAAATTGCAAAATGACAATGACAATAAAGAAAACAAAAACAAAACAGAAAATTTTGACATTTTTTTAGATATGTAGTTGGTGAAGGAAACATAACTAACATAATTTTCAAGAATACTTTATCCCTGACTCATAGTCACTTATTTTCATGAAGAAAATTTACAGAGGAATATTGGTCAGTTGTGATTAGCCATCTTTCTCCCCCCCCCCCCCCAATCAGATAGCATATGAAATCCAAGATATACAAGGTGGATAGCACATTTGGCATGTAAGCATGAAAACCCCATGTGAAATCCAGGCATGATACTGCAGGAACTGTAATGCTAGGCTTCTGCTGGGGCTGTGGGAGGCAGACACAGAATCTCTGGAAGCTCACAGACCTGCTAGCCTGATTTACATAGCAGAAAGCAAGAGACCAATGCCAAAAAAGGTAGAGATGGGGATGGATTCCTGGTACTGCTCTCTTCCCTTCACATGTGTTCACACACACACACACACACACACACACACACACACAACATTGTCAGATGACTATGTAGGTCAGTGGTGGGATAATTTCGTGGCATATTCACATCCTTGGGGTTAGAACAAAGATCAGCAAAAGAAACAAATGAGCAAGACTACAGAGCAGAAAGAATAAAAAACTAACAAAATACTGACAAAGTACAAGGAGTTACTTGCCTTTTCCTTATTGATCTTCTGGTGGTTAATAAATACAATAGTGGTTTCCTTTTTTCTTTCTACTGGTCAGCTCATTATGCAGTAATGCATAGGCACAGCAGTCAACTCTATAAAACCTTTTTACTATAGCAAAGAGAATTATTTTTAGTTAGACTATAGCCCTTTTAGGGTTTTAGGTATTGCTGATTATAAATTAGAAGGCAGTATTTTTCAATAGTTCTGTTTTACTGATGATTTCCTTTTTGGTTGAAGTAAGTTGTTGACAAACTTTTTAAGTAGACTCTGCACATGAAGCTGGCTGATAGAATTTTTCAAAAAAGAGTTTTGGGACTGGGTAGACGGCTCAGTAATTAAAGAACTTGCTATGCACGTTCAGAGTTTAGAGTTCTGTTACTAGAAGCCTTGTAGCCCTGAGTGGACATAGCAGTCTGCCTGTCTTCAGCTCAGCCCTGAAGGTGGTGTCTGAGTCACCTGATTAAACTGAGAAGCAAGCTTTGCCAACTAACTCAGGGGTTTTTAAGAGACCGTGCTTCAAAGAATAGAGAACAAGTATGATTCCTCATTCCAACTTCAGTCCTGCCGGTACACATACATGCAGCCGCACATATCCAAAATAACAGATCAAAACAAAAATTGCATACACATTCATGCAAACACCACAGAGAGAGAGAAAGCACAGGAGTGAGAACACACTGATGGTGGAGGTAGACAACAAGGCACTTGTGTTCTACTGTGCCACTAAGTAAGTGTGAAACTTTGAGTATGTCTCTCTGACAATACTTTGTGACTGTGTTTATAAATATTTTTATAACTAATTTAAGAAACCTGATCAAAACCTGCTTTATATGATCCCCAAGAGAAAATATGTTTTACTAACAGGAAAACATTTTGAACATATGCTTTTCCAAGTATTGTACTGCTTATAATACCATGAAATTGATCACTTTGGATGCCCCACAACATACTAAATTGGCAGTCACATGTGTTCAGATTCTCATTGTCTGTATAGAAGGCCCCTATCCTTGAACCAGAGTTATTCTTTGCTTCTGGTCAACGTAGTTTCTGTATTACAGTATTAATTGGAGATTACTATTCTCCTGTTAACGTAGAAGCAGTCAACAGCTATCTATTGAGTGCCAACTACCATTTCTGTGTTGGAATCTTTAGAGCAGCAATTAATTTTATTGTTTTCTTTGTCAAAGTGTAAACACCCTGGTGATCAAAATGAAGGAAAAAAGAAACCCTACCTAAATGTATGGCGTTTTTATGGAATGACGATAAAACTAATGAATCGATAAGTTAAAATTCTCAACTATAAACCTGTTGCCTCATAGAATAGTTGTTCTGTAAAAGACTTCCTTAAAGTTTGCCCGGCAGTGAACTTTTTCTGTTATGCATTAACTTGTACTGAGGCATTTGGTCTACTGTAACATTGACAGGACTGAAAAATCAACCGAGCCTGATATTAGTTCTTCTGGACTTTACAGCTGTTTCAAGCATTGCTTACAACATTTGGTATAGGTCACATTATTCATGTATTCTGGTCTTATTTTTTAATTTATTTACATTCCAGGTGTTATTCTCTTAGCTGGTTTCCTCCTCTCCCTGGAACCCACCCTCGTATGCCCCTCCCCCTGCTTCTATGAGGCTATCCCCCACCTACCACTCCTGCTTCCCCGCCCTCAGTTCCCCTACACTGGGGCATCTATTGAACCTTCATAGGACCAAGGACCTCTCTTCCCTGACAAGGCTGTCCTCTGCTGTATATGCAGCCAGAGCTGCATGTATTCCTTGGTTGGTGGCTTAGTCTCTACGAGTTCTGGGGGTTTTGGTTGGTTAATATTGTTGTTCTTATGGGTTTGCAAACCCCTTCAGTTCCTTCAGTCCTCTCTCTAACTCCTCCATTGGGGACCCTGCACTCAGTACAATAGTTGGCTGCAAGTATCCATCTCTGTATTTATAAGGCTCTGGCAGAGCATCTCAGGAGACAGTTCTATCAAGCTCCTTTCAGCAAACCTTTCTTAACATCCAAAATAGTGTTGGAGTTTGGTGACTGTATCTGGGATGAATCTCCAGGTGGGACAGTCTCTGGATGACCTTTCCTTCAGTCTCTGCTCTGCACTTTGTCTCCATATTTGCTCCTGTGAGTATTTTGTTCCCCTTTCTAATAAGGACCAAAGCACTCACACTTTTGGTCTACCTTCTTGAGCTTCATGTGATCTGTGAATTGTATCTTGGGTATTCCGAGCTTCTGGGCTAATATCCACCTATCAGTGAGTGCATACCATGTGTATTCTTTTGTTCTTGGGTTACCTCACTCAGGATGATATTTTCTAGTTCTGCCCATTTGCCTAAGAATTGTATGAATTCATCAGTTTTAATAGCTGAATGGTACTCCATTGTATAAATGTACCACATTTTCTGAATCCATTCTTCTCTTGAACGGTATCTGGGTTCTTTCCAGTTTCTGGCTATTATAAATAAGGCTACTATGAACATAGTAGAGCATGTGTCCTTGTTATACATTGGAACATCTTTTGGGTATATGCCCAGGAGTGGTAGAGCTGGGTCCTTAGGTAGTACTATGTCCAATTTTCTGAGGAACCTCCAGACTGATTTCCACAGTAGTTGTACCAGCTTGCAATTCCACCAGCAGTGGAGGAGTGTTCCTCTTTTGCTACATCCTTGCCAGCATCTGCTGTCTCCCGAGTTTTTGATCTTAGCCATTCTGACTGGTGTGAGGTGGAATCTCAGGGTTGTTTTGTTTTGCATTTCCCTGATGACTAAGGATGTTGAACATTTCTTTAGGTGATTCTCAGTCCTTTGAGTATCCTCAGTAGAGAATTCTTTGTTTAGTTCTTTTCTACTACTATATTATATTCCGCTACTATGGATATTAGCCTACTATCTGATATAGACTTGGTAAAGATCTTTTCCCTGTCTGTTGGTTGCTGTTTTGTCCTATTGACAGTGCCCTTTGCCTCATGGAAGCTTTGCGGTTTTATGAGGTCCCATGTGTGGATTCTTGATCTTTGAGCATAAGCCATTGGTGTTCTGTTCAGGCAAATTTCCCCTGTGCCCATGTGTTCTAGATTTTCTCCCACTTTCTTTTCTCTTAGTGTGTTTGGTTTTATGTGGAGGTCCTTGATCCACTTGGACTTGAGCTTTATACAAGAAGATAAGACTGGATCAATTTGTGTTCTTCTACAAGTTGACTGTCAGTCGAACCAGTACCATTTGTTGAAAATGCTGTCTTTTTTCCACTGGATGGTTTATTTCTTTTGTCAAAGATCAAGTGACTATAGGTGTGTGGTTCATTTCTGAGTCTTCAGTTCTATTCCATTGATCTACCTATCTGTCATTGTACATATACCATGCAGTTTTTATCACTGTTGCTCTGTAGTACTGCTTGAGGTCCGGGATACTGATTCCCCAGTTCTTTTATTGTTGAGAATGGTTTTCGTTATTCTGGGTGTTTTGTTATTCCAAATGAATTTGAGAATTGTTCTTTCTAACTCTGTGAAAAATTGAGTTGGAATTTTGAGTTGCATTGAATCTGTAGATTGCTTTCGGCAAGATGGTTATTTTTGCTATATTAATCCTGCCAATCCAGGAGCATGGGAGATCTTTCCATCTTTTGAGGTCTTCGATTTCTTTCTTCAGGGCCTTGAAGTTCTTGTCATACAGATCTTTCACGTGTTTGGTTAGAGTCACACTGAGATACTTTATATTGTTTGTGGCTATTGTGAAGGGTGGGTGTTATTTCCCTAATTTCTTTCTCAGCCTCTTTATCCTTTGAGTATAGGAAGGCTACTGATTTGTTTAATTAATTTTTTATTCGGTCACTTTGCTGAAGTTGTTTATCAGGTTTAGGAGTTCTCTGGTGAAATTTTTGTGGTCACTTAAGTATGTGATAATATCATCTGCAAATAATGACATTTTGACTTCTTCCTTTTCAATTTTATACCTTTGACCTCCTTTTGTTCTCTAATTGCTCTGGCTAGGACTTCGAGCACTATATTGAACAGATAGGGAGAAAGTGGGCAGCCTTGTCTGGTCCCTGATTTCAGTGGGATTGCTTTGACTTTCTCTCCATTTAGTTTGCTGTTGGCTACTGGTTTGCCGTATATTGCTTTTACTATGTTTAGGTATGGGCCTTGTATTCCTGATCTTTCCAAGACTTTTAACATGAAGGGATGTTGAATTTTGTCAAATGCTTTTTCAGCATCTAATGAAATGACCATGTGGTTTTTGTGTTTTTTTTTTTTTTTTGAGTTTGTTTATGGAGTGGATTACATTGATAGATTTCCATATATTGAACCATTCCTGTATTCCTGGGATGAAGCCTACTTGATCATGGTAAATGATCGTTTTGATGTTCTTGGATTCAGTTTGTGAGAATTTTATTGAGTATTTTTATATCAGTATTCGTAATGGAAATTGGTGTGAAGTACTCATTCTTTGTTGGGTCCTTGTGAGGTTTTGTTATCAGCGTAACTGTGGCTTTTTTGGTTGGGAGATTTTTAGTGACTATGTCTATTTCCTTAGGAATAATCGTACTCCTTAGATTGTTTATTTTTATCTGATCCTGATTTAACTTTGGTATTTGGTATCTGTCAAAAAAAATTGTCCATTTCATCCAGATTTTCCAGTTGTGTTGAGTATAGGCTTTTGTAGTAGGATCTGATGAGTTTTTGGATTTCCTCAGTTTTTGTTGTTATATCTACCTTTACATTTCTGATTCTGTTAATTTGGATACTGTCTCTGTGCCCTTTGGTTAATGTGGCTAAGGGTTTATCTATCTTGTTGATTTTTTTCAAAGAACCAGATCCTGCCTTTGTTGATTTTTTTTTTTTTTGTATAGTTCTTTTTGTTTCAACCTGATTGATTTCAGGCCTGAGTTTGATTATTTCTTGCTGTCTACTCCTTTTGGGTGTAATTGCTTCTTTTTGTTCTAGAGCTTTCAGGTGTGCTGTTAAAAGCTGCTAGTGTATGCGCTCTCCATTTTCTTTTTGGAGGCACTCAGAGCTATGAGTTTTCCTTTTAGCACTGCTTTCATTGTGTCCCATAAGTTTGGGTATGTAATGCCTTCATTTTCACTAAATTCTAAAAACTCTTTGATTTCTTTATTTCAGCTTCCATGTGTATGTGGACTTTCTGTTATTTTTGTTGCCATTGAAGTCCAGTCTTAATTTATAGTGATCTGTTAGGAGCCATGGGATGATTTCAGTCTTCTTATATCTGTTGAAGTCTGACTTGTGACTATTTATTTTGTCAGTTTTGGAGAAGGAATCATGAAGTACTGAGAAGAAGGTATATTCTTTTGATTTAAGATGAAATGTTCTATAGATATCTGTTAAATCCATTTGGTCCATATATTTTTAAACAGAGACATTAGTTTCATGGTATCTCTGTTTAATTTGTGTTTTCCTGATCTGTCCATTGCTGAGAATGGGATGTTGAAGTCTCCCACTATTATTGTGTGAGGTGCAACGTGTGTTTTGAGCTTTAGTAAAGTTTCTTTTATGAATATGGGTGCCTCTGTATTTGGACCATAGATGTTCAGAATTGAGAGATCTTCTTGGTCGATTTCTTCTTTGATGAGTATGAGATGTCCTTCCTTATGTTTTTGATGACTTTTGGTTGAAAGTCAGTTTTATTGGTTTGTTGAAAAAAGATTAGTTTCTTGCTTTGTCTATGGTGTAGTTTCCCTCCTTGTGTTGGTGGTTTCCATCTATTATCCTTTGTAGTGCTGGATTTGTAGAAAGATTGTGTAAATTTGTTTTTGTCATGGACTATCTTGGTTTCTCCATCTATGATAATTGAGAGTTTTGCTGTGTATAGTCTGGGCTGGCATTTGTGTTCTCTGAGGGTCTGTATGAGATCTGCCCAGGATCTTCTAGCTTTCATAGTCTCTGTTGAGAAGTCTGGTGTAATTTTGATAGGTCTGCCTTTATAAGTTACTTGACCTTTTTCCCATATTGCTTTTAATATTCTTTCTTCATTTAGTACACTTGGTGTTTTGATTATTATG